>NC_053024.1:333483141-333790026 GCF_003073215.2 Triticum urartu
TACAGGCCAGGGGACTCGAGGGCTTGAATACATAACCTCGAAAACAAAAGAGTCAGCAGAAGCAAAAATATCTAACTACAGACGTAAGTTAAAAAAGTTGCCATAAGATGGCTAGCACAAACTAGGATACAGATCAAAAGAGGCGCAGGCCTCCTACATGGGATCCTCCTAAACTACTCTCGGTCGTCATCGGCGGTCTGCACGTAGTAGTAGGCACCTCCAGCATAGTACGAGTCGTCGTGGGTGGCATCTGGCTCCCGGGCTCCAACATCTGCCGCAACAACCAGGTATAGAAAGGGGGAAGGGGGAGCAAAGCAACCATGAGTACTCATCCAAAGTACTCGCAAGGAAGGAACTACACTACATATACATTGGTATCAATGAAAGGTGCAGTATATGTGGACTGAACTGCAGAATGCCAGAATAAGAGGGGGATAGCTAGTCCTATCGAAGACTACGCTTCTGGTAGCCTCCATCTTGATGCAGTAGAAGAGAGTAGATGGTAAGTTAACTAAGTATCATCACATAGCATAATCCTACCGGCGATCCTCTCCTCGTCGCCCTGTGAGAGAGCAATCACCGGGTTGTATCTGGCACTTGGAAGGGTGTGTTTTATTAAGTATCCAGTTCTAGTTGTCATAAGGTCGAGGTACAACTCCGGGTCGTCCTTTTACCGAGGGACACGGCTATTGGAATAGATAAACTTCCCTGCAGGGGTGCACCACATTAGCCAACATGCTCGATCCCTCTGGCCGGACACACTTTCCTGGGTCATGCCCGGCCTCGGAAGATCAACACGGGAAAGGAAACTAAGAATGAGCACAAAGTGCGCATTCAAAGGATAGAGAGGAGATGGGCACGGGAATGGAGAGAATACAGATATGTTACTCCCAAGTATATGAAGAAATTCGCTCTTAATCCTCCATGTCCAAGACCTCCGTTGGCACTTGGCCATGTAGCTGATCCCACCAGCCTCAAGCGTGGTGAGGATTATCCTGATGAATGGGCCAAGCGCCAGGCCAAGCTAGCTAGAGTAGCTAAGGAAGCAGTGAGGAAATTTAATGAAGACTCTGCTACTGCTGCTGCCACTGCCGAGGCCTCTACAAGTCAGCCAAAGAAGGCCATGCCAAAGAAGCCGGCTCATAAGCCAAGTGCTTCAACCCCAATGCCCTCATGGCCAAGTTCCTCAGCAATGCCCTCACGACCAGATTCTTCAAAGCCCTCACGGCCAAATCCTCAAGCCGCACCAGCTCCTCCAAAGTCCTCAGCTCCTCCATCAAAATCCTCAGCACCTGTGCATCTCACTACGTGCCAAAGGACAACAAGCATCTCTATTGCCTCAGGAGCTTCTGCTAGTTCCTCAGCTGCACCAAATTCATCAACTGGCCCCTCTCTGCTGAAGACAAAGGCCACTGCTGGATGAGGATCTCGACCAAGTCCTCACAAGAAGCAAGTCGCCTTTCAAGTGACATTTGATGAAGACGAAGCTCATGATGAAGAACTTGCTGAAATCATCAGGGACAGGCAACTTAGGGCCGCTAGAGCCAAAGGCACAAGTGTGCCTCTGCTTTTGGATCCAAAATTGATCCTTGAGTGCATTGATCTATGGCACAAGGACCCTAACACTCATATGCCTGACTTCAAGTTGACTTTTGGCCAAAGTCATATGTTGACTCACTTCATTCAGGAAGAAAAATGGAAGTTTGACAAGGCCAGGCAGTTGAAGAAAGTGCAGTATGATACGTCTCCAACGTATCTATAATTTTTGATTGTTCCATGCTATTATATTATCAACCTTGGATGTTTTATATGCATTTATATGCTATTTTATATGATTTTTGGGACTAACCTATTAACCCAGAGCCCAGTGCCAGTTTCTGTTTTTTCCTTGTTCTAGAGTATCGTAGAAAAGGAAAATCAAACGGAGTCAATTAACCTGAAACTTCACGGAACTTATTTTTGGACCAGAAGAAGCCCATGGGGTATCGGAGTTGGACCAGGAGAGTCCCGGGCTCCCCACGAGGGTGGGGGCGCACCCTACCCCCCTGGGCGCGCCCCCTGCCTCGTGGACAGCCCGGAGGTCCATTGACATACTTCTTCCTCCCATATATACCCATATACCCTAAAAACTTTGGGGAGCACAATAGATCAGGAGTTCCGCTGCCAGAAGCCTCCGTAGCCACCGAAAACCAATCTAGGCCCGTTCCGGCACCCTGCCGGAAGGGGGAATCCCTCTCCGATGGCCATCTTCATCATCCCGGTGCTCTCCATGATGAGGAGGGAGTAGTTCTCCCTCGGGGCTGAGGGTATGTAAGAGTAGCTATGTGTTTGATCTCTCTCTCTCTCTCTCTCTCTCTCGTGTTCTTGAGGTGGTACGATCTTGATGTATTGCGAGCTTTGCTATTATAGTTGGATCTTATGATGTTTCTCCCCCTCTACTCTCTTGTAATGGATTGAGTTTTCCCTATGAAGTTATCTTATCGGATTGAGTCTTTAAGGATTTGAGAACACTTGATGTATGTCTTGCGTGGGATAACTGTGGTGACAATGGGTTATTCTATTGATCCACTTGATGTATGTTCTGGTGATCAACTTGCGGGTTCCGCCCATGAACCTATGAATAGGGGTTGGCAAACGTTTTCGTCTTGACTCTCCGGTAGAAACTTTGGGGCACTCTTTGAAGTTCTTTGTGTTGGTTTGAATATATGAATCTGAGATTGTGTGATGCATATCGTATAATCATACCCACGGATACTTGAGGTGACATTGGAGTATCTAGGTGACATTAGGGTTTTGGTTGATTTGTGTCTTAAGGTGTTATCCTAGTACGAACTCTAGGGCTGTTTGTGACACTTATAGGAATAGCCCAACGGATTGATTGGAAAGAATAACTTTGAGGTGGTTTCGTACCCTACCATAATCTCTTCGTTTGTTCTCCGCTATTAGTGAATATGGAGTGACTCTTTGTTGCATGTTGAGGGATAGTTATGTGATCCAATTATGTTATTATTGTTGAGAGAACTTGCACTAGTGAAAGTATGAACCCTAGGCCTTGTTTCCTAGCATTGCAATACCGTTTGTGCTCACTTTTACCATTAGTTACCTTTCTGTTTTTATATTTTCAGATTACAAAAACCTATATCTACTATCCATATTGCACTTGTATCACCACCTCTTCGCCGAACTGGTGCACCTATACAATTTACCATTGTATTGGGTGTCTTGGGGACACAAGAGACTCTTTGTTATTTGGTTGCAAGGTTGCTTGAGAGAGACCATCTTCATCCTACGCCTCCTACGGATTGATAAACCTTAGGTCATCCACTTGAGGGAAATTTGCTACTGTCCTACAAACCTCTGCACTTGGAGGCCCAACAACGTCTACAAGAAGAAGGTTGTGTAGTAGACATCAAGATCTTTTTTGGCGCCGTTGCCGGGGAGGTGAGTGCTTAAAGGTATATCTTTAGATCTTGCAATCGAATCTTTTTGTTTCTTGTTTTAGCACTAGTTTAGTTTATAAAAGAAAACTATAAAAAAATATGGAATTGAGTTTGCCTCATACGCTTCATCTTTTTAATATCTTTCGTGAGTATGATGGAAAAGAAAATTGTGCCAAAGTGTTAGAAGAAGAATGCATTAAAATGTTTGGCACTAAATCTTTGAATGATGAGCATGATTGCAATGTTGTTAGTATGAACTCCTTGAATATCCATAGTACTAATGATGATTGCACTAGTTATGATGAAAATGTCTCCTATAAACATGTCAATTTTTGTGGAGTGCATTGGGTTTGCAAGTACACACCAAATAGGGAAGATAGATATTGCAAGAGACATAAGCATTTAGAAACTAAATGGTTGGAAGAATGGCTAGAAGTTTGTAATGAAAATTTAAATTTTCTTAGCCGTACTTGTGAACTTTGCAATGAACATGATCATTTCAGTACCCAATGCAAATTGTTTCATGATCGTATCGTGTCCAAAAATTGTGATGACTTGATTTCCCTTGCACATCATAATGAACTTAGTTTGCTCTTGGGTTATGAAGAAATGAAACATAAAATTAAGGTTATTCCAGAATTTGCCCTTGATAGAGTTCTTCATTTTGATCTAGTGGAAATTTATATGTATTGTGCGGTGAATTGTATTGAAAATCCTTATATTGCCAATTACATAAAGAAAAGAAAACAAATAGAAGATTAAGAGAATACTAATGAAAGGGAAGAGACTTCCCAATATCCTCCTATTATTTCTTATGATGAATCAGGTAACGAGGAGGAGCCCTCTATTCAACCAATCTCATTAATAAGGAGCTCCAAAAAGAGGATTGAACCCACACATGATGTGGTGAAGAAGAAGAAAAGAAAAAGTAAGAGAGGTAAAAAGCTATGTCTCCCAAATAATGCTGCTCCTATTACTGTTGTGCCTCATGAAAATATAATTGTGGAAGATGATGCACTTGATGATGATCTCGTTATGCCTATTGCTTGTTGTGATGATTATGACTGGGAAGATAATGATACTTCTTACGATCTTGAAAATCTTTTTGGCACTTGCTTGGAAGAATATGATAATTGCTATACTATTGGTGCTATCTATACTATTGATGATGAAAGTGATTATGCTTATGATATGAAAATGGCCAAGCTTGGGGATGCTATGTTTGATGAAGATGGTGTTTTTGAGAATATATTTGCTGCAATTAATGTTAGTCCCAAGCTTGGGGAAGCTATGTTTAATGAAGATGATATGTGTAGTCTCCCAAGTTTTGATATGCAAATTTGTTATAATGATAGCATGCCTCCTACTTATGATGATTATATTGATGAAAGTGGGTTTGGAAGAGTGTTAGCTTTAGGAAGTAGTAATCCCACTATTCTAGAGGATGTTGAATATCATTGTGATAATTATGAAAGTGGATTTGGAGAGGTCATCACTTTATTTAGTAATGATTCCACTATCTTGGAAGCGGTTTCAATCGATTACGAGGAGAACAAAGTTGCTACTTATGATAATTATTGTGATGATACATATGCTATAAAAAGTAGTGATGATTATATTTATAAAACTTGTCATGATTATGATTACCCTTTTTCTGAACAATACTTGTTTAATGTGGAAACAATTTATAGTATTCGAGTCTCTTATGATACTCCCACTATTTCGAATGAGAAGAATTTTGCTTATGTGGAGAATAATAAAATTTATATGCTTGTAGATCATGAAAAGAATGATTTAGGTGCCGGTTATATTGTTGAATTCATTCATGATGCTACTGAAAATTATTATGAGGGAGGAACATATGCTTGTAGGAATTGCAATAATACCAAGTTTCCTCTCTATGTTCTTGAAGTTTTGAAGTTATGCTTGTTTTGCCTTCCTATGCTAGTTGATTATTGTTCCCATAAGTTGTTTGCAAAAAATCCCTATGTATAGGAAGTGGGTTAGACTTAAATGTGCTAGTCATATTCTTCATGATGCTCTCTTTATGTTACAATTCTTATCTTTTATGTGAGCATCATTGAAATCATCATGCATAGCTAGGGGCGTTAAACGATAGCGCTTGTTGGGAGGCAACCCATTTATTTTTATTCCTTGCTTTTTGTTCCTGTTTAGTAATAAATAATTCATCTAGCCTCTGTTTATATGTGGTTTTATGCATTTAGTTAGTCTTTGTGCCAAGTAGAACCTTTGGGAAGACTTGGGGAAAGTCTTGTTGATCTTGCTGTAAAAAACAGGAACTTTAGCGCTCACAAGAATTGCTGCCATTTTTTATTGGAGAGTGATATTTAGTTAATTATTTTTGCAGATGATTAATAGATAAATTCCCCACGTCCAGCAGTTTATTTTAGAATTTTTGGGGTTCCAGAAGTTTGCGTTAGTTACAGATTACTATAGACTGTTCTGTTTTTGACAGATTCTGTTTTTCGTGTGATGTTTGCTTATTTTAATGAATCTATGGCTAGTAAAAGAGTTTATAAAACATAGAGAAGTTGGAACAGTATGTTTAACACCAATATAAATAAAGAATGATTTCATTACAGTACCTTGAAGTGGTGTTTTGTTTTCTTCCGCTAACGGAGCTTACGAGTTTTCTGTTAAGTTTTATGTTGTGAAGTTTTCATGTTTTGGGTAAAGATTCGATGGACTATGGAATACGGAGTGGAAAGAGCCTAAGCTTGGGGATGCCCAAGGCACCCCAAGGTAATATTAAAGGAAAACCAAAAGCCTAAGCTTGGGGATGCCCCGGAAGGCATCCCCTCTTTCGTCTTCGTTCATCGGTAACTTTACTTGGAGCTATATTTTTATTCACCACATGATATGTGTTTTTCTTGGAGCGTCATTTTAGTTTATTTAGCTTTGCTTGCTGCTTGAATAAAATACCAAGATCTGAAATTATTAAATGTTAGAGAGTCTTCATATAGTTGCATAATTATTCGACTACTCATTGATCTTCACTTATATCTTTCGGAGTAGTTTGTTGTTGCTCTAGTGCTTCACTTATATCTTTTTAGAGCACGGCGGTGGTTTTATTTTGAAGAAATAGATGAACTCTCATGCTTCACTTATATTATTTTGGGAGTCTCTAAACAGCAAGGTAATTTGCTTTGGTTATGAAACTAGTCCTAATATGACGGGGATCCAAGAGGGATATAATAAAAACTTTCATATAGAGTGCATTGAATACTAAGAGAAGTTTGATACTTGATAATTGTTTTGAGATATGAGGATGGTAATATTAGAGTCATGCTAGTTGAGTAGTTGTGAATTTGAGAAATACTTGTGTTAAAGTTTGTGATTCCCGTAGCATGCACGTATGGTGAACCGTTATGTGATGAAGTCGGAGCATGATTTATTTATTGATTGTCTTCCTTATGAGTGGCGGTCGGGGACGAGCGATGTTTTTTCCTACCAATCTATCGCCCTAGGATCATGCACGTAGTACTTTGCTTCGATAACTAATAGATTTTTGCAATAAGTATGTGAGTTATTTATGACTAATGTTGAGTCCATGGATTATACGCACTCTCACCCTTCCACCATTGCTAGCCTCTCTAGTACCGCGCAACTTTCGCCTGTAGCATAAAACCACCATATACCTTCCTCAAAACAGCCACCATACCTACCTATTATGGCATTTCCATAGCCATTCCGATATATATTGCCATGCAACTTTCCATCGTTCCGTTTATTATGACACGCTCCATCATTGTCATATTGCTATGCATGATCATGTAGTTGACATTGTATTTGTGGCAAAGCCGCCGTTCATAATACTTTCATACATGTCACTCATGAGTCATTGCACATCCCAGTACACCGCCAGAGGCATTCATATAGTCATTTTTGTTCTACGAATCGAGTTGTAATTCTTGAGTTGTTAGTAAATAAAAGTGTGATGATCATCATTATTAGAGCATTGTCCTAGTGAGGAAAGGATGATGGAGACTATGATTCCCCCACAAGTCGGTATGAGACTCCGGATGAAAATAAATAAATAAAAGAGGCCAAAGATGACCAAATAAAAAAATATAAGAGAAAAGAGGCCATAAAACAAGAGAAGGCCCAAATAAAAAAATAGAGAAACAGAGAGAAGGGGCAATGCTACTATCCTTTTACCACAATTGTGCTTCAAAGTAGTACCATGATCTTCATGATAGAGAGTCTCCTATGTTGTCACTTTCATATACTAGTGGGGATATTTCATTATAGAACTTGGCTTGTATATTCCAATGATGGGCTTCCTCAAAATGCCCTAGGTCTTCGTGAGCAAGCGAGTTGGATGCACACCCACTAGTTTCTTTTGTTGAGCTTTCATACAGTTATAGCTCTAGTGCATCCGTTGCATGGCAATCCCTACTCACTCACATTGATATCTATTAATGGGCATCTCCATAGCCCGTTGATATGCCTAGTTGATGTGAGACTATCTTCTCCTTTTTGTCTTCTCCACAACCACCATTCTATTCCACCTATAGTGCTATGTCCATGGCTCACACTCATGTATTGCGTGAAGATTGAAAAACTTTGAGAACGTCAAAAGTATGAAACAATTGCTTGGCTTGTCATCGGGGTTGTGCATGATTTAAATACGTTGTGTGGTGAAGATGGAGCATAGCCAGACTATATGATTTTGTAGGGATAGCTTTCTTTGTCCATGTTATTTTGAGAAGACATAATTGCTTTGTTAGTATGCTCGAAGTATTATTGTTTTTGTGTCCATATTAAACTTTTGTCTTGAATCTTATGGATATGAATATTCTTGCCACAATAAAGAGAATTACTTAGAGAAATATGTTAGGTAGCATTCCACATCAAAAATTCTGTTTTTATCATTTACCTACTTGAGGACGAGTAGGAATTAAGCTTGGGGATGCTGATACGTCTCCAACGTATCTATAATTTTTGATTGTTCCATGCTATTATATTATCAACCTTGGATGTTTTATATGCATTTATATGCTATTTTATATGATTTTTGGGACTAACCTATTAACCCAGAGCCCAGTGCCAGTTTCTGTTTTTTCCTTGTTTTAGAGTATTGCAGAAAAGGAAAATCAAACTGAGTCCAATTGACCTGAAACTTCACGAAACTTATTTTTGGACCAGAAGAAGCCCACGGAGTATCGGAGTTGGACCAGGAGAGTCTCGGGCTGCCCACGAGGGTGGGGGCTGTGACGCCCCGAGACCGATGCGCCAGGTGTCTTCCAGTTATTCGTTGTTGTTGCCATGTCTTTTGCTTGCGTGTTGCATTTAATCATGTCATCATGTGCATTGCATCATCATGTTTTCAAGACATGCATTCGTCCGGGTCTCCTCGTTCTTTCCGTTGTCCGTTCTGAGCCCAGACACACTTTCACGCGCTCGTGACACCTCCGAAATATTATTTTTACAAGTGGCCGGGAAATGTTCTCGAAATGGGTTGAAAGTTGGCCTGTGGTGTTGTTATGTTGTTCGTAGGTCGCTGCCAAGTTTCATCACATTCGGAGTTCGTTTGATGCCCCAACGGATAACTATAGCGGCAATATAGCCGGTCTTTTCGTCGGACGTTTTCGGTCTCCGAAAATTGTTGCCGGGCTGCCCTCTCTTCCCTCCTCTCAGAACACACCCTCCTACACAGACCTCCTGCAACCCACTAGACCCACCTAACCCCTCCTTGCACAGTGCATCAACCACCCAGAGTGCGCGTCCGAAAGTTTGTCCCGAACCCAACCCGGACAGTCGGCTCCGTTGGGTCCAGATCATCCCCAAACATCCCCACAATATCATCGTTTTATTTATTGGACTCCCCAGCATATTTATTCTCGTCCGTCGGATTTCGATCGGAAGATCCAACTTCCCTCTTTTCCATATATATAGTCCACTCCTAGTCTATTTTGGACAAACCCTAAAATATAGGGACTTGTCCCGTCGAGCCACCGCCACCCACCTCGGGATCCCTCTCGATCCACCTACCTCCTCCTCTGTTTTTGCATCTGATCAGCCTCGATCCCGTGCGCCTCCAACCTCCCGAGCATCAGGCTCGTCCTCGCCGTCCCCTCTGCAGGCGACTAAGGCCAGCACCACCAGGCGCCTTCCTCGTCTCCTCCCCGAACCGTCCTTCTCCAGGACCTCTCACCGTCCCCGCAACCCTCCTCTCGCGCCGCCACCTCCGTCTGGCCGGAGTAGTCAGCCGCCGTCCAGCGAGTCGACCAACCAAGCCGGAGCTCTGTTCCCCTTCCCTTCCTCCTTACTCCCTTCTCTACCTCTCGCTCTTTCTCACATCTCTCTCTCAAATTCGCTAACAGGGAGCCCCGACCCGCCGTCGTGGTTAGCTGCTGCCGGCCCTCTTCCACAGCTCGCCGGAGCCGCCACTCTTCGTTTTGACCTGATCCAGCCGAGATCGACCCACCGCCTCGGATCCCGGCGACCCCAGTTCGCTGTTGCCGCCCCAAGACCCGCTGCCGCCTCGCTGTTGACCTTCAGCGTCGCTGTTCTGTCCCTGTCGAGCAGAGAACGAAGGAGCGGTTCCTCGTCGTCGCATTCACCGCAGGCCCAGCCAGTGCCAGGAGGGCCTAGCTTCCTCCGCGGCCTGCCCGCACCGCGCCTCAGCCGCAGGCCAGCTGCTTCGCCGACTGGGCATGGCCTAATGTGAGTGCTCAGTTTCAGCCCGTCTCTGTTTTTTTTTGGGAACTGCGAATTTGTCCATTTATCCCGAATTGCCAGTTTTGCAGAAAAGCCCTCATACTTCATTCATTTAATAACTCACAAATGGTGCATCAGATTAAAATGTTTTATATATGAAAAATGCTTAGAATTATGTGTAGATTAATAATATGCCACTTTCATGCATGTTTATAATGTTTAAAATGTTGTTTGTGTTTATTTCCCATATTGCCATGTTAAAATGATTTAATTCATAACTAATTAACCATAGCTCGGATTTAAATAATCTTTATATGTAAATGGGGTATAAAAATGCCTAGTTTAACATGGTGTACTTGCTTTGCATGTTTAACAACTCTAAAATTGTGTTTAGGGCAGAACAGTACCAAACCTAAATTATTGCACATGATGTTTTTCCAGACTTGTTGCTTGGTGTTCCGGCCTCATTTAAACTTGCCTAGATGTGTAGTTTACTTATGCTTCACCTCTTGCCATGCTAACCAACATTTAATATTGTTGAGTACATAAACGGGAGAGAACTAAATAAGTCACGTGGTGTTTTGTCAATATGCAACTTGTTGCATATTGAGCTCCACTTAACTTGTAGTTTTGCTTGTGCACTTTGCCATGCCATGCTTCATTAAACCAGACATGCACCATACTTGGTTGTGCATCATGACATGTTGATGTGATGGTTGTTTTCTTATTTCGGTGTTGCTTCTCCGGGTTAGTTCCGATAACGTCGCGTTTGTGAGGATCCGTTCGGCTACGTCCGTTTTTCTTCTTCACGGACTCGTTCTTCTTCCTTGCGGGATCTCAGGCAAGATGACCATACCCTCGAAATCACTTCTATCTTTGCTTGCTAGTTGCTCGCTCTATTGCTATGCCGCGATACCTACCACTTGCTATATCATGCCTCCCATATTGCCATGCCAAGCCTCTAACCCACCTTTCCTAGCAAACCGTTGTTTGGCTATGTTACCGCTTTGCTCAGCCCCTCTTATAGCGTTGCTAGTTCCAGGTGAAAATTAAGTTTGTTCCATGGTTGGAACATGGATATGTTGGGATATCACAATATCTATTGTTTAATTAATGAATCTATATACTTGGTAAAGGGTGGAAGGCTCGGCCTTATGCCTGGTGTTTTCTTCCACTCTTGCCGTCCTAGTTTCTGTCATACCGGTGTTATGTTCCTTGATTTTGTGTTCCTTACACGGTTGGGTGTTATGGGGACCCCTTGACAGTTCGCTTTGAATAAAACTGCTCCAGCAAGGCCCAACCTTGGTTTTACCATTTGCCTCACCACTACCTACCCTTCCCTCGGGTCAGCCAACCCGAGGGTCATCTTTATTTTAACCCCCCCCCGGGCCAGTGCTTCTCTAAGTGTTGGTCCAAACTAGAGTCCTTTGCAGCGCCACCTCGGGGAGACTTGAGGGCTGGTTTTAGTTGTATGGAGCGCTCATCTGGTGTTGCCCTGAGAACGAGATATGTGCAGCTCCTATCGGGATGTCGGCACATCGGGCGGTCTTGCAGGTCTTGTTTTACCATTGTCGAAATGTCTTGTAACCGGGATTCCGAGACTGATCGGGTCTTCTTGGGAGAAGGAATATCCTTCGTTGACCGTGAGAGCTTGTGATGGGCTAAGTTGGGACACCCCTGCAGGGTTTTGAACTTTCGAAAGCCGTGCCCGCGATTATGGGCAGATGGGAATTTGCTAA
Source organism: Triticum urartu (assembly GCF_003073215.2). Lineage (NCBI taxonomy): Eukaryota > Viridiplantae > Streptophyta > Magnoliopsida > Poales > Poaceae > Triticum > Triticum urartu. The sequence goes on from NC_053024.1 coordinate 333,495,005, forward strand.
TATCCGGTTGTAGAAAACTTGGCACTTAACTTAACTAAAATGAATCAACCGCGTGTGTAGTCGTGATGGTCTCTTTTCGGCGAAGTCCGGGAAGAGAACATGGTCTCATGTTATGTTTGAACATAAGTAGCTTCAAGATCACTTCTTGACCACTTCTAGCTTCTCGACCATTGCATTGCTTTTCTTCTCGCTCTTATTTGCGCATGTTAGCCACCATATATGCTTAGTGCTTGCTGTAGCTCCACCTTACTACCCTTTCCTACCCATAAGCTTAAATAGTCTTGATCTCGCGGGTGTGGGATTGCTGAGTCCTCATGACTCACAGATACTTCCCAACAGTTGCAGGTGCCGATGATACCAGTGCAGATGATGCAACCGAGCTCAGGTGGGAGCTCGATGAAGATCTTGATCGTTGTTTTGTTTTCGTTTCCTGTTGATCAGTAGTGGAGCCCAGTTGGGATGATCGGGGATCTAGCAATTGGGGTTGTCTTCTTTTATTTTGGTTCCGTAGTCGGACCTTTGTTTGTATTCTGGATGATGTATGTTTACTTGTATATGTGTGAAGTGGCGATTGTAAGCCAGCTCTGTATCCCTTTCTTATTCAGTACATGGGATTGTGTGAAGATTACCCCTCTTGCGACAAACCTACCATGCGGCTATGCCTCTAAGTTGTGCCCCAACACGTGGGAGATATAGCCGCATTGTGGGTGTTACAGGGGCGCGCCCTACCCCCCTGGGCACGCCCCCTGCCTCGTGGACAGCCCGGAGGTCCACCAACGTACTTCTTCCTCCCATATATACCCATATACCCTAAAATCTCCAGGGAGCACAATAGATCGGGAGCCTCCGTAGTCACCGAAAACCAATCTAGACCCGTTCCGGCACCCTGCCGGAAGGGGGAATCCCTCTTCGGTGGCAATCTTCATCATCCCGATGCTCTCCATGACGAGGAGGGAGTGGTTCTCCCTCGGGGCTGAGGGTATGTACCAATAGCTATGTGTTTGATCTCTCTCTCTCTCCCGTGTTCTTGAGGTGGTACGATCTTGATGTATCGCGAGCTTTGCTATTATAGTTGGATCTTATGATGTTTCTCCCCCTCTACTCTCTTGTAATGGATTGAGTTTTCCCTTTGAAGTTATCTTATCGGATTGAGTCTTTAAGGATTTGAGAACACTTGATGTATGTCTCGCGTGGGATAACTGTGGTGACAATGGGTTATTCAATTGATCCAATTGATGTATATTTTGGTGATCAACTTGCGGGTTCCGCCCATGAACCTATGAATAGGGGTTGGCAAACGTTTTCGTCTTGACTCTCCGGTAGAAACTTTGGGGCACTCTTTGAAGTTCTTTGTGTTGGTTTGAATATATGAATCTGAGATTGTGTGATGCATATCGTATAATCATACCCACGGATACTTGAGGTGACATTGGAGTATCTAGGTGACATTAGGGTTTTGGTTGATTTGTGTCTTAAGGTGTTATCCTAGTACGAACTCTAGGGCTGTTTGTGACACTTATAGGAATAGCCCAACGGATTGATTGGAAAGAATAACTTTGAGGTGGTTTCGTACCCTACCATAATCTCTTCGTTTGTTCTCCGCTATTAGTGAATATGGAGTGACTCTTTGTTGCATGTTGAGGGATAGTTATGTGATCCAATTATGTTATTATTGTTGAGAGAACTTGCACTAGTGAAAGTATGAACCCTAGGCCTTGTTTCCTAGCATTGCAATACCGTTTGTGCTCACTTTTACCATTATTTACCTTGCTGTTTTTATATTTTCATATTACAAAAACCTATATCTACTATCCATATTGCCCTTGTATCACCATCTCTTCGCCGAACTAGTGCACATATACAATTTACCATTGTATTGGGTGTGTTGGGGACACAAGAGACTCTTTGTTATTTGGTTGCAGGGTTGCTTGAGAGAGACCATCTTCATCCGACGCCTCCTACGGATTGATAAACCTTAGGTCATCCACTTGAGGGAAATTTGCTACTGTCCTACAAACCTCTGCACTTGGAGGCCCAACAACGTCTACAAGAAGAAGATTGTGTAGTAGAAATCACAGTACAAAAAGGAGCGCTTGCTGAAGAAAAACGTTGTCTCTATGACAACTGAATACCTTGTCACTATTCAATCTAAGATCAAGAAACTTAGTGATGAATTTGACGCATACCACGCTGATTGGCTGGGAGCCAAGGTCCGTTTTATGAAACTAACTGAACAGTTCACTTCCAATGTTGCAGCCCCAAGGCAACAAGAAAATCCTCAGGCTGACGCATCTGCTTAGCCTACTGAAGAAAATGCCAGCATCGCTGATGACACTCAGGCTGCTGAAGAAAATGTTAGTACTAGGACGAATGACTACATTCCAGCCGCTGAAGAAAATGCCAGGGCAACCACTAGTGTTGCGCCTGAAGAAAATGAAGAAGCTAGGGCAACTGCATCAGTTGTGCCTGAAGATCATGAACCAAATTGCTCTACTCCTCTAGCGCCTACACCATCTGTGATCCTTCCATCTGCATCAGATGTGAAGAAGACCAAGGCTGCAGAGCGTGCAGCTATGAAGAAAAGGAAGGCATCAACTACATCAGATTCTTCAGCTCTGAAGAAAATGAAGCCTCTGACCAGCTCATTTGAAAATCCAATTGATGTTGTTCCTGTCTCATCTATGCCATCAAAGTACCTTGTTCCTTTTGATGAAGAATACGTGATCCCATGTGGATCTGATGAATACATTCCTTCTGCTTCTTCCTCAAAGCAGTTGGATGAAGAAATCGAAGGGGATGCAATCCCTTCAACCCCAATAGTCCCAACGCCCACGCCTCAGTTCAGTGTTGAAGAGGCCGGCGTTGAAGAAATGAATGAAGACGAAGATGTAGACATTGGATGCACAACTCCAGTGTTGAACGACGACTTTTGGGAAAGTCAGCATCCCATTTCTCCTTTTTCACACCCCTACAACAAATTCCTCAGTCCCCTGTCACTACTGAAGTACAAATGGGATCTGAAGAACCTCATGCCACACCGTCTGTCCATGAAGAGATTCGGGCCACTAGTGCTGAAGAAAATGTACATGAAGAATTGAAGTCTCAGGCTGCCACTGAAGAAGAACCTGAAATTCCTCAACCTACGGAATCTGAGATCGAGATCCCTGAGGTTGTGATGCAATTGACGGACACTCCTCACCCCAAGCCAAAGGATCCCTTCACAAAGAAACAAAAATTCAAGGCTGATGACTTCTTTGGCGAGCATGTATTCTTCACAGACTACAATCCTTATGACTTTGCTCGTCTTAGGAGGAAGCGCTTCTGGACTACCATCCAGGCCAATTTCTATTCTTCACTGCTCTTCGACAAGGATAAAGTCTTCTACCACAAGCATATTCCACATTGATGAAGGCATTCGTCCATTGGATGGTCAGTTTTGCAAAGCTACATCTTATTCCACCAATGATGACTCTGCCACTCATGATTCTGTTGCACATGCATCCAAGCCAAATCCTCAAGCGACAGCTCCCAGGGTGATGACTGACTGTGAGCTGCTTCTTAGTCTTCACCAGAAGGTGGATCGAAACCATAAATGGGTTAAGCGTCAGTTTGGTTCTCTTCTTCACAACATGACTGCTACACATAATGCAGTGAAGAAAAACCATTACTACCTCCATGATGTTTTCGGTCGCACCTGGGCTATCTTATCACATCTGTATGGTGAAGAAGATCTGAAGCAAATGGGTCTCAAGGAGAACATTGATTGGTCTGCACCTCCAGCGAAGAAATTCAAGAAAGTCAAAGTTCCTTCCTTGGTGGCCAGCTCATATTCTTCATCCTGTAACACCGATGAGTTTGAAGACTTGGACGACACTGCGGCAGGCACAACAACAACAAACGACCCCAACAGTGCTGGCGCTCCTCCATCAACTTGATATTCTTCAGGGGCGTTGGTCCTCATTTTTCGTCCCTTTTGGTCATTTGATGACAAAGGGGCAGAAATTGGAGATAGTCTTCAAGCGGGTCTACTTATTGGGCGGGTTTTTTCTAAGTTACAACTCTCGTTCTTTTGAAGACTTTGCTGGATCGAGTTGTAAACTTAAACTCTATGGTGGTCTGATACTTTTGCTGAGTTTTCTGCATGCTTATTCCTCATTAATGTTAATGCATCCATGCTGAATTACATCAGTCACCATATTTCATCATGCATTTCAAATTCTTCATATTATATGTTAAATGCGTGTATGAATTACAAGATATAAGGGGGAGATCTCCATGATTCCACTCTTCCAAGTGTGCATTGCTTCAAAAGCAAATTCCTCATTATGCACATCTTCAATGGGAGTTCTTCTATATCTTGCAATCAAATTCCTCAATTTCAGTATTTACACTTCATATGTTTATCCCCGTTGAAAACTTAACCTATATTGTCATCAATCACCAAAAAGGGGGAGATTGTAAGTGCATCTAGTGCCCCTTAGTGATTTTGGTGTATTGAAGACTTATATGTTAAGAGACTAATGCATTTGTGAGTGTACACAGGTCTATAAGTCTATGAGGAGTTTAATATTAACAGAGAAAGTCAACCCCTAAAAATGAAGTTCTTCGACTGAAGACTTTGGATTTCTACAGATTTCTGAAGACTTTCTGAAGACTTTGAAAGTGAAGAAATTGGTATGACCCTGAAGACTTGGTATTTATTCTAGTAACATGAAGCATGAAGACTTTTGTTTTCATAGTTTCATTTTCTCTTTCTTGAGTCATAGGAAACACCGTACTGTTAAAGGGGGTCGAGGAAATACTAAGGAAAAATTTCCAAGTGATGCTCAACTCAAATCCTACACCTACCAATCCCTTCGAGTGAAGCCATTGGAAATCTCATACAGTTCAGTCAATTTCTTCAGAGACAGAGATGAAGTTCTTCTGGTCTCTAAGGAATTTGTACTAACTAAGGAGTTAGGAATTCTCTAGTGCGGTATTGTCTACACAGTGAGGAACATGATAGCCCTGAGGAATTGGATACTCAAAATTCCGACCGTTGCTGTGCTATGCGCCAGCTGTCCCAAAATACCTACCCACCTAACGATCATATCATTGAAGGGCATTTATGTCTTATCATGTCGGGCTGCTCCCTAGGCTATAAATAGCCGCCCCCTACAACCACTAGCTGGTTGGCTGCTCCGAGAGAAACTGACACTTGTCATCTAAGAGCATCCCATCCTCTGAGGACTTTGAGTGAAAATCATCAAGTGAGGAAAACCCAAACCCAAACACCTACAAACCCAAAGTGATTGAGCATCACTGAAGAGATTGATCCTGCGTGGATCCGACGCTTGTTACCTTTGAAGACCGTGCATCTTCCAGACGGTTAGGAGTCATGGTCTAAAGCATCCAAGAGGAAATTGTGGATCACCAAGTGACCGAGTCTATGAAGGTTTGGAAGTAACCTGAAGACTTACCACGAGTATTGGGTGAGGTCAGTGTGACCTTAGCTCAAGGGGAATACAGTGAGGACTAAGTGTCCTGAGCTACGTGTTCTGGACTGGGTGTCCGAGACTGTGTGTCCTCAGGTTTAAATACCTAGCCGCCCTAACCAGACGTACAACTGTCACAGAAGTTGGAACTGGTCTACCAAATCATTGTCTTCACCAGGCTACCTGGTTCCATTTCCTCAACCCTTTCATTTCCTCATTTCTGTGTTGTGTGCTTGTTCATATCTGTTTGAATACTTTGACTGAAGAATTTCTCTATTTCCTCAGTTCCATTTCTTCAGTCTGTTTGTCTTTATCCTGTGTTATCTTGTGTTTACGCTTTCTATACTATATGCTTGTTTTCATTTCATCATGAAGACCATGCTCATGCACTGTTATGTTTACTTCTGAGTACTTATTCCGCTACAAGTAGTTCTTCACTCGGGAATTTCCTCACCCTGAAATTCCTCAGTGAAGAATTCATAAAAATTGCCTATTCACCCCCTCTAGTCGATATAATGCACATTCAATTGGTATCAGAGCAAGGTACTCCCTTGTTCTTTGTGATTTTGGTTTAACCGCCCAGAGTTTTAGTTACGTCGACCACAGGAATGAAGACTGTGACTTGCCCCATCTTTGACGGTCATGATTATCCCAAGTGGAAGGCCATGATGAAGAAGAGTCTCATGACGATGAACAGCGAACTCTGGACCATCACCGAGATTGGTCTTACTGACCTATGCAAGATGGCGGAGGCTGATGATATTCGCAAACACACACTTCTCAACCTCACGGCAAAGGACATCATCTGCTCCAGCTTGTCACAAAATCAGTTCAGGAACGTTATGCATCTCAGCCATGCGAAATTCATCTGGGACCGACTCTCTGAGGTCTATGAAGGTCATCGATCTCACCATGAACCCTGGTTCGAAGAATTCATGGAATCGCGCAAGGCTATGACTTTCAATCCAGAATCATCATCCTCTGCACCATGCCTTATGGCAAAAGGTGCCAAGGTAATTGATCGCTACTTATCTGAGTCAAGTTATGATGAATCTGGTGATGAATTTGGACCCAGTTATGTCAAACTTGCTTCCCTTGCCACTAAACAACAAAGAGCTTTGGAAAAATTTCAAAACATGCTAAATGAGAGCGACGATATGTTGGGTGAAGAAATGGATCGTTCCAAAGCTTTGGCTGAAAGTCTTCAGGGACTCTAGTCCAAGTTTGACAATCTCCAAGGTCATCATAACACTCTCCTATCTGATCATGAGAAGCTTTCTTATGAATTTCTTCAAAAAAGCAAGATCTTGAGTAGTTAAGAGTGAGTTATGAAGATCTTCAGAAGGAGCGTGATTCATTACTTGCTCAATAGATCAACGCTACTCAGGATGAATTTGTTCCTCCATGTTTGAAGTGCATTGAACATGAAACTGCAAATTCTTCACCTGAATGCTCAAATGCTTCCATTGTTGCAAATTCTTCATCTATCTCTGCTATCACTAATTCGTCATCTGAGGACATTGCCAGTATCACTGATGATGCAGGGCTAAAGGAATTGTATATGACAGGCATGTACAAAAGCCTCAATGGGCATCAGGATCTTTGTGACATGCTTAAAAAGCAGATCCTCAACAGGAACCATTGGAAAGAGGGTAATGCCTTTGAGAGGAAACTTAATGCGGATGGGACCTACTGGAAACCTGAGCAGTATCACAAAACTTCATGGGTTTCTGCAAAGGGACCTTCAGTGGATCCATCTTCTTTATCTGGCTTTACATGTGAATCTTCATATTCTTCTGATGAGTCATTTGTCTCCAATTATAAACTCTTCCAAAATCATAATGGTGAAGTATTTGCTAGATATGTTGGCACTAACTGCAGGGACGGTTCTACTATGAAGAAAATATGGGTTCCCAAAAGGTGCCTTGAAAATCTTCAGGTGAATGTCATCATGACACCACCTGTGAAGAATAGGAACCCCAGATCAAATTCTTCATATGGACCAAATTCTTCATATGGATCCAAGTCCTCATACGGACCAAACTCCTCACATGGATCTAATTCCTCAAAAGGATCAAAGTCCTCATATGAACATCATCATGCTAACCCGTCTGTTTTGCAGGGAAGATCTAAGGATTATGGATATGTGCATTATTCTTCAAATCATTATGTTCATAAGTCCTCGAAGAATTGCTCTGCTTACTCCTATGCTTACCCTAACCCCTCTTATGTGAAACGAAGTGGATTGGCATCTATGCCACCTTTCTCTTATGGAGCTCGCAGAATGATGAACTCTTTGGCACCCCTTCAGATGTGGGTGGTGAAGAAAAAGAACTAATCTCTTATGCAGGGTCAGGTCTCCAGACGAACTTAATCGTCTGAAGAATTTGCTGGAGACCTGAATTTGCTTGAAAGGATGCAAGCTAATCACGAAGAAATGAATTTTCATTTCTCACGTCCTCATACTGCTTTATCTGTTCTAGTGCTTGATGAAATTGATCTGGTGAAATTGAATCCATATTCTTCACTGTTGAAGTATATGAGTTCGTAAGTTGCACTAATTCATATGCAGGGTGATCAACCCAAAGCCACTGAGTGGGTCCTCGATAGTGGATGTACAAATCACATGACTGGTGATAGGAGCTTATTGATGGACTTTGCTTTATCTCCATCACATCTGAAGCATATCACCTACGCTGACAAAGGCAAAAGCAAGGTGATGGGTCTAGGTAAGGTTGCAATCTCAAAGGATCGACACATGGACAAAGTCATGCTTGTCGAGTCCTTAGGGTTCAACCTCATGTCTGTCACAATGCTTTGTGGTCTTGATATGGTTGTTGTATTCGGCAAGTATCATTGTGTTGTGATCATGGGAGCTAACAATTCCAAAGTCTTTGAAGGCTTTAGGAGAGGAGATTTGTATATTGTTGATTTCTCTATAGGACCACAACCTACTACATGTCTACTTGCAAAAGCTTCAGAAGGCTGGCTATGGCATCGACGACTTGGTCATGCTGGCATGAGGAATCTGCACACGCTCGCGAAGAATAAGCATGTCATTAGCATTGAGAGCGTCAAATTCCTCAAGGATCACTTATGCGGAGCCTATGAAGCTGGAAAGATGACCAAGGCCAAGCATCCAGTGAAGATTATCATGACTAACTCGACCATTTGAATTGCTTCACATGGATCTCTTTGGCCCTACTCACTATGCCACATTTACTAATGTTGCGTCTTTATATGGCTTTGTCATTGTTGATGATTATTCTCGATATACATGGGTGCATATCATCACTTACAAAACTGAAGTGCAGGAAGTCTTCAAATGATTTTCCTCGAGGGCCTGAACCAACTTTGGTGAAGATCAAGCACAACAGAAGTGATAATGGAATTGAGTTCAAGAACACTGGTCTTGATGACTATCTTGATGAACTTGGTATTACTCATGAGTTATATGCTCCTTATACTCCTCAGAAAAATGGCGGCATGGAGCGCAAGAACAGGACTCTTGTCGAGATGGCCCACACTAAGCTTGATGAGTACAAGACGCCTCCTCGCTTTTGGCGTGAGGCAATTGATACTGCGTGCCACATCATCAACAGTGTATATCTTCACAAATTCTTCAAGAAGACTGCATATGAACACCTCACCGACAAGAAACCCAATGTGAGTTATTTCAAAGTCTTCGGTGCAAACTGTTGGATTAGAGATCCTCATCACAATTCTAAATTCGCACTGAAAGCACATGAAGGTTTTATGCTCGGTTATGGCAAGGACTCTCACACCTACAGAGTCTTCAACACCTATCACCACAAGGTTGTTGAAACTGTAGATGTGCGGTTCGATGAGACTAATGGCTCGCAAAGAGAGCACCTACCTCCTGTGATAGATGAAATACCTCTTGAGGAATCTATTAAGTTCAAGGCTACTGAGGATGTCATTCCTACCAAAGAATCTGCTGAAGAAGTCATTCCAGAACATGAAGAACGTCATGCTGATGCACCTGAGGAAAATGGTGCTGAAGAAAATGATGATCAAATTCCTCAAAGACAACCCACTCATCCTCGCGATGCAAATGAAGTGAAAATTGAGAAAATCATCAGCGACATCAACATTCCAGGTCCTCTCACACGCTCAAGAGCTTCACATTTATCTAACTTTTGTGGGCACTTTGCTTTCGTCTCTATCACAGAGCCCACTAAGGTAGATGAAGCATTTCTGGAGCCTGAGTGGATTCAAGCTATGCAAGAGGAATTACATCAATTCGAGCTCAACAACGTCTGGGAACTAGTCAAACGTCCAGATCCTCGCAAGCACAACATCATCGGCACAAAGTGGATCTACCGCAACAAGCAAGATGAAAATGGCCTTGTGGTGAGGAATAAGGCACGGCTTGTAGCTCAAGGCTACACACAGGTTGAAGGAATTGATTTTGGTGAAACTTTTGCACCTGTTGCTAGACTTGAAGCTATTCGCATATTACTTGTGTATGCTAACCATCATGATATCATCTTATATCAAATGGATGTGAAAAGTGCATTCCTCAATGATAAGCTTGAGGAAGAAGTATATGTTGCTCAGCCCCAGGTTTTGAATATCCAAAGCATCCTGACAAAGTTTTCAGACTCAATAAGGCCCTCTATGGCCTCAAGCAGGCCCCACGGGCATTGTATGATACTTTGAAGGAATTACTCATGAAGAAAGGCTTCAAACCCGGTTCATTTGACCCAACTCTTTTCACTGAATCTTATGATGGTGAAATGTTTGTGTGCCAAATTTATGTTGATGATATCATTTTTGGCTGTACTGACCAACGTTACAGTGATGAATTTTTCTATATGATGAGTGAAGAATATCAAATGTCTATGATGGGAGAATTGAAATTCTTCTTAGGTCTTCAGATTCGTCAACAGCGCAATGGCATATTCATATCTCAGGAGAAATACCTCAAGGATGTACTGAGGAAATTCGGCATGCAAGATTGCAAAGGAGTCAAATTCCCTATGCCCACAAATGGCCATCTATGCACTGATGAAAATGGTATTGACTTCGATCAAAAGGTATACCGCTCCATGATTGGTTCTTTATTGTACTTATGTGCATCTAGGCCAGATATTATGCTTAGTGTTTGCATGTGTGCCCGATTTCAAGCTACACCGAAGGAATCACACCATAAGGTTGTGAAGCATATTCTTCGATATCTAGTTCACACACCAACACTTGGATTATGGTATCCCAAGGGCTCAGCTTTTGATCTCATTGGATATTCAGACTCTGACTATGCTGGTGATCATGTGGACCACAAGTCAACATCTGGTACATGCCATTTCCTCGGACGATCCTTGGTCTGTTGGTCCTCGAAGAAACAGAACTGCGTGTCACTGTCTACTGCTAAAGCCGAGTACATTGCTACTGGTTCTTGCTGTGCTTAACTATTATGGATGAAGCAAACTCTCAAGGACTACGGTGTCAACGTGAAGAATGTGCCACTCTACTGTGACAATGAGAGTGCCATCAAGATTTCTCATAACCTAGTTCAGCACTCGAAGACAAAGCACATTCAGATTCGTCATCATTTTCTTCGTGATCATGTGTTGAAGGGCGACATCTCTATTGAGAATGTGAAGAGTAAAGAATAGCTAGCCGATATCTTCACTAAGCCCTTGGATGAGAAGAGATTTAGCAAGTTGCGGTGTGAGTTAAATATCCTAGAATCTTCGAATGTTCTTTGAAAAGGACTCTCATCCTAACACTTATGCAAAATTGATGACTTAGATGTGCAACACATGAAGAAAAATTTTCCTTCAATCAGTGAAGAATAACACTCTAAGTGTGAAGAAATTAATGAAGAAATTGATTCTCAGAACCCTACGACAATTGTACGCAGTGTCTGAAATCATCATTCTTATACGGTGGGTCAAGCCACCACCAAAAGTTGAAAATCTTCAATTTGAGTTTTCCTCAGCTTTGAAATTCCTCTGTTGTTTTTCAACTTGCATTGTCTTCACCATTTCCGTCATTTTTCTTCGTTGGCTATATATATATGAGTTGTCCCCTACAGCATTCACTTATTACTAATTCTTCAAGTTGCCTGTTCTGCTAAGTGAATGTGATCGGACCCTTTCCCCCTGTATGCTAAACTCAACCCAGTCTATTCAAAAATTCTTCATGTGCGTTCTATTAGAAACTCGTTCAAAATCTTCACTGTGTCCTTGTCAGCTAAAGAAATTGTGAACGGAACTTTAAACTTATCTTATCTGAATTTTCGGCCTTTGTCGCTCAAACTGTTACACATTCTATGATAATACTTATCGTATTCACCCACGATCACACACGATCATCACCTCTCAGTACGTGGGTGACACATGTCACGCGAATGAGAAGGGTTAGGGGCATGTTCGTCCTATTTCCTCGGGCGAGCAGTTTTTCACTTCGGCTATAAATACTCCTCTCCCTTCCTCACTTCACTTTTACAACGCTCGACCTCCCTCCCTCGCTCGAGCTCACAAACCCTAGCGCCGCCGCTACTTCCATCGTCGCCGATGAGGAAGAGCTTCACTGTCTCGACCTCTTCGCCGCCGTACTCACACCGGACACGGATTTCTTCACTCCACCGCCGTCGTAGCTGTCTTCCTCAGCCAAGTTAGGGCGTGGAAGATCTGAACCGACGAGCTTCAAATCTACACTTCCCAGTTCGTTGTGTTCTTTGTCCAGGGTAATTAAAATTTACTTTTACTACCCTTGTTGATTCGGATGTTTTTCTTTAAATCTTCAAAAGGTGTTTTCTTCAAATCCTCACATAGTGGACCCCTCACATATCATCGGTTCTTGATCTGTTTCTCTAAGCAACATTTTTCTTCAAGATTCCTCAATTGTGTGGATTTTCAAATCTGTACAAGTATGGAACCTAAGTCAAAGAACGCTTAGTGAAATTCCTCAAGATTCATCCGGTCAAATTCCTCAAACTTGTTCTTATTGCAAAATCTTCTGAGAACGCATATGACCTCTCCAAATTCCTCGCAACTATACTCTGTTCACAGGTACACATGTCTGCTGCTGAATCATTAGGTTCTCATCAACTTAACTCATTTGTAGCGTTCCTCGAAGAAAAGTTGCATACCTCTTCAGAGAACTCAATCGTTCAAAATCCTCAGCTGAAGAAAATGGCAGATGGCAAGAAACCCCAGAAGGGAGGAAAGAAGCTGGAAGTCAACACTGCGTTTGAAATTCCTAAGGACATATACAAGGATTATTGCACTCCTGATGAGGCCACCCATGGAAAGGAAACTAAGAATGAGCGCAAAGTGCGAATCCAAAGGATAGAGAGGAGATGGGCATGGGAATGGAGAGAATACAGATATGTTACTCCCAAGTATATGCAGAAATTCGCTCTTAATCCTCCATGCCCAAGACCTCCGTTGGCACCTGGCCAAGTAGCTGATCCCACCAGCCTCAAGCGTGGTGAGGATTATCCTGATGAATGGGCCAAGTGCCAGGGCAAGCTTGTCGGATTTCGGGTTCCGGCAGACCCTTAAGGTTCGAACACTGGGGTGTGCGCGGAGATTACGCCCTCAACCTCTCCGTCTCACAAGGAACTAACCTACTGCAAGAAACACGCAAGAGACACAAGATTTATACTGGTTCGGGCCACCGTTGTGGTGTAATACCCTACTCCAGTGTGTGGTTTGTGGATTGCCTCCTGGGGCTGGTAAGGATGAACAATACAAGGAAGAACAACCTCGCGAGGGTCTGTTTCTGGCTGGATGATGAACTGCTAGGGGGAGTTCCACCACCTTTCTCTCTCTCTCTCTCTTCCTCTTGTTGGTGACCAAGAGCCGAACTCTCTCCCTCTGAAAAACCAACCAAGGAATCCCCCAAAAAACAACCCCCCTGCTATGTGGGTGGCTAGTCCTATATATAGAGGCTCTGGTCCTCTCCCCAAATATTGAGTATTGAGCGGGAAGGGATCCAACAATGGCGGGCTAATTTGAAGGGGGACAGCGAGTACATCTATCCTGACAAAAGCAGTCTTCGCCTGCCAAAGGCTCTGGTGGTGATGCCGCGCTGGGCTCCATGGTGACCTCCGTCTCGTAGTCCTCTCTGGCCTTGGTCTCGTTGCACCGAAGTGGCAACCTTTGCCTGATGCCTCGGTACTCCGCGGCTGCGCTTGTTCCCTTTGCACCGAAGAGGAAAGAAGGATGCTGCGCGCGCTGGCACCCGCCTAGTGCCCTGAGTCGTCATGACTCACGTCATGGGCACCTCGCGAGGTACCCCGCCTTGATGTCTCCGCCTCCTCGCGAGCCAGCCTGATGAGGCTTCGCCTGAGGATGTGCCGTGTCGTCCGCCTCGCGAGGCTTGGCCCCTCGCGAGGGTCTTGAGTCTTGTGCTGATGAAGATGGGCCATGTTGGGCCCCCACTTGAGCCACGCCGCAGGCCGCAGGCAGGCAAGTCTGGGGACCCCCGTTCCCAGAACGCCGACAGTAGCCCCCGGGCCCAAGGCACGCATGGACTTGGCCGTGCCGAGAGGCGAAAGGGCAAGGGCGAAGCGCCGCGGGCCCTAACAGCCTGCGGCCTTGGGCGCCGCGTGGCGGTCGATTGGATGTGGGCAGCACCATTCCCCCACGCTTCCTTATTGTGCGCCCTGCTAGGCGGACTAGTAGTTGAACACAGCCGCTCCCCTTCCTGTTGCTCGGGCGTCCCTCGTTCTTCCTTCCTTCGAACGCCTGCTCCCGCCGTCAATCCAATCTCGAATCTTCCCCCTCCTTCCCATTGCCATGACTCCGACGAGGAAGGAGAGAGGGGAGGAACCCGTGCTTTCGTCTTGTGCACCGCCAGCGGCGGCCCCCGTCGTCGGTCGGTCGACTGTGCTCAACCAAGAGTGCCTGGGCAGGGACAGCTTGGCCCTGGCCACCGCCTTCAACGAGTGCGGGAGGACGACTGCCTGGCCCGCGTCCCACTTCTCCATCGACAGGACAGCAACCGAGGTCCCATGTTTTACCGACGCCTTGTGGGCGGGTTTGGTTCCCCCCTTTTCCGATTTCTTCAATGCCGTGCTTTCCCATTATCAAATCCACTTGATCCATCTAAGTCCTGAATCCATCACCCTCCTTTCGGTCTTCGCCTTCGTCTGCGAAGCCATGGTGGGCATCCCTCCTTCGGTTGCCTTGCTGCGTCACTTCTTCTCGCTGTGTCTCGTCGACCCTTCCCAGCGATGGGCGTGCGCGAGCTTCACTGTCGAGCCTAAGACAGAGGCCTCTGGAATTGACTTCAACCTCCCCCAGCCCGCGGCCGGGTTCCACGAGCGGTGGTTGTATGTGGACCCAGGGGTGCCCATCCCCCTGCTATCGGAGCCGACCTCGCCAGCTGTCCCCAACTTGGGTTGGGGCCAAGAGACGCTGAAGAACCCCCGGCTTGTCTTCGTCTGGTCCCGCTTCGCGCTCCTGAGAAAGCTCGGCGTGACAGCGCCCAGAGTGGTGAAGGAGTTTCTGCTGTGCCGCGTCGCTCCCCTGCAGCGCCACTCTCGCCGAATGTGGGCCTTCCGTGGGCGCGAGGATGACATGAGGCTCCAGGAAGAAGATCTGGCTCCTGCGGCGCTGAGGTCGATGCTCTTGACCTTGGCCGGGGACCTCAACCCTGGAAACATCCGACAAGGAGGGGCCTTGTTGTACCTTTGCCAGAGCAAGGATGACTTCGTGAAGCAGTTGCCCACCTTCGATGAGTGGGGGCTGCGCCCCGTCGGCCTCCAAGGGCCTCGCGAGGACCCTGTAGTGGTGACCCCCCTCCCAATCGGCCAAGGCGACTCCTCCTCAAGTGGCGGAGCAGGGAGGCAGGAGGTGCCTGAGGCCGAGGGGGTTCCTGAGGAGGTGGTAGCGCCAGGTGCCGCTCGCGAGGGGACAACTCCTGAGGAGATGGCAGCGCCGGGTGCCGCTGCAGCTGAAGGTGGCAGGCAGCCGCTCTCAGCGCCCGGGGCTGAGGCCTCGGAGGCCCCAGCTGCGCCCTCTGGCGAGGCGACGGGCGGCGGGTGCCAGTCGGGCGCTCCCGACGCGGACCGTTCTGATGCTTCATCCTCGCGGCAGGTTGATCCTTGCGCCCTTCTCTTGGGTTGCTTCCGCATGGACTTTGAGGCCCTCCGGAGGAAGAGGGAGGCCCTGGGTGATGACTCCCCTTGTCGCGTGCTGAAGCGCAGGAAGTACTTCGCCACTGATGAGTAAGTCTTTTCCCTTTCTGGCTCCTGATCCCCTTGCTGCTCTCGCTGATCCTTGCTTTGCAGGCCTCTTCCGACTGAGGTCACGGAAGTTGTCGAGGCACCTCCCCCCTTGGCTTCGCTTCCTCTGCCATCCTCAGGTGCTCCGAGCAGCTCTGGCCTCGTGGTGAGGGCGTCTGATGGGGCGGATCATCCCGAGGTTCGCCGCGGCCGTCCGTTCCCCGCGCTTCTCCTTCACGGGCCTTCCCAGGGGATAGCCGGTCTGTCGGGTACCTCCCGCCTGGTCTTTGACTGCGACTGGCTGAGGCGCCTCCTGCGCCCCTCATCTGGAGACGGGCTGGCCTTAGGCCGTGCTTCTGATGTGGCACGCCCTGTCGTCGCGAGGGCGCCAGCCCCCAGCCCCCTGCCCAGGGGAGGAGCAGTGACCCGCAGCCCCCAGCGCTTGCTCGGGGCGGGTGATTGTGCAGAAGATGTGCTCGAGCGCGCCCAGGAGCGCCGCGCTCGCCGTCATGGGTTCCTTCGACGAGCAGCCGACGCGGTGGACTTGCTCGGGGAAGAGCTTGCTGAGGAAGATGCTCGCCCGGAGGCCGAGGGCCTGCGCCTGGCTGCAGGGAGGCGTGAGCTGGAGGCCGCCGTCACCCTCGCGCGCCGTCAGCGCGTCCTTGATGACGAAGAGGCAAAGGCATCGCTGGAGGCCTCTCGAGTGGCCCGCTCCCAGGCCATCGAGGAGGCCCGGAGAGCTGATGGTCGGCGAGAGGCGGCGGAGGAGCGGGCTCGCGAGCTCCTGGCCCGATGCCACTCTCTGGAGGAGCAAGCAGAGCTGCGCGAGGCAGCCCTTGCGTCGATGGGGGTGGCTTCTAGTGACCCAGTTGAGCTCCAGAAGCGCGAGGAGGCGTTGATGTTGGAGGCCGCCGATCGCACCCTTGAGTACGAGTGGCTGGAGACAAGGGAGCGCCTGGTGGCGCGGGCGGAGGACGATGTTGCCGCACGGGAAGCGCATGTCCTGGAGGAGGTTTGTCGTCGGGTGGCGACGGCGCGCCAAGGCCTCGAGCGCGAGTTCGAGGGGAAGCTGGGGATGATCCGGGTCGAAGCCGAGGGCAGAACCACAGCCCTGAGGGCCCAACGGGACGAGGCGATACAGCGGGCCAACGCCTCCTAGGCCGCTCTTGAAGCAGCGCAGAAGGAGTTGGCCGCCTCCCAAGCCGAGGTGCTCCGTCTTTGCCAGCGGATGGAAGAGGCTGAGGCCGTCGAGCGCCAGAACACCGATGAAATACGCCAGCGCCGACTCCTAGAGCACGCGCATGGTCCCATGCTCACCACGCTCAGGGAGAGGGCTAACGTGGCCTTGGGCAACATCTGCGAGGCCTCCGTCGGCGAGCCACGCACGATCAATTATGCCGGCAACTTGCAGTTCTTCACCGCCATGGTGGCGCAGCTGGAGGCTCGGTCGGCCAGGGCCGACAGGTTGGTGGAGGAGAGGAGCCGCGCCTTGCTCAAGCGCGCCTTTTCCTGCGTCTTCAGCCATCTCCAGAACATGAATCCTCACTTTGATTTCGACGCCGTCATCGCCCCAGTCCCCCAGGCTGTCCGAGACGACCTGTCGCGCTGGGTGGAGGATAACGTGGACACCCTCGTCAGGGCCTTCGCTTCGGACAACAGCGACGTGGTCGTGGGTGCCGACGAGGACGGCGCGGCTAGCGGCTCTGACGCCACCGGCGGCGACGCAGACGTCGATGGCGAGCTTAGCGACTCTGGTGAAGGCTCAGGAGGTGCTTCCGGGGATGCATTGGGGGATTGGTCCGACTGAGCGTGTATCGTTCCTGTCTTTTTCGCCCTTTGTCCCACGCTGATTCCGAGGCAGTCCGCAGGAGGGCGTGACGCCTTGGGTGCTTTCTAGTTGGGTCCTCAGGATGTGAGACCGTCACTGATGAGGAACTTCACATGAGTTGGCCTTCTCCGCAGGCTCTGAGCCTTTTCCTCGAGCGCAAGAGCTTCATAGGCACTCGCCTTGCTTCACAGGCTCTAGGCCTTTTCCTCGAGTGCGAGAGCTTCACAGGCACTCGCCTTGCTTCACAGGCTCTAGGCCTTTTCCTCGAGCGCGAGAGCTTCACAGGCACTCGCCTTGCTTCACAGGCTCTCGGCCTTTTCCTCGAGCGCGAGAGCTTCACAGGCACTCGCCTTGCTTCACAGGCTCTCGGCCTTTTCCTCGAGCGCGAGAGCTTCACAGGCACTCGCCTTGCTTCACAGGCTCTCGGCCTTTTCCTCGAGCGCGAGAGCTTCACAGGCACTCGCCTTGCTTCACAGGCTCTGGGCCTTTTCCTCGAGCGCGAGAGCTTCACTGGCACTCGCCTTGCTTCACAGGCTCTGGGCCTTTTCCTGCGCCAGGCCAAGCTAGCCAGAGTAGCTAAGGAAGCAGTGTGGAAATTTAATGAAGACTCTGCTGCTGCTGCCACTGCCGAGGCCTCTGCAAGCAAGCCAAAGAAGGCCATGCCAAAGAAGCTGGCTCATAAGCCAAGTGCTTCAACCCCAATGCCCTCACGGCCAAGTTCCTCAGCAATGCCCTCATGACCAGATTCTTCAAAGCCCTCATGGCCAATTCCTCAAGTTGCACCAGCTCCTCTAAAGTCCTCAGCTCCTTTGTCAAAATCCTCAGCACCTGTGCATCTCGCCACGTGCCAAAGGACAACAGGCATCTCTATTGCCTCAAGAGCTTCTGCTAGTTCTTCAGTGATACGTCCATTTTGCATCATGCTTTTATATCAATATTTATTGCATTATGGGCTGTTATTACACATTATGTCACAATACTTATGCCTATTCTCTCTTATTTTACAAGGTTTACATAAAGAGGGAGAATGCCGGCAGTTGGAATTTTGGGCTAGAAAAGGAGCAAATATTAGAGACCTATTCTGCACATCTCTAAAAGTCTTGAAACTTCACGGAAGTTATTTCCAGAATATATAAAAAATACCAAGCGCAAGAAGTACCAGAGGGGGGCCACACCAGCCACGAGGGTGGGGGCGGCCCTACCCCCTGGGCGCGCCCCCTGCCTCGTGGGCCCCCTGGTGGCCCTCCGATGCCCATCTTCTGCTATATGGAGTCTTTCGTTGAGGAAAAAATCATAAGCAAGCTTTCGGGACGAGACTCCGCCGCCACGAGGCGGAACCTTGGCGGAACCAATCTAGGGCTCCGGCGGAGCTGTTCTGCCAGGGAAACTTCCCTCCGGAGGGGGAAATCATCACCATCATCATCACCAATCCGTCTCATCGGGAGGGGGTCATCTCCATCAACATCTTCACCAGCACCATCTCATCTCAAACCCTAGTTCATCTCTTGTATCCAATCTTTGTATCAAACCTCAGATTGGTACCTGTGGGTTGCTAGTAGTGTTGATTACTCCTTGTAGTTGATGCTAGTTGGTTTACTTGGTGGAAGATTATATGTTCAGATCCATTATGCATATTAATACCCCTCTGATTATGAACATGAATATGCTTTGTGAGTAGTTAGTTTGTTCCTGAGGACATGGGAGAAGTCTTGCTATAAGTAGTCATGTGAATTTGGTATCCGTTCGATATTTTGATGAGATGTATGTTGTCATCCCTCTAGTGGTGTCATGTGAACGTCGACTACATGACACTTCACCATTGTTTGGGCCTAGAGGAGGCATTGGGAAGTAATAAGTAGATGATGGGTTGCTAGAGTGAGAGAAGCTTAAACCCTAGTTTATGCGTTGCTTCGTAAGGGGCTGATTTGGATCCATATGTTTCATGCTATGGTTAGGTTTACCTTAAATGTTGTAGTTGCGGATGCTTGCAATAGGGTTAATCATAAGTGGGATGCTTGTCCAAGTAAGGACTACCAAGCACCGGTCCACCCACATATCAAATTATCAAAGTACCGAACGCGAATCATATGAACGTGATGAAAACTAGCTTGACGATAATTCCCATGTGTCCTCGGGAGCTTTCCTTATATAAGAGTTTGTCCAGGCTTGTCCTTTGCTACAAAAAGGATTGGGCCATCTTGCTGCACTTATTTACTTTGTTACTTGTTGCTCGTTACAAATTACCTTATCACAAAACTATCTGTTACCACATTATTTCAGTACTTGCAGAGAATACCTTGCTGAAAACCGCTTATCATTTCCTTCTGCTCCCGTTGGGTTCGACACTCTTACTTATCGAAAGGACTACGATAGATCCCCTATACTTGTGGGTCATCATTCAGCTGCAACAAATTCATCAACTGGCCCCTCTCTACTGAAGACAAAGGCCACTGCTGGACGATGCTCTCGACCAAGTCCTCACAAGAAGCAGGTCGCCTTTCAAGTGCCGTCTGATGAAGATGAAGCTGATGATGAAGAACTTGCTGAAATCATCAGGGACAGGCAACTCAGGGCCGCTAGAGCCAAATGCACAAGTCTGCCTCTACTTTTGGATCCAAAATTGATCCTTGATTACATTGATCTCTGGCACAAGGACCCCAACACTCCTATGCCTGACTTCAAGCTGACTCCTGGCCAAAGTCATATGTTGACTCACTTCATTTAGGAAGAAAAATGGAAATTTGAAAAGGCCTGGCAGTTGAAGAAAGCGCAGTACAAAAAGGAGGGCTTCCTGAAGAAAAACATTGTCTCTATGACAACTAAAGAACTTGTCACTATTCAATCTGAGATCAATAAACTCAATGATGTATTTGACGCATAACGCGCTGATTGGCTGGGAGCCAAGGTCCGTTTTGTGAAACTAACTGAACAGTTCACCTCCAATGTTGCAGCCCCAACGCAACAAGAAAATCCTTAGACTGAAGCATCTGCTCAGCCTACTGAAGAAAATGCCAGAACCACTGATGATACTCAGGCTGCTGAAGAAAATGCTAGTACCAGGGCTGATGACTGCATTCCAGCCGCTGAAGAAATTGCCAGGGCAACCACTAGTGTCGCGCCTGAAGAAAATGAAGAAGTCAGGGCAACTGCATCAGTTGTGCCTGAAGATCTTGAACCAAATTCCTCTGCTCCTCCTGCGCCTACACCATCTCCGATCCTTCCATCTGTGTCAGATGTGAAGAAGACCAAGGCTACAGAGCGTGCAGCTACGAAGAAAAGGAAGGCATAAACTGCATCAGATTCTCCAGCTCCGAAGAAAATGAAGCCACTGACCAGCTCATTTGAAAATCCAATTGATGTTGTTCCTGTCTCATCTATGCCATCAAAGTACCTTGTTCCTTTTGATGAAGAATACATGATCCCAAGCAGATCCGATGAAGACATTCCTTCTGCTGCTTCCTCAGAGCAGTTTGATGAAGAAATTGAAGCGGATGCAATCCCTTCAACCCCAATAGTATCATCGCCCATGCCTCAGTTCACTGCTGAAGAGGCTGGCGTTGAAGAAATGAATGAAGACAAAGATGTGGACATTGGATGCACAACTCCAGTGTTGAACGACGACTTTTGGGAAAGTCAGCATCGCAATTCTCCTCTGTTCACGCCCCTACAACATATTCCTCAGTCCCCTGTCACTACTGAAGTACAAATGGGATCTGAAGAACCTCATGCCACACCGTCTATCCTTGAAGAAATTCCAGCCAGTAGTGCTGAAGAAAATGTAAATGAAGAATTGAAGTCCCAGGCTGCCACTGAAGAAGAACCTGAAATTCCTCAGCCTGTGGAACCCGAGATCGAGATCCCTGAGGTTGTGATGCAATTGACAGACACTCCTCACCCCAAGCCAAAGGATCCCTTCTCAAAGAAGCAAAAATTCAAGGCTGATGACTTCTTTGGCAAGCATGTATTCTTCATGGACTACAATCCTTATGACTTTGCTCGTCTTAGGAGGAAGCGCTTCTGGACTGCCAGCCAGGCCAATTTCTATTCTTCACTGCGTTTCAACAAAGAGAAAGTCTTCTACCACGAGCATATTTGAGGGAGTCCTGGATTAGGGGGTCTCCGAACTGCCGGACTATCTCCATTGGCCGGACTGTTAGACTATGAAGATACAAGATTGAAGACTTCGTCTCGTGTCCGGATGGGACTCTACTTGGTGTCGAAGGCAAGCTAGGCAATACGGATATGGATATCTCCTCCTTTGTAACCGACCTTGTGTAACCCTAACCCTCTCCGGTGTCTATATAAACCAAAGGGTTTTAGTCCGTAGGACAACAACCACAACATACAATCATACCATAGGCTAGCTTCTAGGGTTTAGCCTCTCTGATCTCATGGTAGATCTACTCTTGTACTACCCATATCATCAATATCAATCAAGCAGGACGTAGGGTTTTACCTCCATCAAGAGGGCCCGAACCTGGGTAAAACATTGTGTCCCCTGCCTCCAATTACCATCCGGCCTAGACGCACAGTTCGGGACCCCCTACCCGAGATCCGCCGGTTTTGACACTGACATTGGTGCTTTCATTCAGAGTTCCTCTGTGTCGTCGCCGTTAGGCTTGGTGGCTCCTATTATCATTGATAGCGATGCGGTCCAGGGTGAGACTTTTCTCCCCGGACAGATCTTCGTATTCGGCGGCTTTGCACTGTGGGCTAATTCGCTTGGCCATCTGGAGCAGATTGAAAGCTACGCCCCTGGCCATCGGGTCAGATTTGGAAGCTTAAACTACAGCCGATATCCGTGGAGACTTGATCTTCGACGGATTCGAGCCTCTGCCTTGTGCGCCACGCGGTCACGATGAGCATGACTTAGCTCTCCCATGGACAGTGTTAAGGAGATCGCACCGGCAGCCGCTCCGACCCTCAATTCAGAGCCAGTTCGCGCCTTCCGCGGACGGGTGGATGGACCCCGCCACGGAGGCCTTACCCTCAGCGGCGATCGAGCCGAACATCGACCTTGCCTTGCACGAGAGCCGTGTTGTTAAACTGCCGGATCCTTCTCCGGCCATGGACTCCGAACCGCCTGCGCCCGTTCCTATCGAATCCGATTGGGCGCCGATCATGGAGTTTACCTCCGCGGATATTTTTCAGCAGTTGCCCTTTGGCAACATACTGAACTCATTAAGGTCTCTCTCCTTGTCAGGAGAATCCTGGCCGAACTATGTCCGGCAAGATCGGGATGCGGACGACGAAGAAATTCGACGCCCACCCACCACCCACTTAATAGCCACTGTCGATGACTCAACCGACATGCTCGACTTCGACTCCGAAGACATCGACGGTATGGACGACGATGCGGGAGGCAAAGAGGAACCACCGCCCACAGGGCGCTGGATGTCCACCTCATCATATGACGTATACATGGTGGACACACCAAAATAAGACGACGACGAGGAACGGAAGGACGCAACGAAGGCTTGTTCCCTCGAGAAGCAGTCAAAGCGGGGGCATAAGCGCCGCCCCAAATCCCGCCTCGGCAGAAATAATGATCATACAAACCCAGCGTTGGAGCAGGGCGAACCACCACCGGACCACGGCAATACGGAGAATCAAACCGAACAAACCAATTCTGTCAAAGATAATAGTCCGGACGACATAACGCCGGACAGGCACCCAGAGTAGGAGAATGCCCGTCAAAGGCTTGTTGCCACCGCGAGGAGTCTGAAAAAGCAGAAGCAAAGGCTCAAGGCTGCGCAGGACACACTCCAAATCAGATGGAGTAAAGTACTCAACACAGCAGCGAAGTACGGCGGCAATCTCCCAAGAGCTACCCAAAGCGGAAGTTGCTACCTGAATTCGATGAGGAGGCCTTAGACCCCCCACAACCAAAAATTAAAACAGCCATCTGGCCAGATAGACGACCTCACGGCCAACATAAAGCGGCAAGCAACGCTGCACATAAGCCAATACGCGGTCTACGCGAGGGCTCACATCAAAAGGACGACGAAACCATATCCATCTATGGACCACGCAAGCGTGCTCCAGCATACGATGCAACACAACAAACATCCGAACAACGCGGTACACCCAGATATAGGGGTGCCGCACACCCCCTATGTTTCACCGATGAGGTGCTGGACCATGAATTTCCAGAGGGATTCAAACCCGTAAACATAGAGGCATCACGACGGAACAACAGACCCTGGGGTCTGGATTGAGGACTATATCCTCCATATCCATATGGCTCGGGGAGATGATCTCCACGCCATAGTATTTACCCCTCACTCAAAGGGCCAGCTCGGCACTGGCTTAAGAGCCTCCCCGAAAGCTCCATTGGAAGTTGGGAAGAGCTCGAAGACGCCTTTCGGGCAAATTTTCAAGGGACTTATGTCCGACCTCCGGACGCGGATGATTTGAGTCATATAACTCAACAGCCCGGAGAGTCAGCCCGAAAGCTTTGGAACAGGTTTCTTACTAAAAAGAACCAAATTGTCGACTGTCCGGACGCCGAAGCCTTGGCAGCTTTTAAGCATAGCGTCATGACGAATGGCTTGCCAGACACCTCGGCCAAGAAAAGCTGAGAACAATGGCAGCATTAACAAGCCTCATGACCCGCTTTTGCGCGGGTGAGGATAGCTGGCTAGCCAGATGCAGCACCAGCGACCCCAGTACATCTGAAGTTAGAGATGGAAACGGGAAATCACGGCGCAACAGCAAATAACAAACGCCGGAATAAAGAAGACAGCACGAAGAGCACGGCAGTAAACGCCGGATTCAAAAGCTCTCGGCCAGGTCAGCAAAAGCCGCCCTCTAAAGGCGCCAGAGACGAACTGTCCAGCCTAAACAAAATTCTGGACCAAATATGTCAGATCCATAGCACCCCTGGTAAACCCGCTAATCATACCCACAGAGAATGTTGGGTCTTCAAGCAGTCCGGCAAGCTCAACACGCTACACAAGGGGGAGGATACACCAAGCGAAGACGAGGATGAACCTCTCAAGCAAGACACTGGGGAACAAAAGAAATTTCCACCAGAAGTCAAAATAGTAAACATGTTACACGTGATCAAGGGGAGAAACAAAACAGCACTCCCAGAAAAATATGCCCAAGGGCCTATCACTGCGGAGTCCTGCCACTAGTCGTCTCAACCGATCACTTTCGACCATCGTGATTACTCGGCAAGTATCCCGCGTGCAGGATGGGCTGCCCTGGTATTAGACCCAATAATTGACGGATACCACTTCACACGAGTCTTGATGGGTGGTGGCAGCAGTCTAAACCTGATATACCAGGATACAATCCGTGAAATGGGGATAGACCCAACGAAAATTTGCCATAGCAATACTACCTTTAAAGGAGTAACGCCAGGCCCAGCGGCTCATTGCACGGGCTCCCTGCTACTAAAGGTTATATTCGGCTTCCCCGATAACTTTCGTAGCGAACATTTAACCTTCCACATCGCTCCGTTCCAAAGTGGTTATCAAGCACTACTTGGACACGAAGCTTCCGCTCGCTTTAATGCAATACCGCACTACGCTTCCCTCACACTCAAGATGCCCGGCCCACGTGGCATCATTACAGTGAACGGAATTATTAAGCGATCTTTGCGCGCCGGCGACTACCTTGGCAGCCGGACACTAAAAACGGCCTCACCAACTAAAGCATTTGATAGGTCGTCAAGACCACGGACGCGGTTAGACGAGTCTGACGCTGCTATATGTAATTTGTACCGGATTAATGGCCACACCCCTATTACAAATACAAGGGGCCCAACGCGCGCAGACAAGTGGCAATTTATACTCATTTCTAGTTATACATGGTTTCTTTAAAAACTATCTCTCTGCACGAAAACTTTTTCACCTAAATTCCTCTCTTTTATAGATGACCATCGTGCTATACCCGTCCAGGATACGGCACAACGGAGACACAGGCGCAGACGTGCAGCAGGGACCCGCTCCAAGGATTCTTTTTAGATTAAGACCCTGCGTAAACCTTTTTTACCGTCTCTTGTTGATACACATCCACCGAATTCTCAGCACAATTGAGAAGGATGCTGACGTCTTGGCATGTGGCCACGTCAGAATAATGCACGTACCTGGACACAAGGGGCTTCTTACAAAGGGCACTATTTAGGCCCAGTTTATACCATAAAGACCAAATACCTTAGGGAGTGTTCGGCGTCGTGAGTTTGGCCTTATATGCATCAGCTCCGAATCATTGTCTTTGGTCAAATGTTGGGTTTGCCCGGCTCCTATGTTTTGGTGCCTTACGTTCCGCTTTAACGGCTAAGGCAGCACCAGGAGAACTACTGCGATTGTGCCCTGGTTCATCCGGACGAGCACCTCAGTAGAGAAAGCCGAAAACTGACTGTCATGATATAGCGTGAGACTGGTCAACCACTCGATGACCTATTCAGAATGCTAGAATTCCTCCGCCTTAACGAAGGGCCGTTTTCCGGCTAGGCATGTACGCACCCCGAGATTGGGAGAGTGCGGAGCCACCAAGGGCTATCTAGTAGCCCCACTGTCAAACTCCTATGGCTAAGTGAAAGTGTTAAAAGCATTATAGTCTGGGTGCCTCATTCGCTACGCTATCACCTCCTTAATAGGACCAAGACGTTGGGTTAAGTGTGAACACGCGTTTTTCACGAGCACCTCCGCATTATATGTGTGGGGGTTGAAGCCGACAACTGCAATCTTATCAGGTTATACACATGTGTACATAAACGGCCGCACAGGAGGCATCATACTAGTTTCAGGCAAAAGTATAAACATAGCCTTATAAAATTTCATAAAAGCATTGTGTTTACAATGAGAACACATATCACTCAAACATAATATTCTTCGAGCACTGAGCCTCTATCAAACGAGCACCCTCGAGAACCTCCTCGAAATAGTGCTCGGCAGCCACTCGGCCTATGGCCGAACCCTGCGCCACAACAGTGGTAGCGTCCATCTCCGCCCAGTATGCTTTAACACGGGCAAGGGCCATCCGCGAGCCTTCTATGCACGCCGACCTCTTCATCGCATTAATGCGCGACACCGCACCAAGGAACCGCTGCACTAAACTGAAATAGCTGTCTGGCTTTGGCTTTTCCGGCCATAGCCGATCCACGACAGACCTCATGGCGAGTTCGGACAACCTATTTAGTTCGGCCCATTCGGCTAGCTGATCAGTCAATGAAAGCAGACGCTCTGGAACGTTGAATTGCGACCAGAACAGCTTGTCCACTTCACGATCTATTTGACCTTGGAAGTATTTGGCCGCATCGGCAGCGCTCGCCGCCAAGTCCATATACGCATCTGCTGAACTCCACAGCCGATCCAGAGGGGCATACCGTGGATCTCCGAACTTCCTCCGTAAGCATGAAGGGCTTCCCAGCCGCAATATCCCCGGCTTCCCGCAGCTCCTCCTTCTTCGCTCTCATAGCAGAGCTGGTGTCTTTGTCTGCCATCGTGGCCTTCTCAAGGTCTGTTGCCTTCGCTCGGTTTTCTTTTTCAAGGAGCCGGCAACGGTCGGCAGTGTCTTTTAATTCTACGGCCATCTTGGCCATCTTCTCTTGGCTCTCGCAATGTGCGGCCTTCTTGGCTTTCAACTCTTCGGCCGCCTTCAAAGCAGCTGCATTACTAATCCTCGCTTGTTCCTTGGCTCGGGCAAGTTCTGCCCGCAAGGTTTCCATGGTGGCAGATCCATTTGCAGTCACAACATATTAAAGATACTGGCATCATGCTGCTCTTACCATGTGGCGTTCACCAGATAATAACACTTACCCTGTGCCTCGTCAAGCCTCTTGTTAACAAGCTCGATGTCGGCGTCTGCCGCATCCACTTGCCGTTTTAATTTGGCAAACTCACTAGTCCGGCTAGCCACCGGAACTTCCACCACCTGCACATAGGGGCAGTCTGGTTATTGCCTAGGAATATGATCCTCTGTTCGCCGCCGTTCTCGACGACAACCAGAGTCTCAGGGGCTACTATCTACACATGGCACACCTAACATGTGTGGAACTATCACGTACCTCAAAGCCTGTCGGTAGACTCATAAAGGCTTCATGTAATCCGCTTTTGGCGGACGAAATTCTTTCCATCACCGTACCCATCAGCGTACGGTGTTCTTCTGAGATGGCCGCTCGCCCCAACAGCTCCCTCAGAATGTCCGACCGCATACCAGACGGTGCCGGACTCTTTTGTTCGCTCTCCTCGAGAGCCGGACGCTGGGGACTTCGGGGGTCTATGGGATTATCTTCTGGCCTCACCGGATCCGGAAAGGCCCTCCGTGACGACACTTCGGGGTCGCTCGCTTCTTGAGCAGAGGAGTCCAGGGGAGGCTTTTTGCTCTCCATCATCTCCGGAAGAAGATCCCCCGAAGACGAGCTCACCTGAGAAGGGCTGAGACCCGAACTGCAAGATATATGCGGCGGTTATTTTCTCAGAAGAAAGATAGTATACCTTCACTATTAAAGTATTTTTTGGATCACTTACGACTCGTTGGAGGGCTGATACCCCCGCGGACTTTGTGTGGCAAAATCACCCCCCGAGGCAGGACCCTCTGTGGGAGACTTCAACTCCCGTTTGGAGGCCTCGCTTCCGGATCCTCGGAAGCAGTCCTTTCCCCCCGGTTATCCTCCTTTCATGGAGACGCTCATTCCCTCGGTTGGAACTGGCAGCGATGGGCCCGCGTCCGCCCGTATTATCCCCCCCGTATCTTCCTTCGAGGCTCGGGCAAGGTGCGAGTCTGAGCATCTTTTCCAATACCGGATTTTCCAAACCCTAGGGAGGGGGGCCAAACACCGACATCTTCGCCTTGTAGCCAGTCCTGGTCAAAGAGCGAACTCTCAGAAATAACTTCATGATGAATAAAAGACAGTGTGTTCGGCTAGAGGATTTCTTACTTGTTCGGCGGCGCGGTACTGCTCAGGCCCACGTTCCTCGGTAGTATCCGGACACTCTATTTGAGGTCCGAAGAATGACTTGGTACATCTCCTCGTGCGTCAGGCCGAGGAAAACTTTGATGGCACGCGGTCCTTCTGGGTTGAACTCCCACAAGCGAAGGGCAGCGTTTGCAAGGCTGGACTTGACGAACCAGCATAACTTGTATTACCACGACCAAATTAAAATATCCCTCAAAGAGATCTCGAATGCGGCTTTGCAGTATAGGCACATCCTTGGCTGGGACCCCAGCTCAGACCTATGCTAATCCATGACATTAGTTGTGGTGGGGGGCCCGAGCGGAAAGCGGGGGCAGCTGCCCACTTGGCACTTCTGGGAGCCGTGACCATAAAACCACTCCCGTTGCCATAATTCAGACACCTCTGGAAAGGAACCTTTCGGCCATGGAGCTCATGCCATCTTTCCTATTGATGCACCTGCACGCTGCATGTTGCCCATCGATCATCTTCGGCTTCACTTCAAAGGTCTTGAGCCACAGGCCGAAGTGAGGGGTAATGCGGAGGAAGGCCTCACACACGACAATAAATGTCGAGATGTGGAGAAAGAGTCCGGAGCTAGATCGTGGAAATCTAACCCGTAATAGAACATCAAACCCCTGACGAAGGGATCCAGAGTGAGGCCTAGGCCTCGGAGGAAGTGGGATACGAACACGACATTCTCTTTGGGTTCGGGAGTAGGGATGACCTGCCCTCGAGCAGGTAGCTAATGCGAAACCTCGGCGGTCAGGTATCTGTCCTCCCTCAACTTCTTGATGTCCTCTTCCGTCATGGAGGAGGGCATCCGTCGGCCTTGAAGGCTAGATCCGGACATGATTGAAGATTCGGAGCACCTAACCTGGCTTTGGGTGTTGGAACTCGAGGCGGGGGAAGGGTTCGATTGAGCACAAGAGGGAAAAAGTGAAAACCTTGTCCCTTTATAAAGAGGGTGAACATCAAGCGTCCTCTCCATGGCCGTTTAGGACTTGCCTATAATCTAGGAGTCCTAGACATGGTTGGGTTACCCACGACCGCATTAATGAGAATCCCGTAATTGGGGAACATGACCTCTGCTTTGACAAGACGTGTCAAGAAACCGCCTCGCGTTATGTGTGGAGCTGGTTGAAGAAAAACGGTTCGAATAATCACCGGGCCATGACATAATGTCATGCTGCCAAAACAAGTCAGCAAATTGGATTTGTGAAAATATTATTCTCTCTACGGCAGTATGTAGAACTTATTTTGCAGGGTCAGACACTATCCTCGTATTCAAATTCTTCTGTGATGTATTCGGAGAAGGAACCCGCCTTGCAATGCCGAAGACAACTGCGCGCCGGACTCATCGTCATTGAAGCCTGGTTCAGGGGCTACTGAGGGAGTCCTGGATTAGGGGGTCTCCGGACAGCCGGACTATCTCCATTGGCCGGACTGTTAGACTATGAAGATACAAGATTGAAGAATTCGTCTCGTGTCCGGATGGGACTCTACTTGGCGTGGAAGGCAAGCTGGGCAATACGGATATGGATATCTCCTCCTTTGTAACCGACCTTGTGTAACCCTAACCCTCTCCGGTGTCTATATAAACCGAAGGGTTTTAGTCCATAGGACAACAACCACAACATACAATCATACCATAGGCTAGCTTCTAGGGTTTAGCCTCTCTGATCTCGTGGTAGATCTACTCTTGTACTACCCATATCATCATTATCAATCAAGCAGGACGTAGGGTTTTACCTCCATCAAGAGGGACCGAACCTGGGTAAAACATTGTGTCCCCTGCCTCCTGTTACCATCCGGCCTAGACGCACAGTTCGGGACCCCCTACCCGAGATCCGCCGGTTTTGACACCGACATATTCCTCACGTGGACATGGAATCACTGCCTTGATTCTCTCTTGTCCTCAGTGTGCTTCATGACGCGGGCCTCCTCAACTTTTGCTCTGTTATTGTTGATTGGAATGAAGAGCTTATTCTTCAGTTTTACGCTACACTTCACATCATAGGTGATCCTGATGATATCAACACTTAGGTATTGGACTGGATGACCGATAACACTCATTATAAAGCACCGGCCTCTGAATTACTTCACGCCCTGCCCATCAGTCCACCCCTTGAAGGAGATCGCTCTCTATACCAGGAGCCTGAACTCACTGCCCATTACATGCAAGTGCTGATGAAGCCCCTAAAGCCCGGTCAAGCGCCAAGGACCAAATTCCTCGTGAAGGAATTGCTATATGTGCCCAGAACAGTCTATCGCATTCTGAGGAGGACAATGAGTCCTATCAAAGGCCACGACTCGTCTGATGAGGAAATTGTTGGCATCATGAAGAGTCTGCTATTCAACATCATACATGGCGTTCCTGTCAATTATCATGATTTCTTCATGAGGACCCTGGAAAATGTTGCACTCTCTCCCTTTGAGTTGAAGCCTTATGCTCCTTGGATTATGAGATTCCTCAGAACAAGGTCTTCACTAAACTACAAGGCTAACTTTCAGAATCACCTCAACTACCTGCCCCCAAATTGAAGTCCTCAAGCAGACTTATTCCTCAGCTGATGAAAAGGGCAAGGCACCTACTGTCATTGATGAAGGCATTCGTCCATTGGATGGTCAGTTTCGCAAAGCTGCATCTTATTCCACCAATGATGACTCTGCCACTCATGATTCTGCTGCACATGCATCCAAGCCAAATCCTCAAGCAACAGCTCCCAGGGTGATGACTGACCATGAGCTGCTTCTTAGTCTTCACTAGAAGGTGGATCGAAACCATAAATGGGTTAAGCGCCAGTTTGGTTCTCTTCTTCACAACATGACTGCTACACATAATGCAGTGAAGAAAAGCCATTACTACCTCCATGAAGTTTTCGGTCGCACCGGACTATCTTGTCACATCTGTATGGTGAAGAAGATCTGAACCAAATGGGTCTCAAGGAGAACTTTGATTGGTCTACACCTCCAGCGAAGAAATTCAAGAAAGTCAAAGTTCCTTCCTTGGTGGCCAGCTCATATTCTTCATCCCGCGACACTGACAAGTTTGAAGACATGGACGGCATTGCTGCAGGCCCTACAACAACCAACGACCCCAACAACGTTGGCGCTCCTCCATCAACTTGATATTCTTCAGGGGCGTTAGTGCTCATTTTTTCGACCCTTTTGGTCATTCAATGACAAATGGGGAGAAATTTGAGTTAGTCTTCAGCGGGTCTACCTATATGGGCTATTTTTGTCTAAGTTACAACTCCCGTTCTTTTGAAGACTTTGCTGGATCGAGTTATAAACTTAAACTCTATGGTGGTATGATACTTTTGCTGAGTTTTTCTGCATGCTTATTCCTCATTAATGTTAATGCACGCATGCTGAATTACATCGGTCACCATATTTCATCATGCATTTCAAATTCTTCATATTATATGTTAAATGCATGTATGAATTACAAGATATAGGGGGAGATCTCCATGATTCTACTCTTCAAAGTGTGCATTGCTTCAAAAGCAAATTCCTCACTATGCACATCTTCAGAGGGAGTTCTTCTATATATTGCAATCAAATTCCTCAACTTCAGTATTTACACTTCATATGTTTATCCCCGTTGAAAACTCAACCTATATTGTCATCCATCACCAAAAAGGGGGAGATTGTAAGTGCATCTAGTGCCCCTGAGTGATTTTGGTGTATTGAAGACTTATAGGTTAAGGGACTAATGCGTTTGTGAGTGTACACAGGTCTATAAGTCTATGAGGAGTTTGATATTTAAAGAGAAAGTCGACCCCTAAAAATGAAGTTCTTCGACTAAAGACTTTGGATTTCTGAAGATTTCTAAAGACTTTTTGAAGACTTTGAATGTGAAGAAATTGGTGTGATCCTGAAGACTTGGTATTCATACGAGGAACATGAAGCATGAAGACTTTTGTTTTCTTAGTTTCATTTTATCTTTCTTGAGTCATAGGAAACACCGTACTGTTAAAGGGGGTAGAGGAAATACTCAGGAAAATATTCCAAGTGATGCTCAACTCAAATCCTACACCTACCAATCCTTCGAGTGAAGCCATTGCAAATCTCATACAGTTCAGTCAATTTCTTTAGAGACAGAGATGAAGTTCTTCTGGTCTTTGAGGAATTTGTTCTGACTGAGGAGTTAGGAATTCGCCAGTGCGGATTGTCTACATAGTGAGGAACATGATAGCCCTGAGGAATTTGATACTCAAAATTCCGACCGTTGATGTGCTATGCACCAGCTGTCCCAAAATATCTACCCAACTAACGGTCATATCATTGAAGGGCATTTATGTCTTATCATGTCGGGCTGCTCCCTAGGCTATAAATAGCCGCCCCCTACAACCACTAGCTGGTTGGCTGCTCCGAGAGAAACTGACACTTGTCATTTGAGAGCATCCCATCCTCCGAGGACTTTGAGTGAAAATCATCAAGTGAGGAAAACCCAAACCCAAACACCTACAAACCCAAAGTGATTAAGCATCACTGAAGAGATTGATCCTGCGTGTATCCGACGCTTGTTACCTTTGAAGACTATGCATCTTCCAGACAGTTAGGAGTCATGGTGTAGAGCATCCAAGAGGAAATTGTGGATCGCCGAGTGACCGAGTCTGTGAAGGTTTGGAAGTCACCTGAAGACTTACCACGAGTAATTGGGTGAGGTCTGTGTGACCTTAGCTCAAGGTAAATACGGTGAGGACTAAGTGTCCTGAGCTGCGTGTTCAGGACTGGGTGTCCGGGACTGTGTGTCCTCAGGTTTAAATACCTAGCCGCCCTAACCAGACGTACAACTATCACAGCAGTTGGAACTGGTCTACCAAATCATTGTCTTCAGCAAGCTACCTGGTTCCATTTCCTCAACCCTTTCATTTCCTCATTTCTGTGTTGTGTGCTTGTTCATATCTGTTTGAAGACTTTGATGGAAGACTTTCTCTATTTCCTCAGTTCAATTTCTTCAGTCTGTTTGTCTTTATCCTGTGTTTATGCTTCCTGTACTCTATGCTTGTTTTCATTTCATCATGAAGACCATGCTCATGGACTGTTATGTTTACTTCCGAGTACTTATTCTGCTCCAAGTAGTTCTTCACACAGGAATTTCCTCACCCTGAAATTCCTCAGTGAAGAATTCATAAAAATTGCCTATTCACCCCCTCTGGTCGATATAACGCACTTTCAAGAAAAATAAGTGAAATTGCTATGGGTACACAGCTAGTGTACCCAGCTATTTGTATGTGATGCTGATTGTGGGTCCCAGTTAACTGCTCAGTCAGCAGTTGGCTGGTCCCTGTGACTGGTCAAAGTGGGCCACGGGGTCCCACCTGCCATTGATTGGGCTAGTCCCAGTCAGCAGTTTGACTGGTCAAAGGTCCCAGTGGGGCCCAAGTGTCATGAGTGATTTGTTTAATAGACTTTTAAATAAAACAAGTGAGATTAATTAGGACTATGGGATCCGATGTCAGTGGCTGTCAGGGATTTGGTTGAGGGGTTAATGATGTCCACATCGTCGTGGTTAATGCCGGCGAGGAATTGCAGTGCGCCGGCGACGGTAGCAACACGGGAACCCGCCGGGCTTGCGCTACGGGCGCAGGTTTGATGCGCGAAGGGGACCGATGGGTAGCTGGTGGTCGACCACGTCGACCGGTGGTCGCGGGGTGGCCGGATTTTGCCGGAGTCGACATCTGCGGTGGCGCGGGCGGCAACCGGAGCCGGTGCGGCGGGGCAACGCGAGGCAGTCAGCGGGCACGGGCTGCGCGGGCAGGCTGCTGCGGCTTGGTGAGGGTCGGCGTGGCAAGAGGCAGTGGAGCACGGGTGGCGGGGCAGAGCTCGGGCGTGCGGCTGTGCGGTCGGCTTGAGCACGGGGAAGGCGTCCACGGCACTACGGCGTCTAAGAAGAAGGGAAAATAGGGGGAAGAAGATGAACCGTGGTGGTTGCTCGCATGGAGCGCAGGGGCGAGCTCGAGGCGTGTCGGGGAAGCGCTCGAGGAGGCCGGCGGGATCCTGCCGGCGAGGTCCGGCAGCCAGACGGCCTGGCAGGCGCGAGGGCGAAGCAGAGGTGCTGATGAAGAGGAGCCGCGAGGAGGAGGCCGTGGGATGGGGTGGCGTCGACGGAGCGGGGAACACGGCGATGTTGGTGGGCTGCGCGACGCGGCACTCCTTTCCTGGGGGCGGTGCTAGAGGAAGGAAGACGACAGACGGGGCGGAGGAGACGTGACGGTGGAGGGGGGGGGCACTCGCGGTGGCGGCGGTGCTCTGCAGCAGGAGAAGCAGAGGGAGACATGGTGGAGGCGTCGTGGTTGGCGAGGGGATCGGGCGCAGGGAGCTCCTCTCCCAGGAACGATGCATGCGGCATGAGGTGGAGGGAGACGAGGGGAGAGATGGGGATCGGGGGGAAGTGGGGGGGTCGTGCGGGTGGAGGCGAGCGACGAGCTAGGGTTAGCGCGCAGGTGGGGACGGCTGGGCCAACAGGACCGGCCTCGTGGGTCCAGAGGCCAGCTGGGCCGTGGCCCAGTGGGGGGCTTTCCTTTTTTTATTTTTTGGTTTGTTTTTCTTTTATCTATTTTATTTCACTTTCTATTTACTATAGTTTTATAAAATACTAAATTAGTTCCTAAAATAGTGTTACTACTTATTCTAATGCCAGAATAACTTGGGCTCCCAAATAAATTAGTTTAATATTTGCTTTTTCTCATTTTAGAGTATTTACACATTTTATAAAAGTGTGGTTTCTCCACCATTATTACTTAGGATTTATTTGTTCCATTTTTAACATTTTAGTTTTAATGTTTGAAAACTTTTATTGTTTGCCTTGATTTTGAATTTTGAATTTGAACGGGATTAAATCATCGGGAGATTAACAACAGTGATTGTGGTGATGTGGCCCCATTAGCAGGTAATTAATGTAGCCTAATTATCCGGGCGTCACAATAGATTGGTAGGAAAAGACCATCGCTCGTCCCCAACCGCCACTCATAAGGAAGACAATCAAAAAATACCTCATGCTCCAACTACGTTACATAACGGTTCACCATACGTGCATGCTACGGGACTCAAAAACCTTAACACAAGTATTTCTAAAATTCACAATTACTCACTAGCATGACTCTAATATCACCATCTTTATATATCAAAACAATCATAAGGAATCAAACTTCTTATAGTATTCAATGCACTTTATATGAAAGTTTTTATTATATCCCTCTTGGATGCCTATCATATTAGGACTAAATTTTAACCAAAGCACATTACCTTGCTGTTTAGAGACTCTCAAAATAATATAAGTGAAGTATGAGAGCTCAATAATTTCTATAAAATAAAGCCACCGCCGTGCTCTAAAAAGATATAAGTGAATCACTAGAGAAAAATTGCCTAGCTCAAAAGATATAAGTGAAGCCCATAGAGTATTCTAATAAATCACGATTCATGTGTGTCCCTCTCAAAAGGTGTTTATATAAAGGATGATTGTGGAAAACTAGAAAGCAAAGACTCATATCATACAAGACGCTCCAAGCAAAACACATATCATGTGGTGAATAAAAATATAGCCTCAAGTAAAGTTACGGATAGACGAAGACGAAAGAGGGGATGCCTTCTGGGGCATCCCCAAGCTTAGGCTCTTTGTTGTCCTTGAATATTACCTTGGGGTGCCTTGGTAATCCCCAAGATTAGGCTCTTGCCACTCCTTATTCCATAGTCCATCAAATCCTCACCCAAAACTTGAAAACTTCACAACACAAAACTCAACAGAAAATCTCATAAGCTCCATTAGTATAAGAAAATAAATCACCACTTTTGGTACTATTGTGAACTCATTCTTTACTTATATTGGTGTAATATCTACTGTATTCCAACTTTTCTATGGTTCGTACCCCCCGATACTACCCATAGATTCATCAAAATAAGCAAACAACACATAGAAAACAGAATCTGTCAAAAACAGAACAGTCTGTAGTAATCTGCAACTCTCTAATACTTAAGTAACTCCAAAAATTCTGAAAAATTAGGAAAACATAAGAAATTTGTATATTAATCTTCTGCAAAATGAATCAGTATTTTATCACGCTTCTGTTAGAAATGGGAATTGTTTCCTGAGCGCAAAAATTTCTGTTTTTCAGCAAGATCAAATCAACTATCACCGTAAGCCATCCTAAAGGTCTTACTTGGCACAAACACTAACTAAAACACAAAACAACATCTAACCAGAGGCTAGATGAATTATTTATTGCAAAACAGGAACAAAAAATTAAGAACAAAAATAAAATTGGGTTGCCTCCCAACAAGCGCTATTGTTTAACTCCCCTAGCTAGGCATAAAAACACGAATTGATCTAGGTATTATCATATTTGGTATGCAATTCTTCAATTGCGCACTTGTAATCCTTAGGAGATTCTTTGGTTTCATCAATGATCAAAATCCAAGGAAAGAAATCAAGAAATTCACTCATGGCAATCGGTTCCTTAATAATATCGAAAAAATTGGGGTGAACACTTATTGTTTTTAGATCTTCATTTTCTTTACTAGAAGATTCACCCTTATTCCTAGGAACGTAAATAAACTTGGCAGTCTTAGGAGGAAGATTTTGAGTGGTTTTAACGGAGGAATAAGCGGAACCCAAGTTGGTAATAATGTCTTCTAGTTTGCCAATTCTAGTAGAATCTTGATCTATCTTTTCATTAACTACGGGTTCCTTTTCTTTAAGATTCTTTAAAGTAACTCCTACTTTAGATCCATATTGAGTAATCTGATTATGAATCTTTTTATCCAAAATTTCAATCAACTCCACGGTAGCCATTTTATTCTCAATAATACCAAGCCTTTGCATCACATGTTCCAAGGTTAAAACAGTTCCATTGATCAAAAGAGGTGGCGGGCCTAACAAATCTATCATGGCATTGTAAGAATCAAAAGTATGGCTCCCCAAGAAATTCCCCTCGGTAATGGTATCTAGAACATCTATATTCCAAGGAGTAACGCCACATAAAAATTGCAAAGAAGAACGATAGTAGATTGCTTTCTAGTAGATCTATTCTGAGCATTGAAAATTCTATACCAAGCATCTTTTAAATTTTCTCCCTTCCTTTGTTTAAAATTGAGGACTTCATTATCGGGAGTGCTGACAATGATGGGAGGACTATCCATAAAAGCAAGCCAAACGATCTATTGCACGAGCACAAAAAAGCAAACAAAGAAGATGAACAAAAGAGGGGCGAAGAAAAGGCGTATCTTTTCGAAAATCGTTTTAGAAGTGGGGGAGAGGAAAACGAGAGGGAAATGGCGAATAATGTAATGTAAGAGATGAGAGTTTATGATGGGTACGTGGTATTCCTTGATTTCGTGTAAATCTCTACGGCAACTATGCCAGAAATTCTTCCTGCTACTTCTTGAGCTTGCGTTGGTTTTTCCCTTGAAGAGGAAAGGGTGATGCAGCAAAGTAGAGATAAGTATTTCCCTCAATTTGAGAACCAAGGTATCAATCCAGTTGGAGACAACGCGCAAATCACCTAATATCTACACAAAAAATCAAACAACTTGCACCCAACGCGATAAAGGTGTTGTCAATCCCTTCATGGTTACTTGCAAAAGTGGGCCTGACAGAGATAGATGAAACTAAACAAACGGTAAAGTAAATATTTTTGGGTTTTGGTTTATAGATTGGAAAGTAAAAGATTGCAAAAATAGTAGATCGGAAACTAATATTGTAGATCGGAAATTTATATGATGGAAAATAGACCCTGGTGCCATAGGTTTCACTAGAGGCTTCTCTCAAGATAGCAAATAATACGGTGGGTGAACAAATTACTACCGAGCAATTGATAGAAAAGTGCAAAGTTATGACGATATCAAAGGCAATGATTATGAAATATAGGCATCACGTCCATGTCAAGTAGACAGAAACAATTCTGCATCTACTACCATTACTCCACACATTGACCGACTCATGCCTGCTTCTAGAGTATTAAGTTGATGAAGAACAGAGTAACACGTTAAGTAAGATGAAATGATGTAGAGGAATTAACTCAAGCAATATGATGAAAACCCATCTTTTTATCCTCGATGGAAACAATACAATACGTGCATTGCTGCCCCTACTGTCACTGGGAAAGGACACCGCAAGATTGAACCCAAAGCTAAGCACTTCTCCCATTACAAGGAAAACTAATCTAGTTGGCCAAACCAAACCGATAGTTCGAAGAGAATTACAAAGATATCAAATCATGCATAAAAGAATTCAGAGAAGATTCAATTAATATTCACAGATAAGCCAATCATAAATCCACAA
Source organism: Triticum urartu (assembly GCF_003073215.2). Taxonomy (NCBI): domain Eukaryota; kingdom Viridiplantae; phylum Streptophyta; class Magnoliopsida; order Poales; family Poaceae; genus Triticum; species Triticum urartu. The sequence continues at coordinate 333,533,705 of NC_053024.1, forward strand.
TTCATCGAATCTCGGCAAACACACCGCAAAAGAGTATTACATCAGATAGGTCTCCAAGAACATCAAGGAGAACATGGTACTGAGAATCAAAGAGAGAGAAGAAGCCATCTAGCTACTAGCTATGGACCCGTAGGTCTGAGGTAAACTACTCACGCTTCATCGGAAGGGCAATAGAGTTGATGTAGAAGCCCTCCGTGATCGAATCCCCCTCCGGCAGGGTGCCGAAAAAGGTCCCTTGATGGGATCTCATGGGTACAGAAGGTTGCGGCGGTGTAAAAGTCTTTTCATGGCTCCTTCTGGTGGTTTGGGAATATATGTCACTATATAGGCGAAGGAATTAGGTCAGGGGAGTCACGAGGGGCCCACAAGCATGGGGGGCATGCCCTAACCCCCTGGCAAGCCCTCCCCCCTTGTGGCCGCCTCGTGGCTCTTCCGACTTGATCTCCAAGTCTCTGGGGTGTCTTCTGGTCGAAGAAAAATTATCGCAAAGTTTTCATTCCGTTTGGACTCCATTTGGTATTCCTTTTCTGCGAAACTCAAAAACAAGGAAAAATGGAAACTGGCACTTGGCTCTAGGTTAATAGGTTAGTCCCAAAATAATATAAAATAGCATTTAAAACATCCAAAACAGATAATATAATAGCATGGAACAATCAAAAATTGTAGATACGTTGGAGATGTATCACGGTTCGACTCCAAGAATATCCATCAGCCTGCTCAAGCTCTTCAAACAATCCCTTTGTCATGGCCATTTTCAGTCTGGGGGCTCGACATCTTGGGCCCCTTCCCCCGTGCTACCCGGGGCTTTGAATTTTTGTATGTTGCAATCGACAAGTTTACAAAGTGGCCGGAAGTGGAGCCTGTGAGGAAGGTGACGGCACAGTCAACTATCAAGTTCTTGAAAGGATTGGTGTGCCATTTCGGAGTACCCGCCAGAATCATCACTGAAAATGGCACCCAATTCACAAGCCACTCCTTCATGCAATATGTTCATGCCCTCGGAAGCAAGGTCTCATTTGCCTCTGTTGCCCATCCCATAAGCAATGGACAAGCTGAGAGGGAAATGATGAAGTGCTATGAGGACTCAAGACAAGAACATTTGATAAGCTGCAGAAGTGTGGCAGGTGATGGATCAATGAGCTGCCGATGGTTCTTTGGTCCCTCCATACGACACCAAATCGAGCTACCGGTTAGACTCCCTTCTCCCTAGTCTATGAGTCAGAAGCAGTGATCCCCACGGAACTCATATACGGATCACCTCGAGTGCTTGCCTATGACAAAGTAGCGCAAGAACATCACCGACTTGACGATGTTGTGCTACCTGAGGAGAACCATCTTCGGGCTGCTACACGTGTTGCATGCTACCAGCAAGCCTTGCGCCACTATCACAGCCGCAGGGTTCATGCCCAGAGCTTTGAGGAAGGCGACCTTGTCCTTAGGCATGTTCAGTCCGCCAAGGGTGCGAACAAGTTGACGCCGAAGTGGGAAGGCCCTTACCAGGTAGTACGAGAGTCACCAGACCTGGCGTAGTCGTCTGGAGATCGAAGATGGCATTCAGTTGCAAAACTCATAGAACATTGAGCATCTCCGTGGGTTATAACTGTAAGGCGCGGCTGTCAGGCCCTGCCTGGTAGCCACCCTTTTGTACAAGCCTTGCCAATGTTGCATGTAACCCTTTGTACAAAGCCAGATGCAGACCCTGAGCAACAGATTAATAAACGAAGCGCTGGGGCCCCCAAAGAAACTTGCATGCATGCATAAGCATATCATGAGCATAGCATGATCATATAGACAAGATCGCATGTAGCTCTATTTTCATCTGCACTAAGATGCAGGGTTCTTCCCGCGGACTTGGTCCTAAAGAGAGGAAATGGAGATGAGCATACATAGCGGTCCCCGGCGAGCCAAACAAATAAGTTCCTTATTATCCATACCTGTTCTATAAAGTGAAAACTTGTGCATATGAAAACCTCGTCACCTTTGAAACATAGGTGCTCCCATCCTTTGTCCCGAACATTGCTTCGGTCAAGATGGTCGAAGTGGCCTTTGACGAAGAAGGTTTGACGAGGGGTTGGTCCCTTTTTATGGTTTTATGCCCAGAAGGCCTAGCCCCACGACAGCAAACTAAAGGCACCGGCAAGATAGCTTGTCAGAGAAAACTTGTTTACTTAGATGTATAGAGGCATCTCACCACTTCATGGACATGTTACATGCACAAGTACCTGACAAGGCTTGTCTATTTCATTGAGTATGCTGATAAACAAGTACAGATCTTACATAACACAAACTTGGATAAAGAAGATTACATAATTAGACTAAAGTTTGGCAAATGCCTACACATTTTAGACTGAAAAAAGATAAGTGCCCCATAATCCCTTTCTTGTCCCTCTCCTCCTAGGCACTACGATGGGAGGTGAAGAGGGCAAAAGGAGCACCTGGGCAGAAGCCCAACCTGATCCTGCCAGGCCCCATGGCGAGGAGCCTGACAAGATCGGGAGAGCGCGGGTGAAGGTGACGGTGAAGAGAGCGGCGGACACGACCCCCTGGTCACCGCCACCAGGGCCAGCAGGACACGGCAGGGCGAACGAAGCCGGAGCCCACGAGGAAGCCTGTCGGGGTCCAACTGGAAGGCTTGCGGAGGAGCCAGAGACACCGACCACACCTGTACATCCAACTACCCGGCAAATCGCCTTGCCGGAGAGGAGATGCAGGCGCAGATGGTGGTGCCGCTGCCTAACGGTGATGCTGCGGCTGGTGTTCAGCTCGAGCCGGAGCCATCGTCCTCCCCGTCGGCACCGTCATTATCATCGTCACTGTCCTCCTCATCGCTATCGCTCGAGGAGGAGCTTTTGTCATTGGTTGAGCTCTCCGCGCAGCACCCTAAGCAAGCACCTGAGCGTCCGAAGACTTTGACGGCGATCAGGGTGGCCTCCATTAACTTAAAATGGAGGACGTGCCCGCCGCCAAGCTATGGGCACGAGCAAAAGTCTTCCAACCGCACGGGAGAAGCATGGCATGAGGAGTGGGGAACTCCACATCCGCCTGCATGCTGCCATTACAACAACCCCTCATGTGCGGCTGATACGTCTCCGACGTATTTATAATTTTTTATTGTTCCATGCTGTTATATTATCATTCTTGGATGTTTTACAACCATTTTATAGCAAATTTATATCATTTTTTGGGACTAACCTATTGACATAGTGCCCAGTATCAGTTGCTGTTTTTTGCTTGTTTTTTACTTCGCAGAAAATCAATACCAAATGGAGTCCAAATGTAGTGGAACTTTTTGGAGAATTTTTCTAGGCTAGAAGACACAGGATGGGCCAAAGAAGTACCAGAGGGGTGCCCCGAGGGGGGCACAACCCACCTGGGCGTGCCTGGGCCTGGTGGGTTGTACCCACCTCAGTGGCCTCCTACACCGCCTCTTTGCTCTATAAATATCCCAATATTCCAAAAACCCTAGAGGAGTCGATGAAACACAATTCCAACCGCCGCAAGTTCCAGAAACCACAGATCCAATCTAGACACCATCACATAGGGGTCCATCATCCTCATTGGTTCCTCTCCGATGATGCATGAGTAGTTCATTGTAGACATATGGGTCCGTAGTTAGTAGCTAGATGGCTTCCTCTCTCTCTTTTGATTCTCAATACAATGGTCTCTTGGATATCTATTTGATGTAACTCTTTTTGGAATGTGTTTGTTGGGATCCGATGAACTTTGAGTTTATGATCAGATCTACGTTTTTATCCATGGAAGTTATTTGAGTCTATTGATCTATTATATGCAAGTTACTTATAGCCTCGTATTTCTTCTTCAAATCTTTGGTTTAGTTAGGCCGAATAGATCGATTTTTCTTGCCATGGGAAGAGGTGCTTTGTGATGGGTTCGATCTAACGGTGCTCAATCCCAGTGACAAAAGGGGAAATGACACGTATGCATCGTTGCTATTAAGGATAACAAGATGGGGTATATTCCTATATGAGTAGATCTTGTCTACATCATGTCATCATTCTTATTACATTACTCTGTTTCTCCATGAACTTAATATACTAGATGCATGCTGGATAGCGGTCCATGTGTGGAGTAATAGTAGTAGATGCAGGCATGAGTCGGTCCACTAATCTTGGACATGATGCCTATATAATGATCATTGCCTGGATATCGTCATAATTATTTGAAGTTCCTTCAATTTCCCAATAGTAATTTGTTTACTCACCGTATGCTATTTTTCTTGAGAGAAGCCACTAGTGAAATCTACGGCCCCCGGGTCTCTTCTTTATCATATTTTCCTTTAAGATATATTTTTATTTTCTTTTATTTTCAGATTTATTAATCCAAAAACCCAAAAAATACCTTGCTGCAATTTATTGTTATTTCTTTTATCTCGCGTTCCCGCGAGATCTATTTATCCAATCTACTACAATTTTATCTATCTTTTTACCCGGGAGGGATTGACAACCCCTCTTTTATGCCAGATCGCAAGTATTTGTTCTTTGTATGTAGGTGTCATTCATGTAGTCTTGCATGGTTCTCCTACTGGTTCGATAACCTTGGTCTCTTCACTGAGGGAAATACCTACCATAGCTGTGCTGCATCATCTCTTCCTCTTTGGGGAAATACCGACGTAGTTCAAGCCGCATCTAAAGGAATTTATGTCGCCATTGCCGGGGAGACATCATCAACATCTACCAGGTTCCTAATCACAAATCTCATCTCCTTGCAATTTACATTATTTTCCATTTGCCTCTCGTTTGCATCTCCCCCACTTCACCCCAAAATTTGCCATTTTATTCGCCTTCCTTTTTGTTCGCCGTTTTCTCGTCAGATCTATTTTTGAGTGCAATCTTGTTGCATGTTCACAATGACTCAAGAGAACACCAAGTTGTGTGATTTCTCCAATACCAACAACAATAATTTTATTAGCACTCCGACTGATCCTCCCACCACTAGTGAAGAGTCTTGTGATATTAATGCCGCTTTCTTGAATCTTGTTATGAAAGATTAATTTTCTGGTACTCCTAGTGAGGACGCCACGTCCCATATTAACACATTCGTGGAATTATGCAATATGCAAAAAAAAGATGTGGACAATGATATTGTGAAGCTGAAATTATTCCTGTTTTCTTTGTGAGATCATGCAAAAATTTGGTTTTATTCTTTGCCTCGCAATAGTATCGATTCTTGGGATAAGTGCAAATATGCTTTTATTACTAAGTATTTTCCGCCCACGAAAATTATTTCCCTTAGGACACAAATCATGAATTTTAAGCAACTTGACCATGAACATGTTGCGCAATCTTCGGAAAGAATGAGATTGATGCTAAGAAATTGTCCTACTCATGGTTTAAATATTTGGATGATCATACAAATTTTTTATGCGGGATTGAATTTTGTTTCTAGAAATCTTTTAGATTATGTCGTGGGTGGTACTTTTATGGAAATTACATTGGGTGAAGCTACTAAATTGCTTGATAATATTATGGCAAATTATTCACAATGGCATACCAAAAGCGCTCCTACTAGTAAAAACGTTAATTCGGTAGAAGAAATAAATTTTTTGAGTGAAAAAGTTGATGCTCTTATGAAGTTGGTTTATATTGATTTTAATGATGTGCCTTTTTCTACGTTGATTGAGCAAAATAGTGATGCCGTAGATGTGAATTTTGTTTCGCGAAACAATTTTAATAGCAATGCTTATATAGGTAATTTTAATCCTAGACCTTTTCCGGGAAATTCCTCTAATAATTATGGTAATTCCTATGGTAATCATTCTTATAATAATAATAGGAACACCTCTGATCTTGAGAATAATATTAAAGAATTTATCAATTCTCAAAAGAATTTTAATACTACAATAGAAGGAAAGTTGAGTAAGAGTGATGATATGTCTAGAAGCATTGATAGAATTTCTCATGATGTAGAAAATCTCAAGATGAAATTTTTTGCTCCTAAGGTTGAGGAATCAATTAAAGCTTTATATGTTTCTATGGATGAAAGTAAGAAAAGAACCGCTATTCTCAGAGCTAAAAGAGAATTCTTAGAAAAACGTTTTCTAGTGATTGCTTTCATAAAAATGATTAAGATCTTAAAGTGATTGGTGTTTCTTCTATTGATTCTTTGTTTAGTAAAATTAAAATTAATGAAAAAGGGACTGAAGAAAAGTCAACTTTAGCTAGGTGTCCCGATAATTTGGAGGGTGAAAATATTCATGAGAAAATTGAAAAAAGTGGGTTTGGAGAGGTCAAAACTTTAACTAGTGACCTGCCCACTCTTCTGGATTACAAAGACTTTAGTTATGATAATTTCTCTTTGATTGTATTTCTTTGTTGCAATCAATGATAAATTCACCCCATGCTTATGAACAAAATAAAGCTTTTACTAAACATATTGTTGATGCTACGATGAAAGCTTTGGAAGAAAAGTTGGAATTAGAGATTTCAATTCCTAGAAAATTACATGATGAATGGGAACCTACTATCAAAGTCAAGATTAAAAATTATGAGTGTTTTTCTTTATGTGACTTGGGTGCTAGTGTTTTTACAATTCCGAAATATTTATTGATGTGCTTGGTCTTACCGATATTGAAGAATGCTCTTTAAATTTGCACCTGGCGGATTCTACTATTAAAAAACCTATGGGAATAATTAATGATGTTCTTATTCTTGCAAATAGGAATTATGTGCCCACAGATTTTATTGTTCTCGATATTGATTGCAATCCGTCTTGTCCTATTATACTTGGTAGACCTTTTTTTACGTACTATTGGTGCCGTGATTGATATGAAAGAAGGCTATATTAAATTTCAATTTCCACTAAGGAAGGGTATGGAAAACTTCCCTAGAACAGGTGTAACATCCCAAATTTTCAATTTGGAATGTTATACACTAGATCATCATGCATATCATATTTTCTTGCATTTTGCTTGATCCTAGAAATTTCACGCAACTCAAGGACCTTCGGAGAGAGTTGGAGATTTCGTTATTTTCATATTTGAGAGTTTCTCAAATTTTGAAAAGGGGATCATTTGATTTATTTATTTTATCTTCAATAATTTTTCGGATATCAAATATATGAGAGAGGGAATAATATGACTTTCCCAAATTTAGGAAAAATGAAGATTTAATAAATAGATCAATTTTTGTTTTCCGGTGTTTATTTGCATTTTATTTGGATAGGGAAAAATGCGCGTTTTCAAAAATTGCATTTTAGGTCCGGAGAAAAGTTCATTTTGTTCGGCTCATTTTTAGGAGTCGGGGAAAATTTACTTTAGATTTTTCGGAGTTCGTTTAGATCTCTTTTTGTTTTTTTTGTTTTTTTTTCTGCGCGCTGAACCGTTTATTTAAAAAAAACCAAGCTTACCGCAGGCCAGCTGGGCCAAGGCCCAGGCCGGCCACAGGCCCAGCCAGCCACCGCCTCTGCCTCCCTGCGCGCGCAGCATGCAGCAGCGCCAGGAGCCGGCCGGCCGCCGCCGCCGGCTCTTGCTAGGACCGAATCCTAGTAGGAGTTTGGTCCTACTTCCGTATATTTCTTTTCTATTTCTAGATCTTTTTCTTCCCTCTTTTCTATTCCTATTCCTAGTCTAATTCTTGCCCCCTACCCCAAGTCTTCTCACCCCTCCCCAACATAAATACCCAAGCAACCCCCCTCTAAATCATCAAACCCAAAGCCTAGAGCTCCACCACACGCCACGCCGCGCCCCACACGCCGCGCCGCGACGCCCCTCACCCGCGCGCCGCCCTAAGCCGCCGCCCGCGCCCTACGTCACCGCCGCCGCCGCCGCACCTTGCCACGCCGCCGGAGCCCCTCGCCGGAGACCTCGCCGGAGGTAGCCCCGCGCTACATCTATTCTTTTCCTCGGATCGTTTGCTTCTAATCGTTCCGATTCTTTTCTTCTCTAAACCGTTCCGGTTTTCTAGATCGGTTTTTCGTTCGGTTTTCTTCTCCGAAACTCTAGATCGGATTCGTTTTCTTCTCCGATTTAGTTGCTTTTGGACCGTTCGCCGGACCGTTCGTCCTAACGTACGTGATCACCGGGTTCTTCTAGGTTAACGACATCCGTTCGTTTAACCGTTCTTCTTTTTTCTTTTCGTCGGATTTATTCCGCGTTCTTTCCGCGATCGCGATCTTAGATCCGATCTTCTTTCTAGTCTTTCTTTTCGCTCGTTTATCGGAATCAGGTGATTCAAGCGCCTGGAGTTTTGTTTCGAAACCGCCGTTCCGTCTAATCAACTTAAACAAGTTTTTGCCCCGGTAAAATTTAACCTAGTTTCAACTTGCTAGAACCGAGTTGTTTTCTTTCGCCGTTTGTTTCTTTGTTCGGTTCTTTCTTTCTTTGCAACCGGAGTTCTTAAGTTGAACTACCTGGTTCGTTCTCTTGTTCGAGTTTTACCTATGCATTAGATGAGTACTTATTGTGTGCTTGTTGTTTGTCTGCGATAGATTACCCGGATTGCGCCGCTTGTTACTTCGAAACCCTAGGACTCGCGGATCATCAGCAAGGCAAGTAACACTTTGATCATACCTTTCTACAACCCATGTTTTATTGCATTAGATCAATCCTCACACATTGCATGATTAGGATCTAATTAAATTGTGGGATGGGAAGTAGATGAGGTAGTACCTATTACCTGTATTATTATGAAACCTTTGGGAGTTACTTCTACGTTTGCTTATTATGCCATGCTATGCTAGTAGACGTGGATTGGGTGAGTGATATCCATGACAGATGTGAGTTGATAATTTTAATGGTTTATCTAAGGTGGCAACTTAAACACACATCTGGGTGGATTGAGGCACCTGATGTCTATCAGGACTTGCCTGTTTTTTTTCGGACCGCCACCCAGGCTCAAAGGGATCATAAGATCTTTCATGCTAGAAACTTCCGTGTGCAGCCACATGCCATTATGGGCTCTGGCATAGTTGACTAAGTTGTGCGAACTCTTACGGGGTGGACTAGCAGATGTAGGGGTTATTGGTGGTACGGTCTACCCCACATGTAAGGTGCTAGCGCTTCTGAAAGACTATGTCTCGGTCATCCGCTTCTCAAACACCATGTAGTGCGAGAAAACAAACGGAGGAGATCGAGTCTTGTGGGGAAAAGTGTGCAAACCTCTGCATAGTGTACAAACTAATCATGATTAGCCGTGTCCCCGGTTATGGACAACTTGAATATCTAGTACTTGAATATCTTTGTGAATCTCAACATGTTATCTCTAACTAATGTTATTGGGTTTTAATTACTTTTAATTGGGATTGAGAATGCTGTCAACCATTCTCAATGTTTCACAACCACCATGATAGTTAAATAAATTTATTCCTTTGCAGTAGGGAAAAATTGGCTTTACGCAAAACTGTAACCATAGAGCTTTCCACCAGCCATATATGCATATAGTATAGCTGTTTCATTCCATTACTCTCTATGTGTTACATTGCCTGCATATTCCATGTGCTGACCCGTTTTTTGGCTGCAACGTTAATGTTGCAGACTTTTCAGACGACGATTGAGGTGCTTTTAGGTCGTGGCCCTATACTCAGTGATGCCGCTGGAGTTGATGGACCCATTTATCTTCCGAGTCTTCCGCTGTTATCTTTATAGTATGGCCTTAAGCCATATTTATTGTAATAATATCTTTTTGAGCCATCAATGTAATAAGTGTGTGATTGCAACTCTGCTATAAATCCTCGATGTACTGTGTGGTGTCAGCATTACTGATCCAGGGATGACACCGTAGCACAGTAGACGTGATCCAGTCGGGTCAGGTCGCTACAGAGATGGTATCAGAGCACACGCTGACTGTAGGACACGACCACTAAGTTAAAGCCATAGATCACCATTCTCTTCTCATTTTCTCACTCCTCATCTTTTCTACTCTATTAGAATGACGAATGCGAAGATTAAGTATGCTCAACCGGATGAAGGCACACCTTTTGGATTTCACCTGAAGGAAGTCACCAAGTACCTGAACATTGGATTACCAAGCTTCACGGGAACCTTCAACGCCACTCTGCCTGAAGAGGAGCGCTGGAAGATTCAAGCTCACGTTCCAGGAAGAACATTCGCGCCAATCACGAAGCCTATAGATAGTGTTTTCAATGCACCAACCTGGAGTCTGGGAAGGAGCATGGCAGCTCATATCACCATAGGACGCATTGGAGAAGTTTATCAAGAAGACCTCAAGGACACTATCTACCAGATTTGCGGACGCCGAGATGAACAATGGGAGTTAGTCAGCACCAAGAAGGATAGACCCATTGCATCTTTCATCCAGGAGTTAAACCAGCACATTCGACGCCACGAGAACCAGATGTGCAATGATATGATAGAGTTGAAGAATGCGAAGGCAAGGATCATCGAGCTAGAAGGAGAACTGAAGTCTACACGCAAGGACTACATGGACGAGATCGTAGCTCTAGCGAGACACAATGGCGATCTTAAGCAGGAGATTGAAGAACTCAAGAGGAAGTTAGCATCCCAGGAGGACAACGAGTACGTTGCATGTCCGGGCAACTACATCATCATCGACGACACCGATTCGGATCCAAGTGAACCCGACTTTGAAGACGAAGCTGGAGCAGATATCATCGAGTCTTCCATCGGTTCAAATTTCTAGATGACCACCAGATAGTAGTAGAATTCCCCCATGTAAACAATAGTCGAGCACTTTTGCGATAGTTTTAGATCGTTTGTAAGCCCTTGTTTGATTGATTGAAGTGATATTGTGTGCTTTTGCCTCATGTGCATTGGGGTAGTGTTTTCCCTTTAGACCCCCTCTATTCTTATATCTCGTCTTTTCTAAACCCTCAGATGCCTCCGAGACGTGACAATGGATTTCCACCGGAGCTCACTCAGTTGATCCAGCAGCAGAATCAATTGATGCAGATGTTAGTTTAGAATCAGCAGAACAACAACAACAACCCACCACCACCACCTGTTGACCACTTAGCCCATTTCCTTAGGCTGAACCCGCCGGTGTTTTCCAGTAGCACCGAGCCAATAGTAGCAGACGATTGGCTCCGTAAGATAGGAAGGGAGTTGACCACTGCAGGATGCACGGATGGTGAGAAAGTGAAGTTGCCGCTCACCAGCTTGACGGACCCGCGGCAGCATGGTGGGAGAATTTCACAGCCACTTACCCAGTAGACACTGTCACATGGGATCAGTTTCAGCAAGCTTTCCGCACCGCCCATGTTTCAGCAGGAGCTATGGCCATAAAGAAGCATGAGTTTCGCAACTTACGCCAAGGAGGAAGGACAGTTGGCCAGTATGTGGAGGAGTTTAGTAAGCTAGCACGTTATGCCCCAGATGACGTTGCTACGGATGCAGCTAAGCAGGAGAAGTTTCTGGAAGGATTGAATGATGAATTAAGCATGCAGTTGATGGTAGCAAGTTTGAACAACTACCAGGAGTTGGTAGATCGTGCCATCATGATAGAAGGGAAGCAACAGCAGATTGAGAACCGTAAGAGGAAGTATGGACAGGGGAAGTATAACTCTGGAGCCCAGCAGAAGCCCCGTTTTACCCCTAAACCGGGATTTAAGTTTCAGCACACGCATGGAGGAGGTAGTTCGCACAACCACAATGGCCATAAGAATGGTAATGGGAATGGAGGAAGCAACGGCTAGAACCGGACCATCCCATCGACCCCACCCAAGAGAGACCTGAGTCAAGTCACTTGTTTCAAGTGTTCCAAGACCGGACATTATGCCAATGAATTTCCCGAAGGCCAGAATGGAAATGGCAATGGAAGCTCTGGGAAGAAGCCGAACCCTTTCAATAGGGGACAGGTGAACCACATTAATGTGGAGGAGGTTGAAGATCAGCCGATGCAGTAATCGGTAAGTTTTTGGTTAAGTCAATTACTGCACTCGTTCTTTTTGATACTGGTGCATCACATTCATACATATCAAGGGGATTTGTGGATAAGTATAACCTACCAACCCAAGCCCTTAGGTCACCCATGTTAGTAAGCTCACCAGGAGCGGAGTTTATGGCCAGACGATGGTGTGATCGGTTACCATTAAGGATTGGTAACTATGTATTTCCCTCAGACCTAATAGTATTGGAATCCCAAGGATTGGATGTGATATTAGGCATGGATTGGTTATCAAAGTATGAAGGGAATATTGAGTGTGCTAGTAAGTCAATTTTGCTTACCACACCAGAAGGAAGAAGGATCAAGTATGTATCCCGGCATGTACCAAAAAGGACACAAGTGAATTGCCTAACAGGAGTCGTGCAGGAGGAAGTACCAGTGGTAAAGAATTTTCCTGATGTATTTCCTGAGGAATTACCAGGCATGCCACCGGATAGAGACACTGAGTTTTTGATTGAGTTATTGCCAGGCACAGGCCCAATATCGAAGCGACCATATAGGATGCCAGCAAAGGATTTGGTGGAAATTAAGAATCAGATTAAGGAGTTATTGGATAAAGGTTACATTCGCCCAAGTTCTTCGCCTTGGGGATCACCCGTACTTCTAGTGGAAAAGAAGGATGGATCATTAAGGATGGTTGTAGATTATCGGGGATTGAATGAAGTAACCATCAAGAACAAGTACCCACTGCCGATGATTAATGATCTGTTTGATCGGTTGCAAGGAGCTAAAGTGTTTTCCAAGATCGATTTGCGATCAGGGTACCATCAGTTGAAGATTCGAGATCAGGACATACCTAAGACATCATTCACCACGAGATATGGACTGTATGAGTATACCGTTATGTCATTTGGATTGACTAACGCACCTGCCTATTTTATGAACCTGATGAACAAAGTGTTTATGGAGTTTTTGGATAAGTTCGTCGTAGTGTTCATTGATGACATCCTGGTTTATTCAAAGAATGAAGAGGAGCATAAGGAACATTTGCGTTTGGTTTTGGAGAAACTAAGGGAACATCAGTTATACGCCAAATTTAGCAAATGTGAGTTTTGGTTAAAGGAAGTTGGATTCCTCGGACACGTTATATCTGGAGAAGGTATAGCAGTTGACCCCACAAAGGTTGAGACCGTAACCGAATGGGAAGCACCAAAGACAGTTGGAGAGATCCGGAGTTTTCTTGGACTCGCAGGATACTACCGGAGATTTATTGAGAATTTCTCAAAGATTGCAAAGCCTATGACGGAGTTGTTGAAGAAGGATACTAAGTTCAAATGGACTGAGGAGTGTGAGGCTAGTTTCCAGGAGTTGAAGAAACGTTTGGTCACCTCACCAGTATTAATTTTGCCAGATCAGACCAAGGATTATGAGGTGTATTGCGACGCTTCACGTCGAGGACTTGGAGCAGTGCTTATGCAGGAAGTGAGAGTTGTTTCGTATGCTTCACGACAACTGAAGCCCCATGAGTTGAATTATGCCACGCATGATTTGGAGTTAGCAGCCGTAGTGCATGCATTGAAGACGTGGAGACATTTCCTCATTGGAAATCATTGTGAGGTGTACACGGATCACAAGAGTTTGAAGTACATTTTCACGCAGAAGGAGTGGAACCTCCGACAAAGGAGATGGTTGGAGCTCATCAAGGATTACGATATGAGATTGCATTACCATCCCGGAAAAGCTAATGTAGTAGCTGACGCATTGAGCCGTAAGAGCCATGTCAACACCCTAGTGACAGGAGAAGTACCAAAGGAATTAGCAGAAAACCTTCGAAACTATTTCCAAACATATCCGAGAGGCTATGTAGCAGCATTGGAGATTCAGTCAACATTGATGGATAAGATTAGAGAAGCTCGGAAATCTGATAAGGAGATTGCTGCTATAAAAGAAAGAATGAGCAAAGGAAAAGCTAAGGGATTTCGTGAGGATGAACACGATACCTTATGGTTTGAAGACCGTGTTTATGTGCCAAATGACCCGGAGATTAGGAAGTTGATTTTGCAAGAGGCACATGATTCACCGTATTCGATTCACCCAGGGAATACCAAGATGTATTTGGATTTAAAGGAAACATTCTGGTGGATCGGAATGAAGAAGGATATTGCAGCATATGTAGCAGTTTGTGACGTATGCCAGAGAGTAAAGGCAGAGCATCAGAAGCCAGCAGGATTGTTACAACCATTGCCGATACCCGAATGGAAGTGGGATAAGATAGGCATGGATTTTATCACAGGACTACCCAGGACAAAGGCCGGCTACGACTCGATATGGGTAGTAGTTGATCGTTTGACGAAGGTAGCACATTTCATTCCAGTTAAGACCACTTACACCAGTGCTAAGTTGGCAAAGATATACATGACTAGAATCATTTGTTTGCATGGAGTTCCGAGGAGTATCGTATCAGATAGAGGAACCCAATTTACCTCAAAGTTTTGGAATCAGTTGCATGAAACTTTGGGAACCAGACTAGAGTTCAGCATAGCTTTTCATCCGCAGACAGATGGACAGATCGAGAGAGTCAATCAGATTTTGGAAGATATACTGAGAGCTTGTGCACTAGATTATGGATCTAGTTGGGACGATAACTTGCCGTATGCGGAGTTTTCTTATAACAACAGTTACCAAACCAGTTTGAAGATGGCACCTTTCGAAGCTTTATACGGAAGGAGGTGCAGGACACCGTTGTCATGGAACGAAGTTGGAGACCATCAATTCTTTGGACCAGATTTGATTAAGGAGTCTGAACGGAAAGTTAAGTTGATTCACGATAGGCTCAAGGTAGCCCAGTCCAGGCAAAAGAGCTATGCAGATTCAAAACGCAAGGAGACAGTTTATGAAACCGGAGACAGAGTTTATCTCCGAGTATCTCCACTTCAAGGAGTTAAGCGCTTTGGAGTTAAGGGAAAGTTAGCACCGCGTTTCGTTGGACCGTTTAAGATCTTGAAACGTATGGGAGAAGTCGCTTATAAGTTGGAATTACCAGAGGGACTATCAGGAGTTCATGATGTATTCCATGTTTCTCAGCTGAAGAAATGTCACGCCGAGATGGCGGATATACCGCTAAGAGATACCGTGCCCCTCGAAGCGATTCAGTTAAAGGATGACCTAACATATGAGGAGAAGCCAGTCAAGATTCTCGATTATGCCAGCAGAGTTACTCGCAGCAAGGTTATCAAGTTTTGCAAAGTTCAGTGGAATCACCACTCAGAGGATGAAGCCACCTGGGAGAGAGAAGAAGATTTGCTCAAGGACCACCCTCACCTATTTTCTAGCCAACCCGAATCTCGAGGGCGAGATTCATCTTAAGGGGGGTAGGTTTGTAACATCCCAAATTTTCAATTTGGAATGTTATACACTAGATCATCATGCATATCATATTTTCTTGCATTTTGGTTGATCCTAGAAATTTCACGCAACTCAAGGACCTTCGGAGAGAGTTGGAGATTTCGTTATTTTCATATTTGAGAGTTTCTCAAATTTTGAAAAGGGGATCATTTGATTTATTTATTTTATCTTCAATAATTTTTCGGATATCAAATATATGAGAGAGGGAATAATATGACTTTCCCAAATTTAGGAAAAATGAAGATTTAATAAATAGATCAATTTTTGTTTTCCGGTGTTTATTTGCATTTTATTTGGATAGGGAAAAATGCGCGTTTTCAAAAATTGCATTTTAGGTCCGGAGAAAAGTTCATTTTGTTCGGCTCATTTTTAGGAGTCGGGGAAAATTTACTTTAGATTTTTCGGAGTTCGTTTAGATCTCTTTTTGTTTTTTTTGTTTTTTTTTCTGCGCGCTGAACCGTTTATTTAAAAAAAACCAAGCTTACCGCAGGCCAGCTGGGCCAAGGCCCAGGCCGGCCACAGGCCCAGCCAGCCACCGCCTCTGCCTCCCTGCGCGCGCAGCATGCAGCAGCGCCAGGAGCCGGCCGGCCGCCGCCGCCGGCTCTTGCTAGGACCGAATCCTAGTAGGAGTTTGGTCCTACTTCCCGTATATTCCTTTTCTATTTCTAGATCTTTTTCTTCCCTCTTTTCTATTCCTATTCCTAGTCTAATTCTCCCCCTACCCCAAGTACTTGGCCCGGTCGTGTGGCGCTGGCGTGCGTGTGGTGGACGCCTTAGCTTTTGGGTTTGAATTATGTTAGAGAGCGTAGGGCGAGGTGCATTGGGCGGTGATTAATAGCAGTTTAGCACCGGTCGTGAGGGGTCGAGAAGACTTGGTAGGCGGAGAGATATCTCACCTAGCGAACAGACTTACGAACATAGAGGGAGCAAGGATCTAGAATAAGATATACGGCAAGTAGGAACCAAACTCCTACCGTAAGGATTCGGTTCCTAACAAAGGCCGGCGGGGCCGGCCGGCCCTGGCGCTGCTGGCACGTGCTAAGCTGCGGCGAGCCGAGAGAGCAAGATACCGCAAGCATCAGGGCCGGCCGTGGCGCCTGGGCCTGGGCCTTGTGCCGGGCCTGGGCCTTTTCGCCCAGCTGCGCTACGATCGCCTATAAGCTTGGCTATATTTTCTATCTCATAACGGGCGCTAGTATCACACTGGCGCCAAGCCCACAAGATACACACTAAACACAAGAGAATCCTAAAACGATCCGGCACAATCCTAAAAAGGTAATTTCCCGCCGCGACTCCACTACAAAGTGGCAGCCCGGACGACCAAAAGCGATTGACACGCCCTTTTCTCCGGACTACTACAATGCAATTTTTACAACCCGGCCATTTCTAATCGATGATGCATACAAACAAAAATTTAGCTCTATTATTAATTAGATTTTCTTAGAATTGAAGTGTCATTCTCTATAATTATATTGGATATCGAAAATTGAATAAAATATAATAAAGACCATTTAAATTTGAGCAAACCTCCAAATATGGAATACGATCCAACTCCTCTCCGAAGTTTGAGTTGCGATAAATTTTTAGGATAACCCATCAGAATAAAGGATTCATGAGTAGTATAACATTCATTGAAAATCGTGAGATGTTACAAACCTACTTAAGATGATCTAGCCTGATTGAGGTTGGTAGAAAATAGTGAGGATGGGTTTGACAAATCTTCCTTTTTTCTCTTCGTGGTTCAATCCTCTGAGTGGTGAATCCATGAAATTGAAAACTGATAAACTTGGTCGAGTAACATTGCTGGACTATATAGAAATTTGGACTGAGTTTCTCCCATATGGATTTAGGTCATCTCTAATGAATGTCGAGGGAGGTTTAGTTAATGTCTCGGGCGTGGAATTTCTTGCAGAGAAATAGGAATAAATGCATATAGTTTGATTCAACCTTATAGCGTTCATACGTTGAAAGATTTAAACGGTCAGAGAACGGCGTGCTAAGTTTGCTTAATCCAAGCGCTTATCTGAAGTGGAGATTCGGAAATCTGTCGGTCATAAATGTCTCTTGCGTTTGAAATGCATAGCTTTTTGATGGATGTACTGACCTATCGAAGAATCCTTAACATTCCGTACAATCCTACAAATGGTCAAATGAATTGTTGGTCAACTCGTCCAATTAGGATGTTGACTCCATCGTATAAGCTCGAGGAAGGTTCATTCAAAGCATGAGTTGGGTATGTTGTTATAGAACCAGAGCTACGGGAAAGGTATGAAGGAAACTACAAGAAAATCATAATATCGTATGCAACAGGCTATCCTGATTATTCAAATCGTTGAGCTGTGGAGGTATCTGGTGCGGAGACACGTATGCAGAACTGTATGGTTCCAAGTATGCATGCAATGATTCACAAAATTGAGGTATATTGGGTTTCTATGATTACGAACTCGGGAACTCAGCATACAATGATTAGTCATGTATATCTTTGCATTTAACTGGTGTGTTACTGAATGAATGACTCTTCGGTAGATCAACTACTACCCATATGGCGAGGCTCCGTTTGGTCGGGTATACTGTGATAACAATGCTTATAATTAAGTCCGACTCATATCGAGATATCAGAAATGTTGAAATGCTAGGGTTATGAAGCTCGCATTTGATTCTGGACGTCACACTGTACAATATGGCTGCAATGATATTCATTCGGATCAGTTCTTTTAACAAAGCAAATAATTTGGTACATCTTAGAATCGATCATAAGAATACAGGTGTCTTGCAATAAACCGGAGGGTACATTTATGAAGCATATAAAACGGTTCAACACTCTAGTAATAAAATCCTCACGAAATACCTTAAGCATTTATCTTTGGCCATCTTTGGATCTTTTGAGAGATAAGACATATCTCGCATTATAAGATTTCCCACGACTACTCTAGCTTATTTATCTATAAGGGATGAAATTTCCATCGCTACTCAGTCTGTTTATGGGTGAAATAAGTTTCAGAAGGTTTTACTAGTAAACAAGCTTGTGATATGTATCTGTACGCAGGTGTGAATGGTTAAACGGTCATGCAGTCAGACTACACATTTAGTTTTCCGATGGTAATGCATCATAATACTTGTAATCTATGGGATGAGCTGCAACCATTCTTTGGGTCGAGTTCACTCTCCTTCTGCGTGAAAGTGAATCAACCTGTGATCCACACGTGTAACACCTCAACAAATGATACTCCTAATGAAGGCGCTCCAGTTTCATGTCATGACCCGGAGCTGGTACCAAATAATAGCGATGGCATAATTCACTTAATGGGCTGATCAGTTGTGGAAGCATCACGAAAAACAACTCCACCATAAGAATCACTGCCACTCGAGTGAAACGGCCGCATAATAATACTATAATCCTTGGTCTGATTGGCAAAATTAATATGGGAAGGTTCACAAAACGTTTATCTACATAATCGTCCAACTAGACTCCCATTTGGAGATCTCTTCTGTATCAAACACTCCGTCATAGTTTGCACAATCTGGAGTTCCGATAATCTCCGAGTATAATCCTGCAAGTCAGAGAGTCGCCTGCACAGAATCTGTGGTCTTCCATCGGATTACGGTCTCAACTTTGTGGGGTCAACTGCATGAATAGCTTCTCAGGTATCATATAGGTCGCATCAGATATTTCTTTAACCAAAAATCAACAATTTAGCATCAGTTTGGCGTATAATGATTGTCGCATTAGTTTCCATCCAAAAAGCAATTGATTTCCTCTAGTAATGCTGCCTCTATTCTTGAATCACAGAATTATCTAAAGAAAACTAAGGCACTTAATCCAAAAACCATCAACAATAATGTATCTGCAGTTCATAAAATAGGCAGTGCGTGTAGCAATCACAAATGGATATAAGAAGTACTCAATACATGTCGTCAATTTCTATAGTGGAGTGATAGGAAGATGTAAAGGATAAGGGTAATTGTCTCTAGATGACTCGGAGATGTGTTGCATTAACTGATGGATAGACCCTGATCGCAAATCGATCTTGGAAAACACTTTAGCTCCTTGCAATCGATCAAACAGATCATTAAATTGGCAGTGGGTACTTGTTCTTGATGGTTACTTCATTCAATCCCCGATAATCTACAACCATCCTTAATGATCCATCCTTCTTTTCCACTAGAAGTACGGGTGATCCCCAAGGCGAAGAACTTGGGCGAATGTAACCTTTATCCAATAACTCCTTAATCTGATTCTTAATTTCCACCAAATCCTTTGCTGGCATCCGGTACGGTCGCTTCGATATTGGGCCTGTAGCCTGGCAATAACTCAATCAAAAACTCAATGTCTCTATCCGGTGGCATGCCTGGCAATTCCTCAGGAAATACATCAGGAAAATCCTTTACCACTGGTACTTCCTGCACAACTCCTGTTAGGCAATTCACTTGTGTCCTTTTTGGTACATGCCGGGATACATACTTGATCCTTCTCCCTTCTGGTGTAGTAAGCAAAATTGACTTACTAGCACACTCAATATTCCCTTCATACTTTGATAACCAATCCATGCCTAATATCACATCCAATCCTTGAGATTCCAATACTATTAGGTCTGAGGGAAACACATAGTTACCAATCCTTAATGGTAACCGATCACACCATCGTCTAGCCATAAACTCCGCTCCTGGTGAGCTTACTAACATGGGTGACCTAAGGGCTTGGGTTGGCAGGTTATATTTATCCACAAATCCCCTTGATATGTATGAATGCGATGCACCAGTATCAAAGAAACGAGTGCGTAAATGACTTAACAAACTCGATACTGCATCGCTGATCTTCAACCATCCTCCATAGGTGGTGTCACCTGTCCCTAAGTTGAGGTTCGGCTTCTTGCCGAGCTTCATTGCATTCCATTTAGGCTTCAGGAATTATTGGGCAAATGATACCGGGTCTTGGGACACTTGAACCAAGAAATGGAATAATTGACTCAGGTTCTTTGGGTGTGGGTCTATGGGATAGAAAGTCCGTTTAGCCGTTGTTTCCTACATTACCCATTCCAGTCTTATGGCCATATGTGGTTGTGCGACAGAGTACACGGATCACTCCGATGCGTGTGTCATGAAACTTAAATCCGGTTTAGGGGGTTAAAAAGGGGCTTATTGTTTTGTGGGCGGACAGAAATTGAGTTTCTTCCCTGTATCCTCATTGAATAAACTCCATTACGGTTCTTCCAATCTGCATGTTGGCTTCCTTCGTAAATAAAATGATGCACAGAGTCTATGTCAACTCCTGCAGATCAAGGATTGTTTCATACACTTGCTAGCACTTGAAACTAGGACATGCTTATTCATGCATTCAATCATCCAGAAACTTCTCGCTGCTAGCTGCATCCGTAAGCAACGTCATCTGGGGCATATACGTGCTGCTTACTAATTCGACATACTGGCCATGGTCCACTTCTGCCTTGGCAGTAAGTTTTTAGACGAAACTCAGTGCTCTTTTTATGCAAAGTTTTCCTGCTGAAACGATGGTAGCGGTGTTCGGATAGCGCGCTGAAACTGGGATGTCACTCCGAATGTGGAACAGATGTTACCTGGCTGTGGCACTAAGGTGAATTACTCCCCCAGACTGCTGCCCGCGGTCCGTAAAGATCGCGGTTGACGCGCAACTCTTCACATTATCACCATAGTGCAGTCCTGCAGATGGTCAACTCCTACGCTATCTTACGGGAGCAATCGTCTGCTAACTGATTGGCTCGGTGCACTGGAGAGCT
Source organism: Triticum urartu (assembly GCF_003073215.2). Taxonomy (NCBI): domain Eukaryota; kingdom Viridiplantae; phylum Streptophyta; class Magnoliopsida; order Poales; family Poaceae; genus Triticum; species Triticum urartu. Next base: position 333,554,682 of record NC_053024.1, read on the forward strand.
GAGCGGGGTCAGCCTAAGGCCCAATGCCGGGCCAAGGGTCCCCGCCGCACCGCCCGCGCACCGCGCCGCCGCCGCACGCCGACGCCGCCGGAGCCCTCACCGGAGACCTCGCCAAGGTTGCCCCGCGCTACATCTATTCTTTTTCTCGGATCGTTTTCTTCTAATCGTTCCGATTCTTTTCTTCTCTAAACCGTTCCGGTTTTCTAGATCGGTTTTTCGATCGGTTTTTCTTCTCCGAAACCCTAGATCGGATTCGTTTTCTTCTCCGATTTAGTTGCCTTTGGACCGTTCGCCGGACCGTTCGTCCTAACGAACGTGATCACCGGATTCTTCTAGGTTAACGACATCCGTTCGTTTAACCGTTCTTCTTTTTCTTTCTCGTCGGATTTATTCCGCGTCTTTTCCGCGATCGTCGATCTCAGATCCGATCTTCTTGTTCTAGTTCTTTCTTTTCGCTCGTTTATCGGAATCAGGTGATTCAAGCGCCTGGAGTTTCGTTTCGAAACCGCCGTTCCGTCTAATCAACTTAAACAAGTTTTTGCCCCGGTAAAATTTGACCTAGTTTCAACTTGCTAGAACCGAGTTGTTTTCTTTCGCCGTTTGTTTCTTTGTTCGGTTCTTTCTTTCTTGCAACCGGAGTTCTTAAGTTGAACTACCTGGTTCGTTCTCTTGTTCGAGTTTTACCTGTGCATTAGATGAGTACTTATTGTGTGCTTGTTGTTTGTCTGCGATAGATTACCCGGATTGCGCCGCTTGTTACTTCGAAACCCTAGGACTCGACGGATCATCAGCAAGGCAAGTAACACTTTGATCATACCTTTTCTACAACCCATGTTTTATTGCATTAGATCAATCTCTCACACATTGCATGATTAGGATCTAATTAAATTGTGGGATGGGAAGTAGATGAGGTAGTACCTATTACCTGTATTATTATGAAACTGGAGTTACTTCCGTATAGTGGCCCGGACTCTATACTAGACATCGTACCTTCTGGGTCTTGTGTAACGTCTTGCATCACAGATACGTTATAACTCTTATGTCAAGCGCAGAAAAACGGAGTGTCACTGAGGTAGACCGTAGCGATTGGGAATTATTGAACCAGAGTGCAATGGATAACTATATCGCATCTAGAGGAGTAATGGATGAAACAGCTATGAACAGCATGCTATGAGTTGGAACTAATATTTAATGTGTGTGCTGGATCGATAAGCGTGGCACACTTACTGCGACACGATTCATAGAGGTGATGTGTATGTGCGACGTCACATGCATAGTTTCTCCTACTTGAAGGGGCAGGTTATGCCTGGAATTTTATATTTTAACTATCTACGGTGGTGTTGGCTGGAAACATGTGGGGAAGTCCATGCCGGCTTGACAGCAATTCTTCAATCACAATTAAAAAAGTATTAAAACCCACTAACATTAGTTAGAGGGATAACATCAGTTGAGATTCGCAAAGATAATTCAAGATACGAGAGTATTCATGGCTTGTACCAAATATACCTTGGTTGGCTCGATAGCACGGCTAAGTCATCGCGATCAAGTCCTTTGTACACTATGGCAGAGGTTTGACACTACCGCTCGCTGTATGCGACTTCACTCGTCCACCACAGTACTCTGAATGGCTCTAGCATAGTTGACTAAGTTTGTTGCGTAACTCTTACGGGGTGGACTAGCAGATGTAGGGGATGTTGGGGGAGTGTTAGGTGTACCGGTCTACCCCACATGTAAGGTGCTAGTGCTTCTGAAAGACTATGTCTCGGTCATCCGTCTTCTCAAACACCATGTAGTGCGAGAAAACAAACGGAGGCGATCGAGTCATGTGGGGAAAAGTGCGCAAACCTCTGCAGAGTAACAAACTAATCATGATTAGCCGTGTCCCCGGTTATGGACAACTTGAGTATCTAGTACTTGAATATCATTGTGAATCTCAACATGTTACTTCTAATTAATGTTATTGGGTTTTAATTACTTTTAATTGGGATTGAGAATGCTGTCAACCATTCTCAATGTTTAACAACCACCATGATAGTTAAATAAATTTATTCCTTTGCAGTAGGGAAAAATTGGCTTTACGCAAAACTGTAACCATAGAGCTTTCCACCAGCCATATATGCATATAGTATAGCTGTTTCATTCCATTACTCTCTATGTGTTCATTGCCAGCATATTCCATGTGCTGACCCGTTTCGGGCTGCAACGTTACATGTTGCAGACTTTTCAGACGACGATGTAAGGTGTTTTAGGTCGTGGTTCTATACTCAGTGATGCCGTGGAGTTGATGGACCCATTTATCTTCCGAGTTCCGCTGTTATCGATTAGATGGCCTTAAGCCATATTTATTGTAATAAGTTCTCTTTGAGACATACGATGTAATAAGTGTGTGATTGCCACTCTGCTATAAATCCTTCGATGTACTGTGTGGTGTCAGCATTACTGATCCAGGGATGACACCTGAGCACATAGCACTTGATCCATTCGGGTCGGCTCGACAGAGATGGTATCAGGCACTCGAGTCCATATGAATAAATCATGAGGGCATCTTATGGATCTAGAACTAAAGATGACAACACTTAGATCTTTGCATTATGCCTAGCTAGGGGCATAAAACGGTAGCATTTGTTGGGAGGCAACCCAATGAATAAAATTTATTTTTGTCTTTTTATTTCTATTCTTGAGTGTTTGCACAATTATGCTACTGTTATGATTGTGTTTTTATGTTTCAATTAGTGTTTGTGCCCAACAAAGCCTTTGGGATCATGTTGGGTGATAGTTGATTTGATCTTGTTGAAAAACAGAAACTTTTGTGCCCAGTAAATTTTTTTAATAAATCACATAAACGTGATTTTGCTCTGAATGTTTTACACGAGATTTATATACAAATTTCCCACGTTGTCCTAATTTTTCAGATTTTTTGGAGTTAAAGAAGTATTAAAAGTTTTCAGATTACTACAGACGGTCATGCTTTTGATAGATTCTGTTTTCTTTGCGTTGTGTCCTTATTTCGATGAATCTATGGTTTGTATTGGAGGGTATAAGCTATATTAAAGTTTGAATACAGTAGATATAATGCAAAAATAAAATATGAATGGGTTTGCAACAGTACTTAGAGTAGTGATTTGCTTTGTTATACTAACGGATCTCACGAAGGTTTTGTTGAGTTTGGTGTGATTGAAGTTTTCAAGTTTTGGGTGAAATCACGATGGATGAAGGTATAAGGAGTAATAAGAGCCTAAGATTGGGGATGCCCATGGCATTCCAAGCTATTATCTAAAAGAGAAGCAATCAACTAAGCTTGGGGATGCCCGAGTGGCATTCCCTCTTTCTTCTAACGACCGTCAGTATTTTACTTGGAGCTATATTTTTATTCGTCACATATCATGAGTTTTGCTTGGAGAGTCTTGTATGATATGAGTCTTTGCTTGTTATTCTTTTTATTTTAAGTCATCTATCCTTGCTGGACAGACCTATTCGAGAGAGCCAAAATTACGCTATGATTTGTTAGAATTGCTCTCTATTCTTCACTTAAATCTTTTGAGCTATGGAATTGCTCTAGTGCTTCACTTATATCTTTTTGATCATGGTGTGCTTTAGTATTTTTGAAGAAATGCTCTCATGCTTCACTTAGATTTATTTGAGAGCTAGTAAATTTTTTAAGAAATTCTCTCATGCTTCACTTATATTAATTTGAGGGAAGAAATTTTTATGCTCATGTTCTTCCCTTAGATTTGTTTGAGCTATCAAAAGGAACATATGAAACTAGTCCCAAAGTGATATGTATTCAAGAGGGATATACTAAAAACTTTCATGAAGATCACTGGACAAAATACACTTGATTCCTTGTAATAGTTTTGCAATATGATGATATAATATGTGATTCATGTTGATGAGTAATTATGCTCTAGTAAGAATATTGATGTCAAGGTTTGTGATTCCCTATGCAAGCACGAAAGTCAATAGTTATGCAATGAAGGTACATCCTACTTGTGGTGCAATATTCGGTGTTAGTTATGCTTAATGCTTGCTTATGAGATTTTTTGTTTCTTGTTTGGATGCTTCTCAACCTTTTGCTAGCCTTCACTTGCACTAAGTATGATCACTACTTGTGCATCCAAAATCCTTAAACCAGTTTTGCCATATGAGTCCACTATACCTACCTGTATGCGGTATTATTCTGCTGTTCTAATAAAATTTGCATGTGCCATCTCTAATCTTCAAAATAAATTTCCTTTTTGTGTGCTCGTACTGCTCATGAAACAGTAGGGGGTGGCTGATATGTTTCGATGCTAGATGTGTTATTCTCAAGATGAGTGTTCATTCACTTGTCATTGCACGAGAGTAAGGCAAAGGTATTAGGAATGCCCGGTCCCGAAATGAAAATGAATTTACTTTATGTTGTCAAATAATGAATTCCTTGGAAAGTGTTGGTATGGATGGCACCCGTTGATTCAGTGAGCCGTGGAATGCGAAGGTATGGTGGAAAAAAGGAATAAACTTTATTTTCTGTTTGGGAACCGCCTATGATATATCTGGCATGGAATGTTTTGCGAACTACTCGATCATTTTCGTTGACAGGAAAAGCATGCCACCCAAAATGTTTTTATCTCTATTTTTTCGCTTTGAGCTCTGGCACCTTTACAAATCTCTACTTCCCTCTGTGAAGGGCCTTTCTTTTACTTTATGCAATTTTTATTTTTATTTGAGTCTCCATCTTCTCTTATAAAGCACCAACTAAGGGGCACTATGATCGTACGTGAGCATTGGGTGTAGCTAATATGCAAGTGTGTTTCATGAATGGATCAATGATTGAGCATAATGGGCTAGGGATAACTTGCTTTAGTGTTGATATTTTGAAAGACATGGTTGCTTGTTGATATGCTTGAGTATTGGAGTCTTCATGTCAAAACTAGACTATTGCTTTGAATCATATAAAAGTCCAAATGTCCATGCTACAAAAAAAATATGTGATGAACATGTTAGGCAGCATTCCACAACAAAAATTCCGTTTTTATCATTTACCTACTCGAGGACGAGCAGCAATTAAGCTTGGGGATGCTGATACGTCTCCAACGTATCTATAATTTTTGATTGTTCCATGCTATTATATTATCATTCTTAGATGTTTTACAATCACTTTATAGCAACTTTATATCATTTTTTGGGACTAATGTGACGCCCCCGATTCAATCATACACTAATCATACACGCAAACATGTACGATCAAGATCAGGGACTCACGGGAAGATATCACAACACAACTCTACAAATAAAATAAGTCATACAAGCATCATATTACAAGCCAGGGGCCTCGAGGGCTCGAATACAAGAGCTCTATCATAGACGAGTCAGCGGAAGCAACAACATTTGAGTACAGACATAAGTTCAACAAGTTGCCATAAGATGGCTAGCACAAACTGGGATACATATCGAAAGAGGCGCAGGCCTCCTGCTTGGGATCCTCCTAAACTACTCCTGGTCGTCGTTAGCGGCCTGCACGTAGTAGTAGGCCCCTCCAGAGTAGTAGGAGTCATCGTCGACGGTGGCGTCTGGCTCCTGGGCTCCAACGTCTGGTCGCAACAATCAGGTATCAAAAGGGGAAAAGGGGGGAGCAAAGCAACCGTGAGTACTCATCCAAAGTACTCGCAAGCAAGGAGCTACACTACATATGTATGCATTGGTCTCAAATGAAAAAGGGGTATTATATGTGGACTGAACTGCAGAATGACAGAATAAGAGGGGGATAGCTAGTCTTGTCGAAGACTACACTTCTGGCGACCTCCATCTTGCAGCATGTAGAAGAGAGTAGATGGTAAGTTCACCAAGTATCATCGCATAGCATACTCCTACCCGGTGATCCTCTCCTCGTCGCCCTGTGAGAGAGCAATCACTGGGTTCTATCTGGCACTTGAAAGGGTGTGTTTTATTAAGTATCTGGTTCTAGTTGTCATAAGTTCAAGGTACAACTCCGGGTCGTCCTTTTACCGAGGGACACGGCTATTCGAATAGATAAACTTCCCTGCAGGGGTGCACCACATTTCCCAACACGCTCGATCCCCTTTGGCCGGACACACTTTCCTGGGTCATGCTCGGCCTCAGAAGATCAACACGTCGCAGCCCCACCTAGGCACAATAGAGAGGTCAGCACGCCGGTGTAATCCTATGGCGCAGGGGTCTGGGACCAGCGCCCATTGCACACCTGCACGTTGCGTGGGCGGCCGGAAGCAGACCTAGCCCCCTTAGTACAAGAGCAGGCTTACGGTCCAATCCGGCGCGCGCCACTCAGTCGCTGACGTCACGAAGGCTTCGGCTGATACCACGACGTCGAGTGCCCATAACTGTTCCCGCGTAGTTGGTTAGTGCGTATAGGCCAATGGCCAGACTCAGATCAAATACCCAAATCTCGTTAGGCGTGTTAATTGAATTAACCGCGGACACCGACCAGGGCCAGGCCCACCTATCTCCTAGGTGGTCTCAACCTACCCTGTCGCTCCGCCACAAAGATCCACTCAGAGGGCCGTCGGGACAAACGTCCTTTCGGACCCAATCCGTGAATCACCCGCGGGTACTCTACGAGCCGACCCGACTTTAGTCACCACATGTATCATGTATAAAGTATATAACATATACCCGTGATCACCTCCCAAGTGATCACGGCCCGATAGTATAGCATGGCAGACGGACAAGAATGTAGGGCCACTAATGGTAAACTAGCATCCTATACTAAGCACTTAGGATTGGAGGTAAGGTATCAACAACTGTAGCAACAATGACAGGCTATGCATCAGGATAGGATTAACGGAAAGCAGTAACATGCTACACTACTCTAATGCAAGCAGTAGAGAGAAGAATAGGCGATATCTGGTGATTAAGGGGGGGGGCTTGCCTGGTTGCTCTGGCAAGAAGGAGGGGTCGTCAACAACATAGTCGACCGGGGCACCAGCTGCGGCATTAGTCTCGTAGTCTACCAGAGAGAAGAGGGGAAGAAACAACGAATACAATGCAAACAGATGCATATCGATGCATGACATGACAAGTAGCTGTGCTAGCTGTCCCCTAACGCAGTAGGTGGTGATACCGGTGAAGGGGGAAAACAACCGGGAAAATATCCCCGGTGTTTCGCGTTTTCGGACAGATGAACCGGAGTGGGAAAGTTGCGTGCTCTCTATTCTAGGGATGCGTAGAGGACGAATGGGCTACGCATCCGGGTTCATCTCGTCGTTCTGAGCAACTTTCATGTACAAAGTTTTTCCATCCGAGCTACGGTTTATTTTATATTAATTTTAAAAGATTTAAATCATTTTTAGGATTTATTTAATTATTTTAATGTAACATTATCCAGAATAGTGTTTGCTGATGTCAGCATGACGTCAGTAGTCAACAAAGGTGTTGACTGGTCAAACTAACATGTGGGACCCACCTGTCATACTCTGTTTAGGTTAATTAGGATTTAGCTAATCTAATTACCTCCACGCGCGGGGAGGAGGCAGGCCAGGGGGTCGGCCAGGGAGGTAGCGGCAGCGGGCAGTGGGGAGGCGCAGGAGAGCACGCTACGATGCGGGGACAAGGGGCGGGGCGCGGGCGCGCGGCCGAGCGGTGAGGGCGCGGGCGCGCGCTAGTCGTGGCCGATGGAGAAGCGGCCGCGGGGTGCTGGAGCGGGGCTGCGGGCGCGGGCGGCGGCCAGCGACGCAGGGGAAAGAGGGAGGCCGTGCGCGGGGCGCCAGAGGCCTAGTCAGAGGCGGCGACGCGGGCGGGCTATTGTGGCGAGCAGGCCAGTGGCGGGTAGAGCTGGGCCGCGCGGGCGAGCAGCAGGGGACGAGGCCGCGATCATCGCGAGCGTGCACGCGGTGGCGCGGTCGCCGCAGGCGGGCGCGTGCGGTGGGTGGCGCAGCGTGGTGAGCAGGAGAGACGGGGCGGAGGTGACCGTGGTGACGAGCGCGAGGTGGAGCGATTCGGGCGCGCGGGCCGGGGTCTCACCGGGGTTCGTAGGGAACAGGGCAACGGGGCTTGGGGAGGTGTACGAAGACGACGGGTCGACGGGGAGGCAGGCCAGCGATGTGGCGCGGGCTCCGGGCGGCGGCGTCCTCCAGGGGGTGGTGATGCGACGTCGACGAGGTGGCCGTGATGGCGCGGTGACGGGGTCGGGTCGCCCGATCCCGATCCAATCGGGGGGAGAGTGGGAGGAGTGAGTGGGGGTCGTGGGGTTAGGGTTTGTGTTGTGAGGGGATAAGGGGTGGCCGGCTGGGCCTCGTGGGTTGTCCCAGTGGGGTTGATGGCCTGCTGGGCCGGAGCCCAGGGGGTTCTTTTCCTTCTTTTTTATTAGTTTTCTTTTTTGTTTTTGTTTTTGTGTTTTCTTTTCTTTTTATTTATTTTATTTTCTATTTTAAATCACTTTAAAATGTTTAGGCAATTTCTAAAAATGATTTTTCTCCACAACTATTACCAGTGCAATGTTTGCACCCACCGAACATTTTTGATTCAATATTTGCAAACTTTTGATGTTTGACATTATTTAAATTTTGAATTTGAAAAGTTTTGATCCAACGTGATATTAGCAACAGTAACCGGGGTGACGTGGCACCGTTAACGTGGGATTACTGTAGCATGATTATCCGGCCGTTACAACTAACCTATTAAAAAGTGCCTAGTGCCAGTTGCTGTTTTGCTTGTTTTTTACTTCGCAGAAAATCAATACCAAACGGAGTCCAAATGTAGGGAAACTTTTTGGAGAATTTTTCTGGGCCAGAAGACACATGATGGCCAAAGAAGTGCCAGATGGGTGCCCTGAGGGGGGGAAAACCCACCTGGGCGCGCCTGGGGGCCCAGGCACGCCCTGGTGGGTTGTGCCCACCTCGGTGGCCTCCCGCGCCGCCTCTTTGCTCTATAAATACCCCAATATTCCAAAAGCCCTACAGGAGTCGATGAAACACAATTCCAGCTGCCGCAAGTTCCAGAAACCATGGATCCAACCTAGATACCATCACGGAGGGGTTCATCATCCTCACTGGTGCCTCTCTGATGATGCGTGAGTAGTTCATTGTAGACCTACGGGTCCATAGTTAGTAGCTAGATGGCTTCCTCGCTCTCTCTCTCTCTCTCTTGATTCTCAATACAATGGTCTCTTGGAGATCTATTTGATGTAACTCTTTTTGCGGTTTGTTTGTTGGGACCTGATGAACTTTCAGTTTATGATTAGATATATGTTTTTATCCATGGAAGTTATTTGAGTCTTTTGATCTCTTATATGCATGATTACTTATAGCCTCGTATTTCTTCTTCGAATCTTTGGTTTAGTTAGGCCGACTAGATCGATTTTTCTTGCGATGGGAAGAGGTGCTTTGTGATGGGTTCGATCTTACGGTGCTCACTTCCAATGAAAGAAGGGTAAATGACATGTATGTATTGTTGCTATTAAGGATAACAAGATGGGGTCTATTCCTATATGAGTAGATCTTGTCTACATCATGTCATCGTTTTTATTGCATTACTCCATTTCTCCATGAACTTAATACACTAGATGCATGCTAGATAGCGGTCGATGTGTGGAGTAATAGTAGTAGATGCAGGCAGGAATGGGTCTACTAATCTTGGACGTGATGCCTATATAATGATCATTGCCTGGATATCGTCATAATTATTTTAAGTTCTATCAATTGCCCAACAGTAATTTGTTTACCCACTGTATGCTATTTTTCTCGAGAGAAGCCACTAGTTAAATCTACGGTCCCCGAGTCTCTTCTTTATCATATTTGCCTTTGAGATCTATTTTTATTCGCTTTTATTTTCTGATCTATTAATATAAAAACCTAAAAGTTTGTTGCTTCAATTTATTGTTATTTATTTTATCTCACGTTCCCGCGAGATCTATTTATCCAATCTACTACAATTTTATCTATCTTTTTACCCGGGAGGGATTGACAACCCCTCTTTTATGCCGGGTTGTAAGTATTTGTTCTTTGTGTGCAGGTGTCATTCACGTAGTGTTGCGTGGTTCTCCTATTGGTTTGATAACTTTGGTCTCACCACTAAGGGAAAATACCTATCGTAGTTGTGCTGCATCATCCCTTCCTCTTTGGGGAAATACCGACGTAGTTCAAGCTACATCAGCAGCCTCAGACCCAACGGCTTCTCGACCTCCATCACTGTTGCTAAGGGAGTAGGGAGCCGAAGACGGCTGCGCGGAGGCCCTCGCAGCTTGACGGTGAACTCCAGCAGCTGATCACCGACATGGCCTTCGTTCGGGTCCTAAATGGCCGGTGGAGGTGCGATCAGTACATCGCCCCGTCCTCCTCGACCTCGAGCACTGCGGCGACCACGTCCATGTCCTCTCCCGACTCCCCTCACGGTGGGCTCCGCTTCCGCATCTCCAATTGGAGGAGGGAGGCGCTGTCGAGCAGAATCCTTCGTCACCGCTACTGGAGCGTCGCTGTGTCCTCTTCCCCTACCATGACGGAGAAATGACACCAGAAGAAAGAAGGAGGATATAAGTGTGAGCCTGCACCCATGTCCCCTTTTATAGGGAAAACGTGGCCGGGAGCTGGCTTCTCAGTCAGGGGAAACAACCGCCCCGCTCCGCCAATCCGACTCCCCCCCCCCCCGTGCCTCCAACAGCGCGTGGAATCAAGGCCGACCCCTTGTGCCAATCCATGACGGTCCAGGTTTCTGCCATGGCATGCATTTCCGTGCTCTCCACGTCGGCCACCAACCCAGCGTAATGCATGCGACACACGTGGCAGAAACGCGAGGAGCGGGGAAGCTAGTGGACTGGCAGTTACCGCCTTGTGAATGTGAGACGTGGATGGCCCACGGATCGTGGCTCACTAACTCCACCATGACGCCTTGCATGACGCACGGAAAAACCAAAAACTGACTCAAGCACAGGTTAATGAAGAATCAAAGAAGATCTCAGAGGGTGAGCTACCGCAACTTCCTCGCTTGTGTACTAGACAGGGCCTACCCTGACGACGCTCGGCAATGCGTTCAGGCCAGGCTCGGGGGCTCCTGTCGGTGCAACAAACCCCAGGCGTGTGTTGCCTGGACTGTACACAAGCTCAAGAGCAAGGTCACAACATCCAAGGCAAGTCCAAGTAGAAGAGATAGCTCTTTGAGAAATCAAAGGGCGTATCAAGAGGACCAAGGCGAGATGAAAGAGCGAGATATCACTAAGGAAAAATCTCCCTTGCCGGGCAGGTGAGCCTGGCGAGGTCGAGGTTGCCCCAAAGACAAGTCTCAAGACTGTCCCAGCAAGCTTTTTGGAGACACCAAGGGCGGGTTACCCCGCCAAGGCTCCACCGCTCCACCTCACAGCAATGCAAGTCACCTATTGGTGCGGTGTTGAGACCCCAAGTGATTAAGTGGCTGTTATTTGGAACATGGCAGCCATTTCTAAAAGAAATCACCTCCAAATGACACCCGTCCAGGGACGTGTCATGCAGGCAGGCAAGGCATGCCGGGCTACATCGATGATGTGACACTAAGCGGTGCATTTAATGCACCTTGTCCTCTCTGCAGAGTTAGGTATGATAGCACTGTTTGCTATCTAATCAGTACATAATGACTGATTTGCTATTGTGGTCACCCCTTGACCTATAAAAGGAGGGTCGTGGCTACCTTAGAAAGGATTCAGTCCCTTGTACACTCATACACGGGTAGCTACTCTCACCCCGAGGCGACCTTTCCGGGCAAGAGCACCGCGTCTCCACCACAGTCCTTTCATCAATCCACCAAAGCAGGAGTAGGGTTTTACACCTCACGGCGGCCCGAACCTAGGTAAAAACTGCTCGTGTCATCGCTATCATGCTGCTCTATGCTCTTCACTCTTTGTGCAATGTGCTCTTCCCCCTTGCCGATCCACAAGGGCCTGATGGTCCCATAGGTGGCCGTGTTATTCCACGACACTTCGATGCAAATATACCCAACCATAACTCATTAGATTGTCTTCCTTTGTCCAACTTCAACTAATTTCCTCATGTTTCAAAATAGTTATTGGGTATTCGCAATCATAAAATATGTCCAAGATAATATATTTGTATATGAAAGTTCTCTTCCTTATACTAATCATTCATGAATTGCTTGTATGACCACTATTGTGATTGTCAAACTTTTCAATAGATTTTACTTTATAAACCCAATGTGAAACTACTACTAGACATGATACAAGTATATGAGGCACATACAATTTCAACTTTATTCAATCCATTCAACAATTTACTCTTAGGATATAAGTGAAGAACGAGAGTAAATGACAAAGTGCTCCAAAATATATAAGTGAAGATCAAATGAGTAGTCAAACGATTAAGTAGCTATGTGATGACTCTCTCTCATAAAAAACTTTCAGATCTAAATATACTATTCAAACAATAAACAAATATAAAAGGGCACTCCGAGGATAGCATATATCATGTGAACAAGTAAAAACTTAGGCTCAACCAAAACAAACAGATAGTTATTGAAGAAGAAAGGTGGGATGCCTACCAGGGCATCCCCAAGCTTAGATACTTGAGACTTCTTGGAATATTATCTTGGGATGCCTTGGGCATCCACAATATTGAGCTTTTGTGTCTCCTTAATTCCTCTCATATCACGGTTTCCCTAAATCTTAAAAACTTCATCAACACAAAACTGAGTAAGAACTCGTGAGATAAGTTAGTATAAATCAATGCAAAACCTTATCATTCTCTACTATAACAAATTACTAAAATTATAATTTGACATTGCATACTAAATGCCTCTGCATATTTAATACTCCTATCCTCAAATAGAATCATTAAACAAACAAACATATGCAAACAATGCAAACATAGCAACAATATGTCTAAAAAGGACAATCCGTCAAGGAGGAATAAAGATTCATACTTCTTTATCACCAAAAATTATGAAAAATTACCACACTGTTGAAAATTTATCATAGCTTACTATGTAAATGTTTCAAGATTTTATCATTTTCTGACTTTCTTGAAGAATTCAGACAATAATATAAAACTTTCTATTTCCAAGCAGCAACATATAAACTTGCAAAATGAGCATGCTAAAGGCTATACTCGACACTTTTATCAAAATAAAAGAGACAAAGCATTATTCTAAATAAAATCAAGAAAATCATAATAAAATAAAATGATGCTCCCAACAAAACTCATTGTCGCGGGATATCCACGGCCACCTATGGGAACGGGAGGCCCCTTGCTGGTTCGGTAGGGGGACGTCGTGTTGCACAAAGAGCAGACAAGTGTACGACAGCATGGTAGAGAGCAGACAAGCAATTTACCCAGGTTCGGGCCGCCGCAAGGCGTAAAACCATACTCCTGCTTTGGTGGATTGATGGGTGGAATGGAGGTGGTGAAGCATAGTACACTTGCCCGGCAGGGGTTGCCTCAGGGCAGTAGCGACTACGTGTGTATGGGGTGTGGGTTCATCAACTTTCCAACCCTTTCTGTGGTTGCCATGGGCCTCCTTTTATAGATCAAGGGGTCACCATGATGGCAAAGTAGTCATTAGGCACTGATATGATAGCAAACAATGCTATCATACCTAACTCTGTGGGCTGACAGGGCGCATTAAATGCATCGCTTAGTGTCACATCACTGGCTACCTGGTAAGGATTGCCGGGCTATCTTGACAGCTCCGCGCCTGTTCTCTTGACACGTCGCAGTACGAGTGTCATCCGTGGGTTTCTCCTGTAGGAAATGGCAGCCATGTGGCGGATGGCTGCCACTTAATCACCTTGCGGCTTGACACCGCAATGGTCGACGACCTGGGTCGTGCTAGAGTGCATGGTTAGGTGGTTTTGCCTCTGTGAGCCCCGGCAGGCCCTGTTGGGGCACCTTGGGCACCTGCTTCTGGAGGTGGCCTTGCCCCTTGCCGGGCTCGCCTACCCGGCAAAGGAGGCCCTTCTCTTGGCGATATCTGGCTTCTCTGGCTTGGCCTTATTCTCTCTGAGCTGCATGTTGGGTCTTCGAATCTCTTGATTCCTTGTATCCTGACTTGGGTTGCTGCTTCAATCTTGCTCTCATGCCTGTGCATAGTCTGGGCAACATACCCAGGGTTTGTTGCACCGACATAAGCCCCCGGGCCTGCCCTGAACTCACTGTTGAGCATCGTCGGGGTAGGGCCTAGTAAGTGCACAGGAAGGGTTGCTAAAGGGGTCGGTCTCTTGAAGTCTCCTTTGCTTCTTCATCAACCTTGATTTCAGGCCAGTTTCCAGTTTCCCCGCGCGTGGTGAAAAGCCAATAGTGGTGGGGCCGCTCCATTGATGGCCCGTGAATGACTTTAACGCACGGGGTAGAAACTGCCAATTTACTCTCTCCACAACGCGCACTTATCCTTGGCCACGTATGCTGCGTGCATCACGCGGGGTAGGTAATGGTGGCGCGTGGCGCGGGAGAGTGCCAAGGCGAGGGCCTGGTCGTTTTGAATTGGCAGAGGAGGACGGTGGCCGCATGTTGATGGAGCAGCCCTCCTCCTTGTCCTGCCTATAAAAGTGAGGGCGGAGGAGCGTGGAGTCACCCATCTTTGCATTCCCCCTTCTTATCTTTCACTTCTGCTAGCTATGTCGAAGAGAGGGGCCTGGGGCCAGCCCCCGGACTCCTGTTTGGGGCTATTGTCACCTCATGTTGGGGCTGCCGCTCGGGGAGTGAGCCTGGTCCTTGACACGGCGAATCTTTTGGTTTCTTTGAGGTCCGGCCGGGAGGCGGGGCCGGAGATCGTTGGTAACCCGAGCGCTGCCCCTTCCGGAGGTCCTGGGTCTGATGTCGACGAGAGGCGCGTCTTCCTGCCCGCTGTGGAGGGGAGCGGCGCGCCTGGAGCCCCCTGGCCGTTCTGGCTGCTTGCTGTTTCTCCGCCGGAGGCGCCGGACTGGAGTCTCAGCGCTTCCTGGGAGCAGTGGCGGTGAGGAGAAAGCGAGGGAAGACGGAGAAGGCGGGTGACAGGGGGTCAGGTCGGAGTACGATGGCGTGGATGCCTTCGCCTCCGACCAGGGACCTGTCGCCTCATCTTTCCACTCTTCCCCTCCCTCCCCGACACCATCATCACCAGCCTCTCGGGTGATAGCCGAGGAGGGTTGTTCTCTTGGCGCCTTCTTCTCGCCTCCAGCAGTCTTCCAGCTGAGCTTTAGTGGATGACTCCACCGACGCTCAAGCCGGGCTTCTTGCTGGCTCTGGAGGTGGCAACAAGAAGGTGCCGCCCCGTCCCCCGCACTCCTCCTTCGCAGCCTCGCCACTCCCGGTCTTGTCAGGTCGTGCCCGATGGGCCCTAACAGGACCAGGGTGGGCTCCTGCTTGGGTGCTCCTTTTCTCGTCTTTTCCTCCTTCCGCCGCAGTGCCTGAAGGAGGGAAAACGAAAAGAGGGGATCACGGGGCACTTATCTTTTTTCAATCTTAAACTTGTAGGCAATCGCCAAATTTTAACTCAAATAATGTAATCCCTCGAGTCCATCTTTGTGTTATGTAATGCTTGTACTTGTGTTAGCATATGAATGAAAAAGATGAACCTTGCCGGGAACTCGTGCATGTGTATGTCCATGCAGAGGTGAGGTGCCTCTTTCATATAAATAAATGAGTTTTTCCCGGCAGGATATCCTGCCCGCACCCTCTTTGTCTGCCGGAGAGCTACTTCTGTCGGGGAACTGACAAAGGGGCCAACCCCCGCCTACTCCTTTTTACCAAAGGCCACTGCTACCATCCTGACCGAAGCAACATTCGACTCATGGATGGGAGCACCTAAGTATCAAAGGAGAAGTGAGTCTTTCTCATACAAATTTATAGCTTTACAGAACACTAATGGACTGGAGGTAGAACTTATCTGCTTGGATTGCCGGGGATTGCAGTGTCAGGCATCTTCTCAACTCCTTGACGAAGCCAAGTTCACAGCAGGAACCTGCAACTCCATGTAGATGAGAATGAATGCAGGATGCAATCCTATCTATATGCATATGCAAATGCTGAGGAAATGCTTATGCAGTGATCTTGGTGTGCTCATGCATGCATGCAATCTTAGTTGGGGCCCCCCTACACCACTTCTTTATTTTCTCTTGCACAGGGTCATCGCCCCGGCTTCATACAAGGGGTTACATGCACCTGAGGCAAGGCCTATACAAAAGGGTGGTTGCCGGGCAATGCCCGACAGCCGCGCCTTACGGGTAGTACTTGCGGAGATGCTCAATATTCCATGAGTTCTGGAACCGAGTGCCATCTCCGGTCTCCAGATGGACTACGCCAGGTCTGGTGACTCATACCACCTGGTAAGGGCCGTCCCACTTCGGTGACAGCTTGTTTGTACCCTTGGCGGACTGAACGCGTCTAAGGACAAGGTCACCTTCCGCAAAACACCGTGCAAGAACCCTGTGGCTACGATAGCGATGCAGGGTTGCTGGTAGAGTGCAACACATGTAGCAGCCCGGAGACGGTTCTCCTCGAGTAGCACAGCGTCGTCACGCCGGTGCTGATCTTGCGCTACTTCATCGTAGGCAAGCACTCGAGGGGACCCATAAATGAGTTCCGTGGGGATAACTGCTTCTGTCCCGTAGACCAGGGAGAAGGGAGTCTGCCTGGTAGCTCGGTTAGGTGTCGTTCTGAGGGACCAGAGAACTACTGACAGCTCCTTGATCCACCGCCTGTCGTGCTTCTGCAGTGTATCAAAAGTTCTCATCTTGAGTCCACGTAGCACTTCAGCGTTCGCCCTCTCAGCTTGTCCATTGCTCCGGGGGTGTGCCACAGAGGTGATTGAGATCTTGCATCCGAGGGTATGAACATATTGCCACTACTGCAGGATGCTGCTAACGCGACACTACGATATAATTTGAACATATTGCCACCATTGCACATAGTTTCTCGAATGCAATAATCGCAAATGGTGCTATATGAAAACCGTCAGAAATGATGCAAAACATTTGCGATGAATGATACATCAAACACGGTTCAAATTATAGTTGCGTGTGCGATGAGGGGCATACAGTTGATCTGTATGAACTGTTTGCGATGAAATAGAACAACAGAAACGGGCAGCCAGATCAAGGTGTGTGCGATATACGGCATACAGTTCACTCCAATGAACCTTTTGCGATGAGTGAGGTGAACACAAACGATTCGGCGTAACAAGATGTGTGTGATACCCGGCAAATAGGTCGGTAATCAGAATTGTGTGCGATCATTATAGACAGCCCATACAGTCTTTTTTTGTGAATTGTGTGCTTGTCAGGGCACACAGTTCAACAAACCAACCTTTTGGCAATAATGTAGAAGATCTCTATTGAATACATATTACTATCCATCTGCGATGAGATTGACAGGATAAACAAAGATATATACAGTCTGCTTAATTTAGTCCTTCTTCTTCTTGTTGTTCTTGTTGGATGGCCCCCCGACATCGTCTTAGCGAGGATGCTTCTTGCCGCTGACCATTGGCTTTTCACCGCCGCCGCCGTCGTCATCCTTCTCCTCCTCGTTCGACCATTCCTCCTCCTCCTCCTCATCGTCGTCCTCTTCTTCGTCCTCCGACAGCTCCTCGTCCATCTGGTTATCATCTGACAACTCCGGAGGCGGCGTCCCTTCCATGAACTGGATATAATCGAGGTCTGGGCTCGATGCCTGACTCATGGAAGACGAGCTGGATGATTCCAATGTTGACCTATCATCGGTCACCAGACTGCTGGCCGAACTGTCGTCGTTGCTATTGCTCGACATGGCTACAACGTGTGTGCCAGTGTGTAGCGTGGCCTGCCAGGGACGATGAAGATGGTGGACACTTAAGCAGGGTATGCAGAGAAGAGGAACTGCCAATTGAAGCGGGGGTTGACGTATTATTTAACCGTTGATATAATCAACCGCAATTATTTGTACCCAGTCGCTCCAAATTCCCGGGGTTGCGCGGGACTCCTATTGGCTATTTGGCTGGTTTCCTTTTTTAGGACAAAAACAAGGAACGAGTTTTGGGATTATGCACCGGTACGAACGGAGTAGGACACTTGGCAGGCAATACATTGAGCTCTTCTTATTGATAAAGCCAGTAATAATCAAACTAGAAAGGAAAAGAAAAAAGACAGAAAAATATTTGCACGAATCTTCGCGTAACATCAATGGCATAGGACCTAGATGTGCATTACTTAGAGCACATCTAGATGTGCTTTAGCAATACTGTCAAACAAATCCCCTAATCATCATTGCAAACAGCGCATAGAACATGGCTAATGCGACAACCACAACTACACATGCTAGTTCCTTCTTGTCTCTTGCTTTCATCTGTTGCCTGTGATTGATTCTTTCTTGCTTCATCATACTGATTGTACATTCCACATCAGCCAGTTTCTTCTTTAGCTTTACGTTATCTTCTGCGAGCTTGGTGATAACACTTCGAGCCCTGCCATGCCTCTTCATCCAGCTAGTTAACAAAGGCACAAGCCTCATATCCCTGCCAATGTTAAATAGTTTTCTGGATGAGTGGTGGCATTAACTGAAGTAAAATGATGAACTTAATTAGCACTAACCTCTAAGGGGCAACTAAGAAACCGCCTGCCAATGTCGGATCCCTCAGTGCATACACGTCGAGCGGGAGTGTGCCCGTGCACACAACTCAGCTTTTGGTACTTCTCGATGGCGCAAAACTCGGAGTCGAACTTGTGTTGTGGGAGTCTGGAGTCAAGCTCCGGATCCGGCGGCAGATCGCTTTCCTGGGGGGTGGGGGGTCATTCAGGACGGATTCAGCAAGGATCTATACTTTGGTCATGCTAAAAAAGATCGGGATAGATTGGAGCCTGATATGACGATTCAGATCCGTAGTACACCTGCCTTCTGAAGACCTTATGCAAGTGCTCGGCGGCGATATGAGCAGGAGCAGCCACACCGAAACCATCAGCACCACTTGTCCGCATTCCCCCAATGTCAGCGCCACATGAGGGAATTTGGAGGTTATGTAGGGATTTGGGGCAAATGGGGAAACTGTGGAGATAAGCTAACTGTTGGGAACTACTAATGGCACTATATATATGTTGTATACGGCACACGGTTTGTACATGTCGTTTGTGTTGGGTATTACAATGTCACACACGATTTCTGCACCAAACTGTGTGACAAGACAACGTAGGTTAGACACGGTTGTCGTTACATAACCATATGTGATGTACTACCCTATCCATATAATTGAGTTAAAGTGAGATACCGTGTAAACAGCCACTCCGCGGATATTCGTCGAAAAAACAGACGCTCTGCATATAGAGATGGCGGCGGCGACCTAGGCAATGGCTACTGGAGAAGAGGTCAATCCTCGGTCGATGGGCGGTGGCGTCGTCATAGGAGGTCAATTCTCGGTCTGCGGCGGGAGATAGGAGGAGCTCAACCATCGAGGTCAGCGACGGCGTGATTCGAGCACATCCATTGCGGTCGATGGCGGGATAGTCGAGGTCAAACTTCAGGCGGCGGCAGCACTAAGCTTTGCTCCTCGACCCTGCTGTCGCGGCGTGCCGCCGCATCGCGCTTGTCTGTCTGCTCGGTGGAGGTCGCCGCGCGGCTAATTAATTAAGGCATTCTTTTCGTGAGTGGCTTAATTAAGGTATTCAATTCCTAAGTGTAGTGTTGTACTAGTACTCTGCGTGTAAATTGACTGGCCATTAATTTTTGTCATTTCACGTCTGGATAACAACATGGAGCACCCTCAGTAATTATTAAAATAAAACCTTGTGATTTATGCACGCATCTCTGGGCACCAGTTAATCCGTGTATTAATGTTGTTGTTTTGTTTTTAATTACCATTCGTCTGCTGCAGGTGGAATGATCTCGATGGATGAAGAATCGGAAAATCGCAGATTTTATCAGTGACGTGACAGAGTTCATGAATTTGGCTGAAAGTACAAAGAGGAGAATTGGTGATGCGGATTACATCATGTGTCCATGTACTGATTGTGCCAATACAGAGTCACATGAAGTTGCAGATGTCCAGATGCACTTAGTCTCTAGGGGATTCATGGATAGATATACACGTTGGACCACATACGGTGAAGAGGAGGTCATGGATGAAGATACCCAGGGCAGCGAGATGCCAAACCCCGATCAGTGTCACATGGATGTTGAATCTAACATCGGGGCAGAGGCGTCAAGCTACCGATGGAAGACCAGAAAGCCGAAACGCCCACTTGAAAACCAAGACGTCCACGCAGACGACGACAATCTTGATATGCCAGATTTTGCTGCTATGATTGCAGATTTCGAGGGCCCAAAAAAGGATATGATTGGGTACGAGGATCTGCCAACCATTGATGCAGACTCCAAGAAAGAATTGTATCCAGGTTGCAAAAAGAAATATTCCAGGTTGAGTGCCGCCCTAGCGCTTCTGAGATTTAAAGCAGCAAATGATCTATCAAACAAGGGCTTCACAGAGATCTTAGGTATTTTCAAATATATTCTTCCGGAAGATAATGTGCTCCCCAGAAGCACGAATGAAGCGAAGAAAATTGTTTGCCCATTGGAACTTCAAGTGCAGAAGATACACGCTTGTGTGAATGATTGTATATTCTACCATGGTGAATACAAAGATTCGCGTGCATGCCCCACATGCAAGCATCCATGATACAAGAGTAGGAGAGCAAAGGACAAGTAGAAATTGGATGACAAGATCAAGACAGGAATCCCGTTCAAGATTGTTTGGTACTTGCCTTTAATTCCAAGGTTGAGGCGTTTGTTTGCAAACCCTAGAGAGGCAAAGAGGTTGCGGTGGAATCATGATGAGCGAATTGCGGATAGGTTTATGAGGCACCTGAAAGATGGGGCTCAGTGGGCAATCGACAACAAGTTTGAAAATTTTCCCAAGGATCTAGAAGTATAAGGCTCGGGGAGTGTACTGACGGGATGAATCCTTTTGGCGATATGAGCACCAATCACGGCACATGGCTGGTGCTTCTGTGCATATATAACCTAGCTCCTTGTTTGTGTATGAAGAAAAAATACATTATGATGTCAATGATTATCCAAGGACCGAAGCAACCTGGAAATGACATCGACATTTACTTTCAGCTACTGGTAGAAGAACTGCTGACATTGTGGATAGATGCGCCTGCTGTAAAATGTTATGATGCTTACAGAAAAGAGATTTTCGATCTACATGAGATGCTGGTGCACACCATTCAAGATATGCCGGTATTAGGCAACACATCGGGGCAGAAAACAAGGGGAGATGTAGGGTGTGTCACATGCATGGATAGGACAGCTAGCAGAAGACTTCCCAACTCGCGCAAAACAGTGTATTTGCATCATCGTAGGTTCTTGCGGATGAATCACCCATACTGAAAGATGAAAGCTGAATTTGATGGTAGGGCCGAGGCAGGTGTGGCCCCAAGACCCTATGACGGGGAGGTGGTCCACAACATGGATAAAAAAATTAATGTTGTGCTTGGCAAGAACCACCCTTTGACGGTGAAACTAAGACCCAAGGATCAAGTGTTTAAGAAGAAATCGGTGTTCTGAAATTACCTTACTGGGAGATTCTACGTGTACGTCACTGCATCAATGTCATGCACGTAGAGAAGAACGTATGTGAAAGCATCCTTGGTACTTTGCTCAAGATTAAAGGTAAAAGAAAGGGTGGTGACGGTTCACGGCTCGATATGCTTGCTGATCAATCACTACACAAGAGTGAAGCAGAAGATGATGACAAATTCATCAAAGCTCGCCAGAGTTACAATTTTAGTAAAAAGAAGCAACATAGTTCTTCACCTATTTGTTGTCAGTTAAGACACCCTCTTCCTACTGCGCAAACATCAGAAGTCTCGTGGATGTGAGCTCAGCTAAAATGAAGTTGGGACACATGAAGTCACATGATTTCCACATAATGTTGACACAAATCCTCCCGGTGGCCATGAGGAATCTGATGGACAAAGATATAAGAAACACACTCATTGACCTCTATGATTTCTTCAACAAACTATGGCAGAAAGTTGTAGATCCTGAAGAGTTGGATAATATGCAAGATGATATTGCAAGAATATTGTCCAACCTAGAGATCTTTTTCTCACCATCATTCTTTGATGTCATGGTCCATCTCATTGTGCACCTTGTTGATGAGATAAAGTATTGTGGTCCTGTGTTTCTTTGCAACATGTATCCCTTCGAGCAGTTCATGGGAATACTGAAGTGCTTTTGTCGGAACCGAAACCATCCAGAGGCAAGCATCCTACAAGGTTATACAGTAGAGGAGGTGGTTGAGTTTTGCATCGAATACATGAAACAAATACCTATAGGTTTGCCCCTATCTCGCCACGAGGGAAGTATGAAAGGAAAGCCGGTTCTTGCTGGCACGCAAATGGTTGCACCCAGAGAATTGGTAGAGAAAGTCCATTTGACGATACTTCTTAACAGCCCAGTTCTCATCGCTTATGTCGAAGAACACTTGGCGAAGATACGCCAAAGCTTCTTACCAATGATGCCTTCATCAGAAGTGGAGATGAAGGAGCACACTAAGAAGTACGCCAAATGGCTGAAGAATAGTTTGGCACAAGGATCTATCTATGACATTGCTACGTGGTTGGCACAAAAGCCATCACCTACGGTGTTGGCGTGCCAAGCATATGACATAAATGGACACACATTCTCACACTGAGGAACGTGATAAGAAGACCTCATATCAGAACAGCTCTGTTCGAATACAATGCATGACTATAAATGAAGCTGATAAAAGGGTATACTATGGAACCATCAAAGAGATTTGGGAGCTTGACTATGTGAAAGTTAAGGTGGCGTTATTCAGGTGCGCATGGATCCCTCTTGGTCAGGTAAGGATTGATGAGTACAGGAAGACCTGTGTTAATAGGACAACGATGGCATATCACGCGGACCCATTCATTCTTGCCAGCGATGCTACCTAGATTTTCTTTGTGGAAGGCCCCTTGCATAAGAACGACCATCTAGCGATGCATGGGAAGAGAAGGGTACTGGGTGTCGACGATGTTGCCGATCAGGACGAGTACGATGAATTTGATGAGTTGCCAGCCAAGGGATGTGCACCAGTGCAACAGAGAAGCGTAAAATCATCAAAAAAACCAAGTTCATTCGGGGTCAACTTAATGATCTCAGTTCCCCCATGTACATGGGAATTAAGCCATAAGACTAGTCTTTATGCCTACCCTGCAACTTAATTCGTTAAATTTAGAATTGTCGCGTGTACTGAATTTGCAAGTTATGCCCGATTTTCTGTTGATGTAAGAACCGTTACTATGTTGACCTTGATATGCTGTCAGCTCAGGCAATGAATATGAACTATTTTTTGTTATTATTATTATTATTATTATTATTATTATATCTTAGAGGTAGAACACTCAATCGATCTCACTACAGTATGTGTGAACAAAAATATGCAATCTGGTTTGCGAATAGCACACGGTTCGTTGATGAAAGCCGTGTGCCGACCAAACCCTGCCACCCCGCCCATGATCTAAGTCGTGCTTTCTGATTGGCCAAAACACAAAACTCACGGATCGTATGTCTGCACCATTGGATGCACCCAGATCGAATGGCGATCCTCATCCCTTTCGACAGCACATGCAGTTCTGACTGAAATTTTATTTTTATGCACAAAATGCACGTTAATCTCAAAATTTTCTTAAATATAGCTAACGATACCTAAAATGCGCCAAAAAATGTGGTATAATGGTGATTGCGTACCGTGGAAATTTTTATGAGGCCAAACGATGAAGTCACCGACCACAGGAGTTTGAATTGACACGTCTCCTTTTGGAAAACCATGATCCTTCATGTGAGATGCTCCGGTTTGGAAGGAGCGGTCATCAAAACTTGTGCCAAACTTTACCAATTTTTTTCCACGGGGTCGTGAGAGCATGCCACAGGCACACATCGATTTTGATGATGTCCGAACTCCATCAAAATTTTCTGTAATTAAAATACCAACTAAGCCTACGCCAGTGGCCGCACCTCGCGGCCGAAATGTTTGAAACTTCTCCCCGCTTCTCGAACACGGATGAAAACTCACAAAGCGACGCACAAATGATCTGTACACCTTTACTAGGCTGATAGTAAGGGGGTATCATAGCTAGTATCATGCATGCCAACTAGGCAATTTTGATGAGTTGTCGTAGAATTAATTAAATGAAGAAAGAAAGGGTTAAGTATCATATCATGAAACTGTATCATAATAAATGTTATGCTACTATGTGTCATGCATGACAATATAAATAAAGTACTACATATGATACTAGCTACTCTATGATACTATGCATTAGAGCAAGTAAGTACACAATAGAGTGACATAAGACTAGCGACAACGGGTAGTGACATAGAATGTTACTAGTCTATGTTACTACCTCTATAGTGGGGAGTAACATATGTGTAGTAACATGCAACACTTCATTTATTAGGCTATAGACTCATCTTGCCTTGAGATGTGTGATGTTACTCAGACTAGCCACAATGGGTAGTAACATAGACTGGTAACATGCCCATGTGTTACTAGTCTATGTTACTACCTCTATAGTGGGGACTAACATATATGTGTAGTAACATGCAACACTTCATTTATGAGGCTATAGACACATCTTGCCTTGATATGTACATGTGATGTTGCTCATACTACTAGTAACTAGCTATGTTACTACTTTCCTCTCTTTCTTCATTTATTGCTTGCCACATCATCTACTTAATTTATCTAGATATGTGTGATGTTACTCCCATTGTGGGTAGTCTCATACTATAGTAAGACTATACCCACAATGGGAGTAACATAGGTAGTGACATCACACATATCCACTTTCCTCTATTTCTTCATTTATTGCTTGCCACATCATCTATCTTATCTAGATATGTGTGATGTTACTACCTATGTTACTCCCACTATGGGTAGTCTGGCTATAAGGAATAGAATAATATACATATGTGCTTATTAGTTGGAGGAAAGAGAAGAGAAGCAGGCTCTTGGTTAGTAGAGCCAGCTGCAACACGAGACCCAAGACACTTTGTGAGTATGTAAGGTGGGCCAACTATTGATAAACTAGTACGTATATAAAACTTATTATTGTACATGCCCGCTAAGAGGTTGGCTGTATATGACATGGTAACTTCTTATAGCCAACCCTTGGATGTATTATTAACCATGCATGCTCTTAGTGAGGTAGCTAGTATATCATAGACGACTAGCTAGTATCAGACTAGCCACAGTGGGAGTAACTTCAGTAGTAACACCGACTCCAACTCAGCAAACTTGCTTATGTGGCAATAAGTTAATGAGGAGAGAGATAGTTTCAGTAACTTAGCTAGTTACTGTAGCATCACATGTCCCAATGCAATATGAGTCTGTAACCTAAGAAATGAAGCTTTGCATGATACTGTACTTATGTTACTACCCACTATGAAGGTAGTAACATATATAGTCTAGGGATATATGTATGTTACTAGTGTACTACTCTCCATTGTGGCTAGTCTCATACTCCCTCCTTTCCGGTTTAGGCTGGTTGTAATGGTATTATCATAAGCGGTATCATGCATGCCAACTAGACTTTCTAGATGATGTGGCACACAAGAGAGGATGTGGTATCATATCATGATACCGTGTCATATTAAATGTTGTACTACTACTTTGTGTGATGCATGACAATTAGTAAGGCAACCTAAGATGTTAACTTATGATACTATGCATTACGGAAGTAGTATCCTAGCTACACTATCATATATAAGCATGCATGATGCTAGTAGTATATATAATACTCCCCATTACAACCAGCTTATAGGGATCAATACATAAATACGGTCATTCATGATAAATACTCCCTCCATAAACTAATATAAGAGCGTTTAAGTCACTATTTAGTAATCTAAACGCTCTTATATTAGTTTACAGAGGGAGCTAGTACTACTCTATGATACTATATATGCACTATGAAGGTACGTACGTAGTATCATACACTAGTATCATATGCATGATACTATATATATATAGTATATGATACTCCCCACTATATAAGGCTGTCCATAGTGGCCGACGATGTCATGCACTCGGAAATAGCAAGTATGTTGATGTGGCAGAGAATTAAATATATATATATATATAAAGAGGGTTAGAGTAACATATAGTAGGTAGATACCATATCATGATAAATGCGATGCTAATTTGTGTCATGCATGGCAATAAATATGATCTATATATGATACTATACTCTATGTACTATATTATGCGCTATAATTAATTAAAGGTAGTATCATACACTAGTATCATATGTACTGTATATTCATGATACTATTATATGACACTCTCCACTATACTCATGATTTCTTACCGTGGAAAAAAATTGGAGGCGAAATGATGAACTCATGTTTTCATTTGAACAAAAATATGATGTTAGGTAATGTAAATGTTTTCAAAGAGCACATGGTTCACTCACGAAAGCCGTGTGTCCACTAAACCGTGGCCGATGCACCCCCCACCCCTCTGCCACGTGCGCGATCTGAGTCGTGCGTTCTGATTGGCCAGAAATCAAACCCCACGGATCGTACGTCTGCACCGTTGGATTCTCCTTAATCGAATGGTGATCCTCATCCGTTTCGACAACACATGTACATGTTTTCAAATAGAACCTCCACAAAAATTTTTCAAATAGCACATTGTTCGCACACGAAAGCCGTGTGCCTACCGAACCGTGGCCGATGCCCCCCCCCCCCGCTGCGCGCATGATCTGAGTCGTGCATTCTGATTAGCCAGAACCCAAACCCCACGGATCGTACGTCTGCACCGTTGGATGCTCCCAGATCGAATGACACTCCTCATCCCTTTCGACAGGAAATGTAGTCCGGCTAGGAATTGATTTATATGCCAACATGCACGGTAAGTGCCAAAAAATGTCTTACATATAGCACACGAGACCTGAAATGCGCCAGCAAATCAAACCCGTGGTAAAATTGTGATTGGTTTACATGCAAAAAATTTAGAGGAGCAACGATGAACTCACATCTTCATTTCAAAATTAGTATGTCTTCATTTCAAACGAAATTATTCTGTTTGTGCACACGAGTGCTTAGAGGCAACCATTTGCATAGGCCTTTCCGCGCACACAGTGACCGGGGATATTTTCACCTAGGCCGCCAACACCCCCCCACCGCCCGCCCGCGTTTCACTCAACAACTAGTCCACCCAATCTCCTTCATCGGCTCCCCCTCCCCCAGATCCACAGCAGAACCCTCTCCGACGCCGCTGTGCTCACCCCGACCGTGTGCCTACTCTTCGGTGTCAAGCCTACCTCCACTGTTGTTCCCAACACGCAGCGGCCCATGCCTCGCCGTCTTCGTTTGCTCGCCAGCCACCCTCGAGCATATTGATGCAGTGACCCTCGCCTCTCCTGTGGTTCGGCCGGGTTTGCATTAAGAAGCCTGTTAGTTACTGCTCTCCATCATGGTGAGGCATATTTCCTCGCAATCCCTCTTCCAATTTCGTTCCGTGTGTTCCCAAATTGGCTATAAATAATGAAGAGCGTATATATGTTCATTATCTACCTTCATTACTACATATAACTGTATTTGTTCCAATAAGTTACCGCCTATTTACATATCCCGGGCGCCCGAGTGACAGGAACTTAACAAATTAGCTGTACATTTTCTAAATTATTGCATGGCATGTTTAGAAAGCTTGATACCAAGTTGTTAGTTTTATGCTTATCCTCCTTTCCCGAGTTTCGCATGTGTTCTTTGTAGATGCCGAGTAGTAGCGATAGCACTCATTCAGGCCATGTATCTTCATCTGATTTGGACAACCCTAGGTCTTCAGAAGATTGTGAGGGATCAAGTAGTCCTGAGCGGGATAGAGCTGCAGCAATTACCCTTCCGGTCAGGACACGGAGGAACGCTCCAAGGAAGCCCACACACCAGCCTAAAGGTGTATATGAAGTAACCGAGATTGATTTAAAATCCTGGGCTCCAACTAAACTAGATAAAGCACGCTTGAGGTTCAGGAGTGTGTGTGGATTTGTTGGCAGGGCAAGGCTCAACATTAATCTGCCGGGGTTTCGGAAGGCTGACACAGAAAAATGATGAAGGATAGTCCGGGAGATCATGGATCACTTCAACATTCCAGAGCAATGGAGAATGCAAGTGGAACACGCTGCACTGAAGAAGGCTAGGGATGCTTGGAGAAACTAGAAGCACGTGTTGTACAAGAAGTACTTGAGTGAAGGCAAGGACCCAATCCCCGCATACCCCCAAATTACAAAGGGAGACTGGGCAGAATTCAAAAGGGTTAGGGCAACTCCAGAGTTTGTTGCGAAGAGTTTTAAGCAATCGGAACTTCAGAAGAAGAACATACACCCTCAACATATGGGTGTGGCAGGATACTACGGCATGAAACTGATATGGGAACAGGAGGACAAAGAAGCAGTAGCGGCGGGTGGGGATCCGGACTTTAGTGAAATCAAGGGCAAACGCGCCAGAGACTACTTGAGGGCACGTGCAAAGAGGCGTGATGACGGAACTTATTACTTTGAAAATGCACGTGATGCCAAACTGTATGAAGTGATGGTAGAGGCTTCCTAGATCCTTGGAAGGTTCTACAGGAACTCAGGGCCATGTGACAATCTATCCATTGCTCTGGACACAAAAGAGCCCCCTGGCCGTTCAAGGGGTATAGGTGTTAATGTCCCGCACAAGAGGGCTTTCACACTCAGCAAAGAAGAGAGGCTCAGCATGAAAAAAGCGAGGAGTGAAATGAAGCAGAATGCATTGTTTGAAAAGTTGAAGAAGGAGATTTATCCGGCTGTTCGAAAGGATGTTGAGGAGTCAATGATGATGTAGAATACTCTAACATTGATAGATAGCCAGCAGATGGGAGGGGAGGCGGGGCATGGTTGATGCTGCTTATTGCGCGACAACACTGCACAAGAGTAGTTGTGCATCAGCTGACCCCAGCGACACTGAGACTGCAGCTGCTCGTGATGATGCTATATCTGATCTATCTGGAATGGAAGATAGACTGAAGGGCATGCTACACATTATGAAGGTACATTAAAATGTGCAACAACCTGCGTTCGCCCACCCTTCTTGGAAGATGGCCTCTTCTTGGACAATGTGCCATTGAAGCCAGGATGTGTGAAGTTCTACGTGACTGAAGTAAAGCCTAGATTCAATGAATTTGCCCTGAAGAATGTCCTAGGAGACTTCAATGAGCAAAGGACCTTGGGAGAAACATCGTTACATCACATCCAGTGGCCACGAAAGGAAATAGAGTTCATCGATGAGATTCTTGAAGCCCCGCCAAGAGCAACCACTGTCGCCCCTCAACCGGTGACGCTCTCCTTGCCACAGCAGCTCTCGCGGGCTGATGCATCAACTTGTGATCAGCCGGCCCGACTTTGTGGCCTACATGCCATGTCATCCTCCGCCCCAAGCAGCCAGTGGCAAGGCCTACAACTACTGATGACGCACCACCGGTTCAGATGTCGGCCGCTGAAGCAGTGGGGGGAGACCTAGCTGCAGCACATGCTCAGCAGACCAACCTGGTGGAACAGACTGCTAAGTAGTCTGATGTTTCAGAACCGCTTGCTAAGAAGTCTGTAGGTCCAGAACCTACTGCTCATCAGTCCGTTGGTCCGCAGGCGCGTGATCAGCATACCAATGTGTCAGCACTTCCTGCTCAGCAAACTAACGCGTTGGCACGGCCTCCTTAGCACACCGACAAGTTGGCACCACCTGCGCAGAAACCCGACATAGCTTCAACACATGGTCAGCAGTCCGATGCCTCTACTCCTATAGCCCAGCAGTCCGTCATAGCAGCACCGCCACCTCAGCGGTCCGGCATAGATAAACCGTCTAATAAGCAGTTCATCCAAGCTTCACCGTCTGCTCGGCAGTCTACCTTGCAGGCAACCAGACACTCTGCCAGAAATGCTTCAAGTACCAAGAAGGAAGTGGCCAAAAAAGCTACACCCATGACCACGAGGAAGCGCAATGGGAGAGTGAAGAGAGGAAAGAGAACGATTGCCACTTACTTAAAGCACTCATCGCCCAGAACCAAATTAACAGCAGATTGTTCGAATCAGGGAGTAGTATTATTTCTGACACCATGGGTGATGAAGAAGTACGTTTGTTGCTTGCTAAAAATAAAGCAGGCGTACTTGAAGCACACAATTACGTCCATGGCCGGCCATTTCTTGTTGGCGAATACTTTGATGAGTGCAACTCCATTTTCCGCGAGTTACATGAATATTGCATGGATCAAATGTCAGAAGGTCATCACCATTTGCTAGTCCACTACAACAGAGATCATTTTCGACACGATGCTGGTTCCATCATTGTGAGTTTCGAGGACTTACATCTCTTCTTGAACTTCAACGTGCTTGATGCTACTCTTGTTAGATGCGTGATTTTGTAAGTACCTAACAAAATCTGATCAACTTCTCCATAAAAGGCTGTAAATGATAAACTTCTAACTGCATTTTATTCCTCTCAGGGGATTGAACTCATAGAGAAGACAAAGTGAGAGTATGTATTTCATAGATCCTGCATTAGCAAATGGCACAACATTACATGAAAAGGACCAATGGGACTAGGCCATTAACACGGTCGTCCGTATCTTCGAAAACACGTCCCATGCAGAATCATTTCTCTCGCCATATCATGAACGGTAAGTCAAGTAAACAACAACGAATACACTGATTGTCTTTCAGATTTCGACATCATTCGTAAGTTCATGGCTTTCTTAATATGTAGCAATCACTGGATATTGGTATTCATTGTTCCAAACAAGAACATAGTTTACTACATCGATTCTCTCAGAGAGTCAACAAACGCTCAGGATCTGACGCATCTTCAGCAATTCTTGGATAGGTATTGAATTCTATGATGTTGAAATTAATTTGCATTAATATCTGGTCCAATAATTGATGTTGTCAAAATTCATCATCATTTGTAGTGTGCTCGCATTGTGGGAAACTAAAATAGGGAACCTGTTCAAGAGGAAACTACCTTTGCAGCACGAGATCGTTTCTCCGGTAACACATCGAAATCCATTATTTTCAGAAAATTTATCCAACCGTCTGCAAATACCTTTCCTTACGCTAGTCAAATGTTCAAGCTTCTAAAAAAACCTCTTTCTATTTTGTCCAAAGAAAAAATAATACATCTAACACCGGTTTGGTTGTTCCTAACAGGACAAATACATGACTAATTTTGTACAAAAAATTTCAGTGTCCTCGGCAAGAAGCAGGGACCAACCTTTGTGGATACTATGTTTGCAGACACATGATCTCCATCTACAAATCTGCTGATAGTTGTGATGATCCTCGTGGATTAGTACCAGTAAGTCTATCTTAATTAATATCTTCTACTCCACTCATATGGCACTATCTGATCTTAAAAATACTGCAGCTCATCTTAAAACCGAGGACCCCTGAACCACTCCCGGCTGGTGAATTGGTGATGGTTCGGAGATTTATCAGCGACTTCTTCCTAGATCACTTCATCAATCCCACTGGTGATAATGAAGATTTCAACATGCGTTCTCCTGAAACATTGAGTATGAGTTAGCCGCTAAACATATAACGCATGGATCCATTGTTTTCCATCTGATGACGTCTTCGTATTTCATACACTATGATTAATTATGTAATGCATATATGTTTGGACAAATCATTGGAATTTAGGTACCATATGTTCAATTGCAATTGTTGCGAAATCTGATGAATGTTCTTCCCGTGGACACTATTTGTTCAATTGAATATTGTGGCGAATTTGCTTTTTGCGTGCCAATTCAAAATGGGGTGTTTTTGTTTTAACCTGGCAATTGCTCCGCACACGGTTCAACTAAATGAGTGTGTGCGATCCACATCGGAAAGCATACGTTAATCATAGCGGAACCATCGGTGATACACAGTAGATCGCAAATGATTTGCAGTGCTACTATGTGTGCATAGGTTCTCTAGAAACATTTGTGATATCACGTTATCGCACACGAGAACTAGGAGTAAGCTGTGCCCAATGAAAATACAATCCCAGTTGTATTCTTTTAGGAAACGTGTGGGATCCCAAACGAAAAGCACACGTCACTCTTGCGGCAACCGTCGGTGATACCTAACAAATCACAAATAGTCTACATCACTTGTATGTGTGCGGAGGGGCTCCTGAACTGTTTCCGATAGAACATTATCACACACAGTAAATGTTGGAAAACATGTGCGATGGAGTCTAGCATGGCATACGGGTTATGCAGAAAACTCGTGTGCGATAGGGCACAAACCGCACACAGTTCATATGTTGGCCCGTGTGCCTTACATACTGTTTTCCAAACGGATCGTTATGATAGACCATATGGTTTCACTACGTCATTAGAAACGCTTAATCACCGATACCACACATGCGAAAGAATTTAGTGTGTGCTGCATCACCCACGATTACATTTTGGAAGGCCTGTGGATCATTGTTCCATATCCCCGATGGTTTCTGGGTCGTGTGGGAAGGACCCCCTATCGCACACACTCACTTGGCGACGGTTCCGAAGGCCGTTGCAGGAAGGGGTTAAAAACCGTTTGTTTAGGACCAACGCGCATCACTGTGCATGAAGGCGTGGCTCGTGAACTGGGTGCCGTTGTCGGTGATGATCCTTGCCAGAACTCCAAAACGAGGCACCAATTCTTTCAAGAACTTGAT
Source organism: Triticum urartu (assembly GCF_003073215.2). Classification (NCBI taxonomy): domain Eukaryota; kingdom Viridiplantae; phylum Streptophyta; class Magnoliopsida; order Poales; family Poaceae; genus Triticum; species Triticum urartu. The sequence goes on from NC_053024.1 coordinate 333,587,288, forward strand.
AGCTAACTGAGCAGTCACCTTTCTCACGGCAGTCACCTCCGGCCACTTTGTATACTTGTCTATGGCAACGAACAAGAGTTCAAATCCCCCGATTGCTCGGGGGAAGAGGCCTAGGATATCGAGCCCCCAGACCGAAAATGGCCATGATAGAGGGATTGTTTGAAGACCTTGGGTAGGCAGGTGTGTTTTCTTGGAATGGAACTGGCAGTCTTCACATGTCGTGACGAGCTCGACCACATCTTGGAGGGATGTGGGCCATTAGAATCCTTGTCAGAATGCTTTCCCAACTAATGCCCATGATCCAACATGGGAGCCGCACATTCCTCTGTGAATCTCAGCCAGCAGTCCCTTTCCATCCTCCTAGCAGACACACTTTGATTTCACACCGTAGGGCCTCCTTCTATATAGAGTGTCAACGACAAACTGATACATACTGGCCCTCCGGGCTACTCTTTCAACTTCGTCTTGGTCGCCGGGGAATTCTCCGGTCTGGAGGAAGTGGAAAATGTGCCTTGCCCAAGTTGGAGCCTAAGGCTCGGCAACGAGGACTAGCGATGCCTCCTCTACTTCTGGATCACCAACCTCGTTCGCAAAGTCCATGGGCCCGGCTGGAGGGGGTGGTCCGGCAGGCTGTGAGGGGTTATTTCTGGCAGGGTCCCTGCCGGGAGCGGACGGCTCGACCGGGAGAGGCTTACCGTAGTCCAACTTTCTCCATTTCAGGGCCATTGTTGTTGGTGATACGGAGGGATGAGATAGACGGAGAAAAAAAATTCTTGGTTCCATAGGAAGCTTTTGCGCAACACACTTTGACAGGTGATCAGCTATGTTGTTTTCCGCACGGGGTACGTGCTCTATTGGCATCCCGTCAAAGTGCTCCTCCAATCTCCTCACTTCCTCGATGTATGCCTCTATCAATGGAATTTGATAATCCTTGTTGACTTGTCTCACCACAAGCTGTGAATCTCCTCGAATGCTTAGCTTCTTACTTCCCAATTCTACTGCAATTCTGAGCCCAGCAAGGAGCCCTTCATACTCAGCTGTATTGTTGGTGGCTTCTTCTCGGGAAAAATGCATTTGGACGATGTATTTCAAGTGCTCTCCAGAGGGGGCAAAAAGAAGCATGCCAGCCCCTGCACCTTGTAGGGAAAAAGCACCATCAAAATACATAATCCATTATTGGGGTGATTCCTTGCTGGGGAGAGTTGTCTTTGTTATTTCCTCATCAGGGGTTGGCGCCCATTCTGCAATAAACTCTGCCAGTGCCCTGCTCTGAATAGTTGATGTGCTCTCAAACTTCAAACCAAAGCTGGATAACTCCAAAGCCCACTCCACTATTCTGCTAGTAGCCTCAGGGTTCCAGAGTATCCTTTGCAGCGGAAAACGAGTGACAACCGTGATCTCATGGGCTTGGAAGTAGGGGCGCAGTTTCCTTGAGGCCATAACGAGACCAAAGATCAACTTCTACACACCAGAGTACCTCGATCTAGCCCCCCTTAACAAGGAGCTGACAAAGTATACTGCGCGCTGCACCACTTTCTTCCTTGCCGCGTCCTTGGGGTTGTTCTCGTTGATGTGCTCATTGCTGTCTTGATCCTTCTCTGACTCAGTTGTTTTTTGCTCACTTTCTGCCTCAGGAACTTCTCGCTGCGCTACCAAGGCCACACTGACCACTTGGTTGGTTGCCGCCAAGTATAGCAACAATGGTTCTTGGGGTTTGGGTGCAACCAAGGTAGGCACAAATGACAGGTAGGCCTTCAACTCCTGCAGAGTTGCGTCTGCTTCCGGTGTCCACTTCATAGGCCCCACCTTCTTCAAAATTTTAAATAATGGCAGGGCATGCTCGGCATACTTGGAGATGAATCTACTTAGCGCGTCCACGCATCCTGTTAAGCGCCTCACATCCTTAACTATCCTTGGCGCTTGGATCTGCTCAATGGCTTTGATCTTGTCGGAGTTAGCTTCGATCCCCCGATGGGACACGAAGAAACCCAGTAGCTTGCCAGAGGGAACACCAAACACACACTTCTCCGGATTAAGCTTCAAATTGATCTTTCACAGATTAGCAAATGTCTCCTCCAAATCTTAGATAAGGGTGGCCTTATCCTTGGTCTTGACCACAATATCATCCATATAGGCTTCTATATTTCTGTGTAACTTTGGCTCAAAACCAATCTGGACTGCCCTTTCAAAAGTTGACCCGGCACTCTTTAATCCGAATGGCATGCGGACAAAGCAGTATGTACCACGTGGAGTGATGAATGACGTCCTCTCTTCATCTTCCTTGGACATGAAGATCTGATAATATCCAGAGTATGTGTCCAGAAAGGAGAGCGAATCGCAACCTGAAGTGGAATCCACAATCTGATCGATGCACGACAAGGGAAATGGGTCCTTCGGGCAAGCCTTGTTGAGATATGTGAAATCAATGCAAAGCCTCCACTTCCCATTAGCCTTCCGGACTACCACTGAATTTGCTAACAATGTAGGATACAATACTCCTCTTACCAAACCAGCTACCTCCAGTTTCTTGATCTCTTCGGCAATGAACTGCAGCCTCTCCAAGGCCTGCTTCCAAACTTTCTGCTTGACAGGTCGGGCATGTCGGCAGACATCAAGGTGGTGCTTGATTACCTCCCTGGGAACACCAGGGTTATCAGATGGTTTCCAGGAAAACACATCGATATTCGCCCGCAGGAAGGCAACGAGCGTGCTTTCCTATTTGTCATTGAGGGCGGCGCTAATAGTGAAAGTACCATCAACGCCAGCCAGCCTTGCCGGGACCTTCTTCACTTGGGGTGCAGCAACCTTGAACCTCTTGCTGTTGGAACACTTCGGTACGTCGCCAATGGGTGTTGTGCACTCAGAGGGGGCATGCTTCCCAGACTCCTTGCCGGAGGTCCTACAATACCTCTTCTTTCCTTTGCTTTCCTTGGCGGGAACTGTCGCTGCCTTTGCTGTGACTGCATCCCGATACATCTTGTCCACACAAATAATTGCATCCTTCTCATCCGATGGGATACTAATGACTCCCAGTGGCCCTGGCATCTTCAAGGTGTTGTAAGCATAGTGGGATGCTGCCATGAACTTGGCCAGTGCCGGGCGTCCAAGAATCCCATTGTACGGCAGGGGGAGATCAACCACATCAAACACAATATTCTCAGTCCGATAGTTCAGTTCTCCCCCAAACGTCACCGGCAACGTAATCTTCCCTTTAGGATGGCTCCTGTCGGGATTAACTCCTTGAAACATGTCGGTAACCTCTTGCTGTTCTTCTCCTATCTGAAGCTTTCTGATGACTACCGGGGAAATATGATTCGACCCGGCCCCGCCATCCACTAGCATCTTTGTGACCTTGAGGTTGCGAATTGTTGGGGAGACCAACAATGGCAAACATCCTACCGCAGTGGTGCGGTCAAGGAGATCCTCCTCCTCAAAGATGATGGGCATGCGGGACCATTTGAGCGGCTTCCCGGCCTCTGGCGCTGGCTCCATGACATTGATCTCTCGTGCCCATCGCTTGAGCTGGCGGTGGGAGGCGTGCAAAGATGCACCCCCATCAATGCATAGGGCGTCAGTGGCCTTTTGAAACTCCATCTCACTAGTTTCCTCTTCATCCCGTCCATCACTCACATCATCATAGAGTTCCTTCTCTTGACCCCTAGCGGGCTTTCCTTGGTTTCGAAAGGGTTTGCCGAGGCAATTTGCTTCACCGCCTCGGCCCTTACCGCCAGCGGCGCTCTGACCTTTTTCCTTGTCACGCTTATCATATTTTGCCCTCTGTTTCTTGACAAGCTGCTCAACCTGGTGACAGTCCTAAAGGCCGTGTCCCTTGGTCCGATGGATCTTGCAGTACGGCCCATTGTCTTTCTGAGCTTTCTCGGCGGCAGCGGCATCCCGGCAGGGAGCGCAGGTGGCATCTTCCTTGCCAGGGGCTTCTACCTTGGCCTTCTTACCGGTACTAGGTGTTCCCGAACCTTCCACAGTCATCACTTCCTTATCTCTTAGCTTCTTACTGCGCTTCTTGCTCTTTCTCTGACTGGTTGATTCATCCTCATCCTCTGAATCAACATTGGTGCAATCTTCCTCTCCGGGAAACTTCCTTCCTTCCTCCATCTGAGCACACTTATCCACCAGTGTGTATAGCTCCTTCATAGTCTTTGGCAACCGCACGTTCATCTTGGAACGAATGCGACGGTTGCGCACATTGGACTGGAAAGCTGCTATAACGACTACTGGATGGATATTTGGAATATTTGTATGAACTTTACTGAATCTCTGCAAATACTTATGGAGAGTTTCTCCTTCCTTCTCCTGGAGAAGTTGCAGGTCGCTGGGTCTGCCGGGCTCTTGGTGGCCACCGGTGAAGGCACTAATGAACTCGTGGCATAGGTCTACCCATGACAAAATGGAGTTCTCCAGCAAGTGCATCAGCCAAGACCTCACGTTGGACTTGAGGGCCAAAGGGAAGTAGTTGGCGAACACCTTCTAATCTCTTCCCCCGGCATCCTGAACAACGATGGTGTAGATACTTTGGAACTCTGCCGGGTTCATCCAACCATCGTACTTCTCAGGTATCCCTGGCTTGAACGTGCGAATGGACGGCCAACAGACTTGCTGCAGTTCTTGTGTAAAGGCAGGGCAGTCGACCTCGAAAGGCAGGCACCCGCCAACACCGAGCGCACGCTTGTCGACGTTGAGGCCATCACACCCGTCAGTCTGGTGGAGGTCGTCGCGGCGTCGATCAACGATGATGAGCGCATCTCCCCGCGCCTATCCTCCGGGGCTCGACGTTGGCCTAGACGTGCTCGAGGGTCAGAAGAGGCCATCGAGACGTCGTCGGGACCTTGACTCTACTGTGCCCGCACCGGCTGCCGTGGTAGGGACTGCACCGTGGGGTTGGCCCCCTCTGTACGGCCAGCAGTACGGGCGGTTACTGTTGTTTGAGGAGGTTGCGGCGGGCCAGCTTGTTGTGAGCCCCCAGCTTCGGTGAAACTGAGTAGGCTTTTGATGGTGGCACACCATTCATCCATCTGCTCGGCTGCTGGCGGAAACCTCAGCAGCAGCTGAGCTCGCGCCATAGCTTCCGTGGCTGTGCTTGGCATAGATGTTGATGACGTCGACCACACCGTCGCCTGGCTCCTGACGGTGCTAGCAGCGGCGGTGTCGTGTCCACGCTGCTGTGGGACGACCACCTGGGCGGCGGGGTTGCGCGGTGGTGGTGCTCGAGGGTCAGCGACTCCGTTGAGTGTAGCAGTCTGGTTGGCTCGTCCGGGAGGAGGCACATGCACCGCGGTCGCTCCCGTGGTGGGGGCGGCCGGAGGGCAATGGCTTACCTCGGACCGAGCGCCGTTGCTATAGCTATGCCTGTCAGCGAGAGGAGGGGGCGTGGACGGAGTGACCCCCTCACCTGCACCTTGCGGAGCATGACCGTCGAGGCGCTGCTGATGTTGTTCTCCTCCAATATCTCCTGCCCCCGTGTCGGCCTTGGGGGAAGTGCTGATGGCGCCACCTGCTCCAACCACGTCCCCAGTAGTGTTCACATCCTCACGTGCCTCCGCATCCCCCGCGGCATTAGAGGCCACGGGCGGCGGAGCCTTTGAGGTGGATGGATGGGCCGAAGCACCGGACTTCTTCTTGGGTGCATGGTCAATGGCGTCGTCAAAGAAGATGGTGATGAAGATGACGCGCTGCGCACGCTTTCAGGTTCGTGCAAGAGATCCCCCTACCTCGCGCGCCAAAGATGTCGCGGGATATCCGTGGCCACCTACGGGACTGGGAGGCCCCTTGCTGGTTCGGCAGGGGGACGTGGCGTTGCACAAAGAACTGACCAGCGTACGGCAGCACGGCAGAGAGCACACAAGCAATTTACCCAGGTTCGGGCTGCTGCGAGGCGTAAAACCCTACTCCTGCTTTGGTGGATTGATGGTGGAATGGAGGTGGTGAAGCATAGTACACTTGCCCAACAGGTGTTGCCTTAGGGCAGTAGCGACTACGCGCGTATGGGGGTGTGGGTTCATCAACTTTCCAACCTTTCTACGGTTGCCATGGGCCTCCTTTTATAGATCAAGGGGTCACCACAATGGCAAAGTAGTCATTATGCACTGATATGATAGCAAATAGTGCTATCATAGCTAACTCTGTGGGCTGACAGGGCGCATTAAATGCACTGCTTAGTGTCACATCACTGGCTGCCCGACAAGGCTTGCCGGGCTATCTTGCCAGCTCTGCGCCTGTTCTCTTGACACGTCGCATGATGGGTGTCATCTGTGGGTTTCTGTTGTAGGAAATGGCTGCCATGTGGCGAATGGTTGCCACTTAATCACCTTGCGGCTTGACACCGCATTGATCGACGACGTGGGTCGTGCTGGAGTGCTTAGTGAGGTGGTTTTGCCTCCATGTGCCCCGGCATGCCCTACCGGAGCGCCTGCTATCTAGAGGTGGCCTTGCCCCTTGTTGGGCTCGCCTGCCCGACAAAGGAGGCCCTTCTCTTGGCGATATCTGGCTTCTCTGGCTTGGCCTTAGTCTCTCTGAGCTGCATGCTAGTTCTTCAAATCTCTTGATTCCTTGTATCCTGACTAGGGTTGGTGCTTCAATCTTGCTCTCATGCATGTGCACAGTCTGGGCAACAGACCCAGGTTTTGTTGCACCGACATTCATATCATGTGACGAATAAAAATATAGTTCCAACTGAGGTTACCCATAATGTTAAAGACGAAAGAGGGGATGCCTTCTGGGGCATCCCCAAGCTTGGACGCTTGGGTCTTCCTTGAATATTACCTTGGGTTGCCTTGGGCATCCACAAGCTTAGGGTCTTGCCGCTCCTTATTCTCCTCATATCGATATCTCACCCAAAACTTGAAATCTTCAATCACACAAAACATACGGAACTTCGTGAGATAGGTTAGTATGATAAAGAGCAAATCATTAACTTTGGTACTGTCAAGACAAGATTAAAAAAATTTCTCACATAATGCCTACTATACCCTATCATTTCTACAATTTATATTGACCAATATAAGTCATAAAAACTATAAAACAAGCAAACTATGCATCAAAAACAAATCTGTCAAAAACTGAATAGTCTATAATGATATGAACAAGGACCATACTTCTGTAACACCAAAATTCTGAAAAATTACGAAAAAATAGGAAATTTGTATGTCAATCATGTGTAGAAATTTCAGAATTTTATCGCGTTCTAGTGAATTATGGTATTTCCAGAACTAGGCACAAAAGTTTCTGTTTTTTCATAGAATCAAGCCAACAATCATCCACACTACCCCAAAGGCTTTACTTGGCACTTTATTGAACAAAATCTATACAACATGATTACTACAGTAGCTTAATCATGTGAAAACACAAAAACAATAGGTATAAGTATTGGTTGTGCCCCAACAAGCAGTTTTCTTTAATGCCTTTTTAGCTAGGCATGATGATTTAATGATGCTCACATAAAAGTGAAGAATTGAAACATAATGTGAGCATCATGAATCACATGGCAAGGACATTTAAGCCTAACCCACTTCCTATCCATATGGATTTTGTGAGCAAACAATTTATGGGAGCAAGAATCAACTAGCGTAGGAAGGCAAAACAAGCATGACTTCAAAACTTTCAACACATAGAGAGGAAACTTGAATTATTGAGATATGTAGAAGCATGTCTTCCTCTCTCATAATAATTTGAAGTAGGGTCATGAACAAATTCAACAATAAGGCTATTACATAAAGCATTGTTTTCATGACCCACAAGCATAGAAATTTTATTACTCTCCACATCGATAGTGATGGGAGCAAATTCAATGAAATAACTATCACGCGATACTTGTTTAAAATCACGATGACAAGTTTCATCGTTATTATAAATCTTCATATCATACATGGCATCACCATAATCATCATAGATAGCAACTTTGTTGTCATAATCAATTGGAACCTCTTCCAAAATAGTGGATTCATCATTAGATAAGTCATGACCTCTCCAAATCCACTTTCATAATTATTATAGTAAGATTCAACACCCTCCAAAATAGTGGGATCATTATTACCTAGAGTTGACACTCTTCCAAACCTAATTTCATCATTGTAATCATCATAAATAAGAGACATGCTATCATCATAAAAAATTCTCATCGAAACTTGGGGGACTAAAAATATCATCTTCATTAAACATAGCATCCCCAAGCTTATGGCTATGCATATCATTAGCATCATCGATATTCAAACAATTCATACTAGCAACATTGCAATCATGCTTATCATTCAAAGATTTATGCCAGACATTTTATTGAATTCTCCTTCTAACACTTCCGATCCATCATTTTCAAGAAATACTGTATAAGGATGAAGCATTTGAGGCAACCTCAATTCTATTCTTTGTAGTTTTATTTTATAAACCAAACTAGTGATAAAAAAGAAACTAAAAGATTCAATTGCAGATATACCTTCTACTACTCACCTCCCCAGCAATGGCGCTAGAAAAGAGCTTGATGTCTACTACACAACTTATTCTTGTCGACTCGTGTTGGGCCTCCAAGCACAGAGTTTTGTAGGACAGTAGCAATTTTCCATCAAGTGGATGACCTAAGTTTCATCTACCCGTGGGAGGTGTAGGTTGAAGATAGTCTCTCTCAAACAACCCTGCAATCAAATACAAGAAATCTATTGTATCCCCAACACACCCAATACAATGGTAAATTGTATAGGTGCACTATTTCGGCGAAGAGATGGTGATACAAGTGTAGTATGGATAGTAGATATAGGTTTTTGTAATCTGAAAATATAAAAGCAGCAAGGTAGAAAGTGATTGAACGGATCACAAACGGTTGTAATGCTTAGAAACAAGGCCTAGGGTTCATACTTTCACTAGTGCAATCTCTCAACAGCGCTAACATAATTGAATTATATAAGAATCTGTCAACGTGCAACAAAGAATCACTCCAAAGTTCTTATCTAGCAGAGAACATAAGATGAAATTGTTGTAGGGTACGAAACCACCTCAAACTTATATTTTCCGATCAATCTATTGAGACATCCCTATAAGTGTCACAAATAGCCCTAGAGTTCGTACTAGAATAACACCATATGATACGCATCAACCAACTCCAATGTCACCTAGATACTTCAATGTCACCACAAGTATCTGTGAGTTGATTATTTGATATGCATCAAACAATTTCAAATTCATAATATTCAATCCAATACAAAGAACTTCAAAGAGTGCCAAAAGTTTTCTACCATTGAAAGTAGGACAAAAACATGCATCAACCCCTATGCATAGATTACCCCAATGTCACGATAATCCGCAAGTTGATTGCGAAAACATATATCAAGGGAATCAATAGAACACCCCATTGTCACCAGGGTATCCACATGCAATACATACATCAAGTGTTCTCAAATGAAAAAGTATTCATTCCGATAATAGTGACACCTCAAACGTAAAAACTCAATTCATCACAACAAGATAGAGAGGGAGAAACACCGTACAATCCAACTACATTAAAAGCTTATGGTACATCAAGATCGTGCCAAATCAAGAACATGAGAGAGAGAGAGATATCAAACACATAGCTACTGGTACATACCCTCAACCCCGAGGGTGAACTACTCCCTCCTCATCACGGTGACCGCCGGGATGATGAAGATGGCCTCCGGTGATGATTTCCCCCTCCGGTAGGGTGCCAAAACAGGGCTACAGATGAGATCGCTTCGTTGTAGAGGCTTGCGATGGCGGAGCGGAAGTTCTAGGTTAAGTTCTAGATTTTTATTCGATTTATAGGAATTTTTTGTGTCGATTTCGTGTCAATGGGGCCCACAAGGAAGTGACAAGCTTAGTAGGCCCTCCCTACCCCCAGGGCGTGCCTACCAGGCTTGCCACATCCTCGTGGCTCTTCTGGTCCTTCCACGAAGGTTCGGGGGTCTCTTTTGGACTATAAAAAATCACCATAAATTTTCAGCCCATTCCAAGAATTTTTATTTCTGCATAAAAAACAACACCACGGCAGTTCTGCTGAAAACATCAGTACGGGTTAGTTCTAATCAAATCATTCCAAAATGATATAATATTATTGTAAACATGGCATGAATACTTCATAAATTAAAGATACGTTGGAGACGTATCATAGAGCTAGCATGATATTTGTGTGACGCCCCAATACCGACACTACGGATGCCTTCCATTTATTTCGTTGTCGTTGTGTGTTTGAACTGTTTGTTGCCATGATCGCGATGAGTGCCATTGTCATATTTTGCTTCTTGCATCATGTTCATCATTTGATTATATTGCATTGCCATGCCCATCTTTGTCATGTTGCATTCGTGCCTCTTGTCATTTTGCATTCTCATAATCATCATGTGCATTGTCATTTTCATGCATGTTACATTGTTGCATACTCCATGTATGATCACGCATCATCACCTCCTCCTTCCTTCTTCTTTCCTTCATTTTGGCAAGTGACCTTTCCCCCTTCCCCATAAATGTTCATTCTTTTCCTGATGCTAGTTCACCATGCCTAAACCTTCTCTGCCAATATTCAGCTCTTTTGGACTTGATTTGGTTGGATTCAAAATTGCCTCAAGTTTGAATTTAGTTCAAACTTGCGATAATTTTATTTCTCTAAAAATTCCCAAACCAATTATTTCAAATAGTGCATAATTCTAGTGTCGTGGGGATATCCTTATATCTCTCATACAGCCCTCTTTTATCCCTATGCTTTTCTGTTTATTTTCTGCCTAAGGAAAATTAAAAGAAAAGATACAGCAGCAGGAGCGGCCTCCTGGGCCTCCTTCTACCAAGTCGGCCCAGCAGCGGACCCAGCAGCAGCCCAGCTGATCCAGCCCACCTCTCTCTCTCCCTCCGCTGGTAATTCTAGCTTGCCACGCTGGTCACCCGCGCTGACCCCATCTGCAGCGACCGTTCCCTTCGCCCTTTTCTTCCTCCTCTCGCCACCTCCCCCTCACAGTAAAAACAGAGGAGGAGCACACATGGCCACCGAGGCAGCCAGCCGAGCCGCGCCTCGCCCCTATAAGAAGCCCAGCCTCGCCCCCTTCCGCCAGAGAGCTCCTGGAGCACTTCCATAGCTCTGCCGCAGCCATATTCCTCCTCCGTCGTCGTCTACGCTCCGGGTCGACTCGCCGATGTTATCCCGTTCGATTTCCAACAAGGCCAGGAGCCAGAAGGGCCACGGCGACGCAATCATCTTCCTCTACGTCGTCTGCTTCCCCTGCTTTGTCTTCTTCATGGAGCCGAGCTTCATCACGATCAGCGTGTCCTCGAGTCCTACCTGTCGCGTCTCTGGCCGACTCGTCTTGTCCTACGGGACCGAGGTGAGCAGCCGCGTCTCTCAGCCCCTTTTATTCGCCTCGTTCGCATCCTCTAGGTGTCGATTTGTTCACACGAAATCCCCAGCCACCGTGCTTCGCCATGGACGCGCCAAACCCTCTGCTTCCACCGCTCTGCCGCTCGGCCACACCCTTGCATGTTGCTCCGCACCCTGCACGCACTTGAAGCCAGCAGCTCTCACGCGCGACCGAAGACTCGTGCCTCCGCCGCACCTTGCCATGGCCCCGAGCCAAGGAAACGCTTGAGATCGAAGTCTCTGCTTCCGCCTCACTCCGCACGTCGCGCACCACACCACCTATTTCCGCACCCCCACCATCGGCCTATGGTCGCGACGGTCGCCGTCTTGCTTGCCGGCATCGTCACCCAGTTCCTTTGTGATCCACGAAGAAGAAGAAGGCATGGCCTTTGCTTCGGTTCAACTAGAGTCACGCCCTTGTTTTGCACAAATAAGAGGCAGCAGCTCACTGGTCCGCGCTCTGCTCCTCTATATAGGAGGTCCTGGGATCATGTCCCAGCTGCGATTTGTCTAATTCCAAGTGCATGCATATTTACAGGAAATGCCATCATTCTGAATTGTTAATAACTAAAAATCCATGCATCCGAATAAAACATGTCATATATGTAACATGCTTAGAATTTCATGTACTTTCACAATTTGCAACTTCCATCCGTGTTTAAACTGCTTAAACTTGTTGTTTGTTTAATTTTGCATAAATGCCATGTTAAAATGCCTTAATTCATAACTAATTAACCGTAGCTCGGTTTTAATTAATCTTTATATGTAAATGGGGTAGAATTTTGCCTAGTTTATCATGGTGTACTTACTTTGCATGTTTAATAACTCTAAAATTATGCTTAGGGCAGAACAGTACCAAACCTTAAAATATGCATATGGGGTTTTACCGGAATTGTTGTTCGTTGTTTCCGGCCTCATTTAAACTTGCCTAGATAGGTAGTTTTGTTGTGCTTCACCCCTTGCCATGTTAATCAGCATTTAATATTGTTGGGTACATAAACGAGATCGAACTAAATAACTTGTCGTGGTGTTTCGTCAATATGCAACCCGTTGCATAGTGAGCTCCACTTAACTGTAGTGTTGTTTGTGCACTTTGCCATGCCATGCTTCTTTAAACCGGACATGCATCATACTTGGTTGTGCATCATGCCATGTTGATGTGATGGTTGTTTAGTATGTTGTTTGCTTATTTTCCGGTGTTGCTTCTTCGGGTTAGTTCCGATTACGTCGTGCTTGTGAGGTTCCGTTCGACTACGTCCGTTTGTCTTCTTCATGGACTCGTTCTTCTTCCTTGCGGGATCTCAGGCAAGATGACCATACCCTCTAAATCACTTCTATCTTTGCTTGCTAGTTGTTCGCTCTTTTGCTATGTCGCGATACCTACCACTTGCTATATCATGCCTCCCATATTGCCATGTCAAGCCTCTGACCCACCTTTCCTAGCAAACCGTTGTTTGGCTATGTTACCGCTTTGCTCAGCCCCTCTTATAGCGTTGCTAGTGCAGGTGAAGTTGAAGTTTGTTCCATGTTGGAACATGGATATGTTGGGATATCACAATATCTCTTATTTAATTAATGCATCTATATACTTGGTAAAGGGTGGAAGGCTCGGCCTTATGCCTGGTGTTTTGTTCCACTCTTGCCGCCCTAGTTTCCGTCATACCGGTGTTATGTTCCTTGATTTTGCGTTCCTTACGTGGTTGGGTTATAATGGGAACCCCTTGAAAGTTCACCTTGAATAAAACTCCTCCAGCAAGGCCAAACCTTGGTTTTACCATTTGCCACCTAAGCCTTTTTCCCTCGGGTTTCCGGAGCCCGAGGGTCATCTTTATTTTAACCCCCCCGGGCCAGTGCTCCTCTGAGTGTTGGTCCAATCTGAGGCCCCTTACAGCGCCACCTCGGGGAAACTTGAGGGTTGGTTTTAGTTGTACGGACTGCTCATCCGGTGTGCCCTGAGAACGGGATATGTGCAGCTCCTATCAGGATTTGTCGGCACATTCGGGCGGCTTTGCTGGTCTTGTTTTACCATTGTCGAAATGTCTTGTAACGGGGATTCCGAGCCTGATCGGGTCTTCCTGGGAGAAGGAATATCCTTCATTGACCGTGGGAGCTTGTGATGGGCTAAGTTGGGACACCCCTGCAGGGTTTTGAACTTTCGAAAGTCGTGCCCGCGGTTATGGGCAGATGGGAATTTGTTAATGTCCAGTTGTAGAGAACTTGACACTTGACTTAATTAAAATGCATCAACAATGTGTGTAGCCATGATGGTCTCTTTCCGGCGGAGTCCGGGAAGTGAACATGGTTCTTGTGTTATGCTTGAACGTAGGTAGTTTCAGGATCACTTCTTGATCACTTCTAGTTCACGACCGTTGCTTTGCTTCTCTTCTCGCTCTTATTTGCGTATGTTAGCCACCATATATGCTTAGTGTTTGCTGCAGCTCCACCTCACTACCCATTTTCTACCCATAAGCTTAAATAGTCTTGATCTCGCGGGTGTGAGATTGCTGAGTCCTCGTGACTCACAGATACTTCCAAACAGTTGCAGGTCCCGATGATATCAGTTCAGGTGATGCAATCCAGCTCAAGTGGGAGCTCGATGAAGATCGTGTTCGTTGTGTTTTTTTCATTTCCAGTTGATCAGTAGTGGAGCCCAGTCGGGGCGATCGGGGATCTAGCATTAGGGGTTGTCTTTCTTTATTTGGTTCCATAGTTGGACCATGATTGTATTCTGGATGATGTAATGCTATATTTATATATTGTGTGAAGTGGCGATTTTAAGCCAACTCTTTATCCCTTTCTTATTCAGTACATGGGATGTGTAAAGATTACCCCTCTTGCGACATGCCTACCATGCGGTTATGCCTCTAAGTCGTGCTCCGACACGTGGGAGATATAGCCGTTACAATTTGTGGCTCAACCACGGTTCATCATTATTATACATGTTATGGTAGATCATTGCACATCCTGGTACACTGCCAGACGGATTCATGTAGAGTCATATTGTCTCAATTATCGAGTTGTAAGTAAAAGTGTGATGATCATCATTATTAGAGCATCCTTCCAGTGATGAAAGGATGATGGAGACTATGATTTCCCCACTCAGGACGAAAAAGAGAGGCCAAAAGAGCCCAACAAAAAAATGAGAGAAAAGAGAGGGGGGCAATGTTACTATCCTATTACACACTTTTGCTTTAGAGTAGCACCATGTTCTTCATATAGAGAGTCTTCTGAGTTTTCACTTTCATATACTAGTGGGAATTTTCATTATAGAACTTGGCTTGTATATTCCGGTGATGGGATTCCTCAAATGCCCGAGGCCTCCATGAGCAAGCCGGTTGGATGCACACCCACTTAGTTTCCGTTGAGCTTTCATACAATTATAACTCTCAGTGCATCTATTGCATGGCAATCCCTAGTCCTCGCATTGATATCAATTGATGGCCATCTCCGTAGCCTATTGATTAGCCACGTCGATGCGAGGCTTTCTTCCTTTTTTGACTTCCCTTATTAATCTCTATCACCGCATTCTATTCCACCTATAGTGCTATATCCATGGCTCACGCTCATGTACTGCGTGGGGTTAAAAAGCTAAAGCGTGTAAGAAGTGTGATCCAATTGCTTGGTTTTACACCAGGGTGCTCATGATTTGTATTTATGCGGCAAAGGCGGAGTCATGCCATGCTAACATGATAAAATCAATGGGGATAACATTCGTTAAGGATCATATATTTTGAAAAATTAATGATTATGCTTCTTATATTCATGGATATTATTATGTTCATATTGTTGCTTCATCGTTTCTCAATAATTATATCGTAAAGAGATTACATGATACACATGTTCGGTAGCATTTCACATCAAAACATTCTGTTTTTATCATCTACCTACTCGAGGACGAGCATGAATTAAGCTTGGGGATGTTTGATACATCTCCAATGTATCTATAATTTTTTATTGTTTCATATTATTATATTATCAATCTTGGATGCTTTATATGCATTTTATGCTATTTTATATCATTTTTTGGGACTAACCTATTAACCCAGTGCCTAGTGTCAGTTCCTATTTTTTGCTTGTTTTTGACTTTTCAGAACAATACCAAACGAAGTACAAACATGATGAAACTTTACGGGAGATCCACAAGCTCAGAGGGCGCGCCCTGGGGGGTAGGATGCACCCCCTAAGCTCGTGAGCCCCATGTAGCTCTGTTTGACCTAATTCCACCTCTTTGAATTCGCATATATTCTCAGACCAACAGAGAGCCACCCAAAACACTTTGTTAACCGTCACAAGCTTTTGTTCTTCCACGATCCCATATGGCGGCCTTTCTGGTACTCTGCCAGAGGGGGAATTAATCATTGAGGGATTCTACATCATCATTTTTCCTTCCTATGATGCGTGAGTAGTTCACCATAGACCTACGGGTCCATAGCTAGTAGCTAGATGGCTTCTTCTCTCTCTTTGATCTTCAATACAATGTTCTCCTCAATCTTCTTGGAGTTCTATCCAATGTAATCTTCTTTTGCGGTGTGTTTGTTGGGATCCGATGAATCGTGGGTTTATGATCAGATTATTCATTGAAAGTAATTGAATCTTTTCTAAACTTTATTATGAATGATTTTTATAGCTTTGTATTTCTCTCTGATCTATCCGTTTGGTTTGGCCAACTAGATTGATTTATCTTCAGTGGGAGAGGTGCTTTGTAATGGGTTCAATCTTGCGGTGTCCTCACCCAGTGACAGAAGGGGTAGCGAGGCACGTATTGTATTGTTGCTATTAAGGGTAAAACGATGGGGTTTAATCAGATTGCTTGAGTTTACTTTGTCTACATCATGTCATCTTGCTTAAGGTGTTACTCTATTTGTCATGAACTTAATACCATAGATGCATGCTGGATAGCGGTCTATTGGTGGAGTAATAGTAGTAGATGTAGGTAGGAGTCAGTCTACTTGTCACGGATGTGATGCCTATATACATGGTCATTGCCATGAATACATCATAGCTATGTGCTTTTCTATCAGTCGCCCAATAGTAATTTGTTTACCCACAGTATGATATGTGTTCGACAGAGAAGCCTCTAATGAAAACTATGGCCTCGGATCTACTTTTATCATATTACTAAAACCAAAAATACCTTGCTTCAATTTTATACTTCTTATTTAATTTTAATTTTATCTGTCTATTACTATCAGAATTAATCCTTACAAATAACAAGTTCAAGGGGATTGACAAGCCTCTTGCCCACGTTGGGTGCAAGTATTTTCTTTTGTGTGTGTAGGTGTTGAAGATGAGAATTTGTGTGGCTCTCCTATTGGTTCGATAACCTTGGTTATCACTTAGGGAAATATTTATATGTATTGTACTGCTTCACCGCTCCTCTTTGCGGAAAATCCCAACACAGTTGACAAGTAGCATGTAGTCTATCATTGATACAATTTATATTGACCAATATAAGCCATAGAAACTATAATGGAAGCAAACTATGTGTTGAAAACATAATCTATCAAAATAGAACACCCTGTAACTCTAAAAATTATGAACAATTAGGGAAATGTAGGAAATTTGCATAGCAGTACCGTGTAAAACATTCAAAAAAATCTTGTTCCAGTAAATTCATGCACTAGACACTTAACTTTACGTTTTTGCACAGAACCAAATAAACAAGTATCCACACTATCCAAAGGCTTTACTTGGCACATTATTGAAATAAAAGGTATAAAACATGATTACTATAGTAGCTTAATCATGTGAGCACACAAAAAGAGTAGGGATAATTATTGGATTGTCTCCCAACAAGCGCTTTTATTTATAGCCTTTTTAGCTACGCATGATGATTTTAATGATGCTCTCATAGAACTAAAAAAATTAAACATAAAGGGAGCATCATGAAGCATATGAGCACATTTAAGTCTAACCCATTTCCTATGCACAGGGATTTTGTACGCGAACAATTTATTGGAACAAGAATCAACTAGCATAGGAAGGCAAACCAAACATAACTTCAAAATTTTCAACACATAGAGAGGAAACTTGATATTATTGCAATACCTACAAGCATATCCCTCTCTCATAATAATTTTCAATGGCAACATGAATGAATTGAACAATATAACTATCACATAAAGCATTCTTTCCATGATCCACTAGCATAGAAATTTTATTACTCTCCACGTAAGCAAATTCATTCTCATCAATAGTGGTGGGAGTAAACTCAACAAAATAACTATCATGAGATACGTGATTTACATAATCAATTTCAACATTAAAATGATGATGACAAGTTTCATGGTTATCATTATTATTTATATCATAAGTGTCATCACAATAATCATCGTATATAGCACTCATCATAATCAAATAAAACCTCTTCCAAAATGGTGGAATCATCATTAAATAAAGTCATGACATCTTCAAATCCACTTTTACCAATACTGTGAAAAGATTCGACACCCTCCCAACTAGTGGGATCATTGTTATCTAGAGTTGATACTCTTCCAACCCACTTTTCATCATTGTAATCATCATAAATAGGAGGCATGCTATCATCACAATAAATTTTCTCATCAAAATATGGGGAACTAAAAATATAATCTTCATCAAATAATCCCCAAGCTTAGGGCTTTGCATATCATTAGCATCATGGATATTCATAGAAAGCATACTAACAACATTGCAATCATGCTTATCATTCAATGACTTTATGCCAAACATTTTATTGAATTCTTCTTCTAACACTTTGGCACAATTTTCTAATCCATCATTTTCAAGAAAGACATTATAGAGATAATCAAATTGACACAAATTCATTTCCATTTTTATGGAATTTGCTTTTATAAAACAAACTAGTGAAAAACAAGAAACTGAAATATTCAATTGCAAGATCTAAAGATATACCTTGAAGCACCCACTTCCTCGGCAATCGCGCTAGAAATAAGCTTGATGTCTACTGCGCAAATTTTATTCTTGTAGACTTTGTTGGGCCTCCAAGTGCAGAGTTTTGTAGGACAACAACAATTTCCTCTAAGTGGATTCCCTAACGTTTATCAAGCTATGGGGAGTGTAGGATGAATATGGTCTCTCTCAAACAACCCTACAATCAAATACAAGAAATCTCTTGTGTGCCCAACACACCCAATACAATGGTAAATTATATAGGTGCACTACTTCGGCGAAGAGAAGATGATACAAGTGTAGTATGGATAGTATATATAGGTTTTCGTATCTCAAATAATAAAAACAACAATGTAACAGTAGCAAACAATGGGCAAAATAGTATATCAATGCTTAGAAACAAAGGCCTAGGGTTCCTACTTTCACTTGGGCAATCTCTCAATAGTGCTAACATAATTGAATCATATAAAAATCCCTCAATGTGCGACAAAGAATCACTCCAAAGTTGATAGAGGCAAAGGTTTCCTATCTTTTGATGAGATGGTGGTTATCGTTTTCGGTGGAGTAGACTTTGATGATCTGACTATGAACATGCGAGGACGTCGTGCCTTAGCATTCGCTAAACCAACTCTGAGAGGTTATTGACCACGCCGGAGCACGATCAATCTTACCACGAAGGTCTATTTCCTGCACACAAACAAAGAACAAGCAAGAAACTAGCAATCTGAATATGCGAGTATAAGAGGAAAGATTTATTAATGAAAGTGGGGTTATGTGATGTCTTCGTCTGGTCATAGAACACAAATGAAGGACGCGAAGTTGCAACTATGGCGAACTTTTAATCTAAATAAATCCCAAGTCTAAACGGTGCCTTAAGGGCTATATTTTTATGGGAGAATGGAGGGGATCTCGTCCACCCTTGGCAAGGTGGGACTAAAACATCTCCTGAGTCATTTCCCCTCCAATACGGACTTTAAGACTGGCCTATGTAGTAATATTTTGATATTACATGGGACTAGGCCCAAAATAAGGTGGCACAACACCTATAATAAGCTATGGACGAAATTTATGTAGGCATCTTGTATATTTCATCCATGTGCTTGTATGTCATCATGGGTACTTCAAAGTGCTGAAAACTTCCCTAGAAACATTGTTCTGGTTCCCTTTGCGCGCACCTTCATCTTGATGTTTGATCTTGCTCTAGTGTTCATCCCTCTTGTCCATGCTAGGCGCTTCATTAGTAATCACACAAATGTTTCTATTTTAGGCAGCATCATATTCTCATGAACATTTGAATCATTCCCAAGAAACGAAAGCACCTGATAATTTAATTGGTGTGCGCGAGCTCTAGTAACTGGTCCAGTATGTATAGTAGCAGGGGTTGTGGGTGTAACTATGGTATTGATGTCCTCATCATCCTCTTCTTCTTGAAATGAAGTCGTCCTCGGTGGAAGCTCATCTTCCTCACCCAAATAAGGCCTCAAATCCGCAATGCTAAAAGTGGGACTAACCCCAAAATCTCCATGCAGCTCAAGTTTATATGCATTATCATTTATTTTCCTCAACACCTTAAAAGGACCATCAGCACATGGCATTAACTTTGACTTGTGCAAATCAGGAAACTATCCTTACACAAATGTAACCAGACAAGATCTCCAGGTGTAGAGACAACATGTTCTCTACCCTTATCTCCAACAAGTTTATATTTAGCATTCATACGCTCAATGTTTTCCTTAATTAACCCATGCATTTTGAAGATCAATTCAACATGTTGTGTAGCATCAAAATTAACCTTCTCTGAAGATGGAAGAGGCAACAAATCAATGGGTGCACGAGGTAGGAAACCATACACAACTTCAAAAGGGCACATCTTAGTAGTACACTACTGCAGGATGCTGCTAACGCGACACTACGATCAGAGACCCTTCAACAAAACTGTGTGCGATGCAATAATCGCAAACAGTGGTGTAAAAGAACTGTAAAAAAGGTGCAAAACGTTTGCGATGGCGGAGCCATCAAACATAGTTTAGATTTTAGTTGCATGTGCGATGCAGGGCATACAGTTCAGTCCAATGAACTATTTGCGATGAGGCAGAACAAAAGAAATGGGCAGCCTGATGAAGGCGTGTGCGATATACAGCATACGTTCATTCGGATGAACTGTTTGTGATTAGGCAACACAAAAGAAACGGTCAGCCAGATGAAGGTGTGTGCGATCGAGGGCATATGCTTCAGAAGGATTAACTGTTTGCGATTAGGCAACAGAACAGAAACAGTTCAGCCAGATCAAAGTGTCTGCGATTGATGGCATACACTTCACATGGATGAACTGTTTGTGATTTGCCACAACAAACTGAAACAGCTAGAGAGATCAACGTGTGTGCGCTAGACGGGCACACACATTCTAATTAAAAGAAGCGTGCGTGATGGTAATAACGAGCGCACACGGTTGTTGGAACAAGACGTTGATACATCTCCAACGTATCTGTAATTTTTTATTATTGCATGCTATTATATTATCCATCTTGGATGTTTTATATGCATTTATATGCTATTTTATATGATTTTTGGGACTAACCTATTAACCAAGAGCCCAGTGCCAGTTTCTGTTTTTTCTTGTTTTTGAGTTTTACAGAAAAGGAATACCAAACGGAGTCCAATTGGCGTGCCAATTTTTGATGGTTTTTTATGGACCAAAAGAAGCCCCCAAAGTAAAAGAGTTGGGCCAGAAGAGTCCCGAGCCATCCACAAGGGTGGAGGGCGCGCCCTACCCCCCAGGCTTGCCCCCTATCTCATGGATGACTCGGAGACCCCCCCCCCCTGACGTGAGACCGATGCCAAAAATTCCTATAAATACAGAAACCCTCGAAAAGAAACCTAGATCGGGAGCTCCGCCGCCGCAAGCCTCTGTAGCCACCAAAAACCAAACACGACCCTATTCCGGCACCCTTCCGGAGGGGGGAATCATCATCGGTGGCCATCTTCATCATCCCGGCACTCTCCATGATGAGGAGGGAGTAGTTCACCCTCGGGGCTGAGGGTATGTACCAGTAGCTATGTGTTTGATCTCTCTCTCTCTCTCGTGTTCTTGATTTGGCACGATCTTGATGTACCGCGAGCTTTGCTATTATAGTTGGATCTTATGATGTTTCTCCCCCTCTATCTCCTTGTAATGAATTGAGTTTTCCACTTGAAGTTATCTTATCGGATTGAGTCTTTAAGGATTTGAGAACACTTGATGTATGTCTTGCATGTGCTTATCTATGGAGACAATGGGATATTCACGTGATCCACTTGATGTATGTTTTGGTGATCAACTTGCGAGTTTTGTGACCTTGTGAACTTATGCATAGGGGTTGGCACACGTTTTCATCTTGACTCTCCAATAGAAACTTTGGGGCACTCTTTGAAGTTCTTTGTGTTGGTTGAATAAATGAATCTGAGATTGTGTGATGCATATCGTATAATCAAACCCACGGATACTTGAGGTGACATTGGAGTATCTAGATGACAATAGGGATTTGGTTGATTTGTGTCTTAAGGTGTTATTTTACTACGAACTCTAGGGCTGTTTGTGACACTTATAGGAATAGCCCAACGGATTGATCAGAAAGAATAACTTTGAGGTGGTTTCTTACCCTACAATAATATCTTCGTTTGTTCTACGCTATTAGTGACTTTGGAGTGACTCTTTGTTACATGTTGAGGGATGGTTATATGATCCAAATATGTTATTATTGTTGAGAGAACTTGCACTAGTAAAAGTATGAAGGCCTTGTTTCAACGCATTTCAATACCGTTTTCGCTCACTTTTATCATTAGTTACCTTGCTGTTTTTATATTTTCATATTACAAAAACCTATATCTAGCATCCATATTGCACTTGTATCACCATCTGTTCGCCAAACTAGTGCACCTATACAATTTACCATTGTATTGGGTGTGTTGGGGACACAAGAGACTCTTTGCTATTTGGTTTGTAGGGTTGTTTGAGAGAGACCATATTCATCCTATGCCTCCCACGAATTGATAAACCTTAGGTCATCCACTTGAGGAAAATTTGCTACTGTCCTACAAACCTCTGCACTTGGAGGCCCAACAACGTCTGCAAGAAGAAGGTTGTGTAGTAGACATCAAGCTCTTTTCTGGTGCCGTTGCTGGGGAGGTTAGCGCTTGAAGGTATATCTTTAGATCTTGCAATCGAATCTTTTAGTTTCTTGTTTTATCACTAGTCTAGTCTATAAAAGAAAACTACAAAAAATGGAATTGACGTTGCCTCATATGCTTCATCTTTTTAATGTCTTTCGTGAAAAATATGGATTCCGATAATTGTGCCAATGTGTTAGAATAAGAATGCATTAAAATCTTCGGCACTAAATATTTGAATGATGAGCATGATTCCAATATTGTTAGTACGAATTCTTTGAATATCCATGATGCTAATGATATGCAAAGCCACAAGCTTGGGGATGCTATGTTTGATGAAGATGATATTTTTTGTCCCCCAAGTTTTATTGAGCAAATTTATTATGATGAAAGCATCCCTCCTATCTATGATGATTATTGTGATGACACATATTCTATAAAGAATAATGATATCCATGAAACTTGTCATCATGATTTTAACTTTCAATTGGATTATGCCTCACGTGATAGTTATTTTGTTGAGTTTGCTCCCACTACTATTCATGAGAAGAAATTTGCTTATGTGGAGAGTAATAAAATGTCTATGCTTGTAGATCATGAAAAGAATGCTTTATGTGATGGTTATATTGTTGAATTCATTCATGATGCTACTGAAAATTATTATGAGGGAGGAATATATGCTCGTAGGAATTGCAATAATATCAAGTTTCCTCTCTATGTGCTTAAAATCTTGAAGTTATTCTTGTTTTACCTTCCTATGCAAGTTGATTCTTGTTCCCACAAGTTGTTTGCTCACAAAATCCCTATGCATAGGAAGTGGGTTAGGCTTAAATGTGCTATTTATATTCTTCATGATGCTCCCATTATGTTTCAATTCCGATCTTTTATATGAGCATCATTGAAATCATCATGCCTAGCTAGAAAGGTATTAAAGAAAATCGCTTGTTGGGAGACAACCCAATATTTACCCCTACTTTTTGTGTGTGTTCACATGATTATGCTACTGTAGTAATCATGTTTTATAGCTTTTGTTTTAATAAAGTGCCAAGTAAGACCTTTGGGATGGCTTACGGTGATAGTTGATTTGATCTTGCTGAAAAATAGAAACTTTTGCGCCCAGGAGATTAGTTTTAATTTTTAACTTAAGTGCGATAAAATACTGATTATTTTTGCAGAGGATTAATAAAAAAATTGCCTAGGACTTCCTAATTTCTCAGTATTTTTGGAGTTATAGAAGTTTTCGAGAGTTACAGATTACTACAGACTGTTCTGTTTTAGACAGATTCTGTTTTCGATGCATAGTTTGCTTGTTTTCTAGTTTATATGGCTTATATTGCTTAATATAAATTGTAGAAATGATATGATACAGAAGGAATCATGTGAGAAAAATTATGAATCTTGTCTTGACAGTACCTAAGTGGTGATTTGCTTTCTTATACTAACGGAGCTTACGAGTTTTCTGTTGAGTTTTGTGTTGTGAAGTTTTCAAGTTTTCGGTAAAGTTTTGATGGACTACGGAATAAGGAGTGGCAAGAGCCTAAGCTTGGGGATGCCCAAGGCACCCCGAAGGTAATATTCAAGGACAACCAAGAGCCTAAGCTTGGGGATGCCCCGGATGGCATCCCCTCTTTCATCGTCGTTCATCAGTAACCTTACTTGGAGCTATATTTTTATTCACCACATGATATGTGTTTTGCTTGGAGCGTCATTTTCTTTTATTAGGATTTTCTTGCTGTTATTTAGAGTAATATTTTGCATCTTTTACTTCAATAAAAAGGTCAAGTATGGCCTTTACCATGCTTATTTTGCAAGTCCATATGTTGTTGTTTTAAAAATAGAAAGTTTGCTGTTATGTTTTAAATATTTGTGAATAGTCATCACATGATAAAATCTTGAAATTTTTACACAATCAGCAACAAAAAATTATCTACAGTGTGGTAAGTTTTCAGAATTTTTGGAGTTAGGGAAGTATGATTCCTCTTGCATTCCTTACAGACTATCCCGTTTAGACAGATTGCTGTTATGTTTGCATATGTTTGCTTGTTTAATGATTCTATTTAAGCATAGGACACTTGAATATGCAGAGGCATTTAGCAGGCAATGTTGAATAGTAATTTTCATGATTTTCTACAGTAGAGAATGATAAGATTTAGCATGGATCTATACTAACTTATCTCACGAGTTCTTGTTGAGTTTTGTCTGGATGAAGTTTTTAAGATTTAGGAAAACCGCGATATGAAAGGAATTAAGGAGACACAAAAGCGCAAGCTTGGGGATGCCCAATGCATCCCTAATTAATATTTCAAGAAGTCTCAAGCATGTAAGCTTGGGGATGCCCCGGTTGGCATCCCACCTTTCTTCTTCAACAACTATCGGTCAGTTTTGGTTGAGCCTAAGTTTTTTGCTTCTTTACATGATATGTGTTGTCCTTGCAATGTCATTTTATTTTGTTTTGCTTGCTGTTTGAATAAAGTACTTAAGATCTGAAAATTTATTTATGAGAAGGAGTCTTCACATAGTTACATAATTATTCAACTACTCATTGTGCTTCGCTTATATATTTTGGAGTAGTTTGTCGTTTGCTCTAGTGCTTCACTTATATCTTTTAGAGCATGGCGGTAGTTTTATTTTGAAGAAATTGTTGAACTCTCATGCTTAACTTATATCATTTTGAGAGTCTCTAAACAACATGATAGTTTGCTTTGGTTATGAATTTAGTCCAAATATGATGGGCATCCAAGAGGGATATAATAAAAACTTTCATATAAAGTGCATTGAATACTATGAGAAGTTTGATTCCTTATGATTGTTTTGAGATATGAAGATGGTGATATTACAGTCATGCTAGTGAGTAGTTGTGAATTTGAGAAATAATTGTGTTAAGGTTTGTGAGTCCCGTAGCATGCACGTATGGTGAACCATTATGTAACGAAGTTGGAGCATGAGATATTTTTTGATTGTCTTCCTTATGAGTGGCGGCCGGTGACGAGCGATGGTCTTTTCCTACCAATCTATTCGCCTAGGAGCATGCGCGTAGTACTTTGTTTCAATAGCTAATAGACTTTTGCAATAAGTATGTGAGTTCTTTATGACTAATGTTGAGTCCATGGATTATACGCAATCTCTTACTTCCACCATTGCTAGCCTCTCTAGTACCGTGCAACTTTTGCCGGTACCATAAACTCACCATATACCTTCCTCAAAATAGCCATCATACCTACCTATTATGGCATTTCCATAGCCATTCCAAGATATATTTCCATGCAACTTTCCACCATTCTGTTTATTATGACACGCTTCATCGTTGTCATATTGCTTTACATGATCATCTAGTTGACATCATATTTGTGGCAAAGCCACCATTCATAATTATTTCATACATGTCACTCTTGATTCATTGCACATCCCGGTACACCACTGGAGGCATTCATATAGAGTCATATTTTGTTCTAAGTATCGAGTTGTAAGTAAATAAAAGTGTGATGATCATCATTATTAGAGCATTGTGATGATCATCATTATTAGAGCATTGTGATGATCATCATTATTAGAGCATTGCCCCATGTGAGAAAAAAAGAGAAGGCAAAATAAAAAAGGAGAAAAAAGAGAAAAACAAAAAAAGAAAAAGAGATAAGGGACAATGCTACTATCCATTTACCACACTTGTGCGTCAAAGTAGCACCATGATCTTCATGATAGAGAGTCTCCTATGTTGTCACTTTCATATACTAGTGGGAATTTTTCAGTATAGAACTTGGCTTTTATATTTCAACGATGGGCTTCCTCAAATTGCCCTAGGTCTTCATGAGGAAGCAAGTTGGATGCACAACCACTTAGTTTCTTTTTGAGCTTCATAAACTTATAGCTCTAGTGCATCCGTTGCATGGCAATTCCTACTCACTCACATTGATATATATTGATGGGCATCTCCATAGCCCATTGATACGCCTAGTTGATGTGAGACTATCTCCTTCTTTTTGTTTTCTCCACAACCACCTTCTATTCCACCTATAGTGCTATGTTCATGGCTCACGCTCATGTATTGCATGAAAGTTGAAAAGGTTTGAGAACATCATAAGTATGAAACAATTGCTTGGCTTGTCATCGGGGTTGTGCATGATTTGAATATTTTGTGTGATGAAGTTGGAGCATAGCCAGACTATACGATTTTGTAGGGATGAACTTTCTTTGGCCAAGTTATTTTGAGAAGACATGATTACTTTGTTAGTATGCTTGAAGTATTATTATTTATATGTCAATATTAAACTTTTGTCTTGAATCTTTCGGATCTGAACATTCATGCCACAATAAACAAAATTACATTAATAATTACGTTAGGTAGAATTCCACATAAAAAATTCTGTTTTTATCATTTACCTACTCGAGGACGAGCAGGAATTAAGCTTGGGGATGCTTGATACGTCTCCAACGTATCTATAATTTTTTATTATTCCATGCTATTATATTATCCATATTGGATGTTTCATATGCTTTTATATGATTTTTGGGACTAACCTGTTAACCTAGAGCCCAGTGCTAGTTTCTGTTTTTTTCCTTGTTTTTGAGTTTTATATAAAAGGAATACCAAACGGAGTCCAATTGATGTGCCAATTTTTGATGATTTTTTATGGACCAAAAGAAGCCCCCGAAGTAAAAGAGTTGGGCCAGAAGAGTCCCGAGCCATCCACGAGGGTGGAGGGCGAGCCCAGGGGGTAGGGCGCCCCTGGGCTCGCCCCCTATCTCATGGATGACTCGGAGACCCCCCTGACGTGAGACCGACGCCAAAAATTCCTATAAATACAGAAACCCCCGAAAAGAAACCTAGATCGGGAGTTCAGCCGCCACAAGCCTCTGTAGCCACCAAAAACCAATCGAGACCCTATTCCGACACCCTGCCGGAGGGGACTATCATCACCGATGGCCATCTTCATCATCCCGGCGCTCTCCATGACGAGGAGGGAGTAGTTCACCCTCGGGGCTGAGGGTATGTACCAGTAGCTATGTGTTTGATCTCTCTCTCTCTCTCGTGTTCTTGATTTGGCATGATCTTTATGTACCGCGAACTTTTCTATTATAGTTGGATCTTATGATGTTTCCCCCCTCTATCTCCTTGTGATGAATTGAGTTTTCCATTTGAAGTTATCTTATCGGATTGAGTCTTTGAGGATTTGAGAACACTTGATGTATGTCTTGCATGTGCTTATCTGTGGTGACAATGGGATATTCATGTGATCCACTTGATGTATGTTTTGGTGATCAACTTGCGAGTTATGTGACCTTGTGAACTTATGCATAGGGGTTGGCACACGTTTTCGTCTTGATTCTCCGGTAGAAACTTTGGGGCAGTCTTTGAAGTTCTTTGTGTTGGTTGAATAGATGAATCTGAGATTGTGTGATGCATATCGTATAATCAAACCCACGAATACTTGAGGTGACATTGGAGTATCTAGGTGACATTAGGGTTTTGGTTGACTTGTGTCTTAAGGTGTTATTTTACTACGAACTCTAGGGCTGTTTGTGACACTTATAGGAATAGCCCAATGGATTGATCGGAAAGAATAACTTTGAGGTGGTTTCGTACCATACAATAGTCTCTTCGTTTGTTCTCTGCTATTAGTGTCTTTGGAGTGACTCTTTGTTGCATGTTGAGGGATTGTTATATGATCCAATTATGTTATTATTGTTGAGAGAACTTCCACTAGTGAAAGTATGAACCCTAGGCCTTGTTTCAACGCATTGCAATACCGTTTTCACTCACTTTTATCATTAGTTACCTTGCTGTTTTTATATTTTCAGATTACAAAAACCTATATCTACCATCCATATTGCACTTTTATCACCATCTCTTCGCCGAACTAGTGCACCTATACAATTTACCATTGTATTGGGTGTATTGGGGACACAAGATACTCTTTGCTATTTGGTTGCAGGGTTGTTTGAGAGAGACCATATTCATCCTACGCCTCCCACGGATTGATAGACCTTTGGTCATCCACTTGAGGGAAATTTGCTACTGTCCTATAGACCTCTACACTTGGAGGCCCAACAACGTCTACAAGAAGAAGGTTGTGTTGTAGGCATCAGATGTGTGCTGACACTGCCTATTGCGGTGTACCCTATGGTGCAAACACCACGTATGCAGCCGAGAAGGCGTACATGCCACGTTACGCCTTCCAGGAATAGTGTCGCACTTATAACCATCAGTAAATTTTGAGCATGTGTCCCGTCACATTCCAAGTTGCAAACCTGTTCACACCGATCAAAACCTAAACGGTTTCCCACTTAGGAGCGTATTACTACTCGGTTATAAATACTACCACTCCAAGATGCCTGCACATTCCTCCTCAACTCCTCATCCACAAAAACGAAGTCATTCATCATCGTTCCCTTTGCGTCTGCCATGGCCAGCGTCACTTCTGGGTCCAGAGATTGCCACCAGGGAGATGTGAGCATGGAAGTGGAAGCACAAGAGATCTCATGCCTCACCGCAAACGCAGCCGGCATGTCCCGCCGCGCGACCGTAGCAGCACAGAGGTCCCGTCGCGCTGCCGAAGCAGCACGCAGGTCCCATTGCATCGTCGATGCGGCAGACTGGTCCGGCCGCGCCGCGGAAGCAGAATAGATGTCCCGCCGCACCGCAAATGGAGAAGACATGTCCTCCCGCGCCGCGGCAGCCTAGGAAAATGTCTCGCGGGCAAGTGAGGACTCTTACAAGCGCATGCATGCGATCATCCATAGCCAGATGGATCAGATCTCCAACCGGGCAAGGTTGCAGGACGACATGAAAGCCTCATTTGCCGGCGTCGTCCGGCAACTAAATGAGAGCAATGCGAAGCTCCAGGCCGAGCGCGACCTGCTGAGGGCGAAGATCGTCAGAAATGCGGAGCAGTAGGAGGAGACTGCTGCCTTGTTGAAGAGGACCCGTGTCATCGTCGAGAAACTTATGGACGAGACTGCCATGCTGCGCATCGAGCGCGGAAGGTTGGTGGAGGAATCCGTGGATGCTCTCAAGCAGCATCTTGAGGACAAAAAAGAGCTCATCACCGCTCGCCGCGGAGGCTAGTTCTCGCGGCCTGCAGCAACGTAGAGATCATCGAGCCAGATCGTTGTCTTCCTTCTTCTTTTGCCCTTGTGTATTTCGGGCGTTTCCGCATCGAGCCAGATTGTAAGTGCATCTAGTGCTACCCCTAGTTGGTTTTTGGAGTATTGATGACAAACCTAGTTGAGGGACTAATGTGTTTGTGAAAATTGCAGGATAACACAGGTAGAAGTCCCTCATTGATTCGGTTTTCCTACCAGAGATGACCCCTAAAAATGTATGAAGACATTGAAGTCAAAGGTGGTATGTGAAGACATTCACATTGAAGACTATGACATGAGAAGACATTGCGTGAAGACTATGGAGCGCGAAGACTTAGCAGTTTCGTCGTTCTGTGTTTTTCTTTGTTGAGTCATAGGAACCACCATACTATTAAGTGGGGTCCAAGAGAACCAGTCAGAATGACTGAAGTGATGCTTAACCAAAATCCTATGTCTTCGAGTGAAGACTATGAGAGCAAATCTTGTCCAGAGTTGGATAAGTCAGCTTTGCTTGTAGCCCAAGTAAAGTTGCCGTGTGTGTTTGAAATCTGACCGTTGGAACACGTGTCAGTTCCTTAGTGACCCAGGGTCATTTCGGACAAATCAGGTCGGGTTGCCTAGTGGCTATAAATAGCCCACCCCCTACAACCATAAACGGTTGGCTGCTCAGAGTTAAAGCACGGCTTTTGTCGTTTGAGAGCAACCCACCTCGAAGCCTTTGAGAGAGAATTCCTTGAGAGGATAAAGCCCTAACCACCCAGAGCCAAAGAGTGTTAGGCATCACTTAAGTCTTCTTGTCTGTGTGATTTGAAGACTTATTACACTTGAGGACTGTGAATCCTCCAGCCGGTTAGGCATCGCGTTCTGAGCATCCAAGAGTCATTGTGGATCACCGGTGAACGAAGTCTGTGAAGGTTTGGAAGTCTACCTTGAAGACTTACTAGAGTGATTGGGCGAGGACTGGGTGTCCTTAGCTCAAGGGGAATAAGGTGAAGACGAGGTCTTCTGAGTTGAATCTCAGCCTCCCTAACCAGACGTACAGTTGTCACAGCAACTGGAACTGGTCCAACAAATCATTGTCTTTAACAAGTCACTGGTTTCATCCTTCCCTTCCCTTTACTTACTGTTGGTCCTTGTGAAGTCATTGTACGATTGCATCACCATTTGACTTCACTGAGTGATTGCTTGGTCTGATTGGCTTCACAATATCTTCCTACCTGATCCTTACTGCCTAGCTGCTATTAGTCATTGTGCTTTCACTTCATTGAATACTTGACTATGGTTTGCCTAGTGTAGTCTACCTTCCGCTGCATGGTAATAGGTTTATTTCTATCGTTTGTCTTTGAAACTTACATGTTTTGAAGACTTTCATAAAAATCGCCTATTCACCCCCCCTCTAGTCGATCACTAGCACTTTCAATTATGTTCCTAAATATGTAAGACAATTATTATCCACTGCCATCGTCCTTATATTCATCATGCTTGCTATAAGTCGCAGTCGATGCTATATAGGTCCGTCAGATCTTACATCAAGATCCGTGCAAAACTTTCTTTTTAGATTTTCATTTTTCTCTCTTAAATCTCAATCCAGTGAGACACATAGCCACGGCATAGAACAGGGGCTCGGGTGCCATTAATGGATATGTTGGGAGGGAGGTGCGCGGCGGGTAGCGGTCAAAGGGATCTCCTCCCGATGAGCACGCATAGGGTCTGATCGCCCGCCTCCCGTACTGAAATAGCTACCCCGCACAGCACCTCCGAGACAATAAAAAAAAGGGACGTGTGGCGGCACGTAAATGGTAAGTAGAACCCCCATGGTTTCAATAATACTTGTGTTTCCGATTTGTAATGTGACAACATTTGTTCCAAAATGACTTTTTTATTGTTAATGTGTGCGCCTTCGCAAATTGGACAGAAAAATACCACAGTAGGATGGTGCCATGTCATAACACCATGCCAAGTTTCATAATTTTTAGGCGCGTTTTGGACTTACAGGAATTAAAAAACCAAGTTTCTCAATCTTTCCAGCCGAGCCACGATGCCCAGATGTTTGAATTTCATTCCCATTTCTTGCATGGGACTAAGAAATTCACCCAAGGATGCACATCTGATTTTTCAAACAACTTTGGTGCATTGGAGCCTGTGCTTGTAGTTCAAATTTGAATTATGCACATTAAATGCGCATAAACTCAATTCATGTATAAAAAAGGCCAAACGAACCCGGAATAATTCCAAAATTTAGCACGATACTTCTATTTGGTCTAATCTGCCTGTGTAAAAAAATTAAGGCGGGAGAAGGTAGTGTACGTATCTCATTTCGCACACGGAGGTGACACGTTCCCTCTCGGAACCACGAGCCTTCTTGAGGGAAGCTCCGATTTGCAAGAAGCTTACACCAAAGCTTGTCCCAATTCGGCCAAAAAAATACTGCAGCATGTTGGTGCCATGTCATGACACCATGCCAAGTTTCATGATTTTTAGGCGTGTTTTGAATTTACAAGAATTAAAAAACCAAGTTTCTCAATATTTCCGGCCGAGCCACGACGCCCAGATGTTTGAATTTCATTTCCATTTCTTGCATGGGACATATAAATTCACCCAAGGACACACATGTGATTTTTTCACCAACTTTGGTGCACAAGAGCATGTGCTTCTAGTTCAAATTTGAATTATGCACATTAAATGCGCACAAAGTCATTTAATGTATGAAAAAGGCCAAACGAACCTAGAATAATTCTAAAATTTAGCATGATACTTCTATTTGGTCTAATCTGCCTGTGTAAAAAAATTAAGGCGGGAGAATGCATTATACGTATGTCGTTTCGCACACGGAGGTGACATGTTCCCTCTTGGAACCACGAGCCTTCTTGAGGGAAGCTCCGGCTTGCAAGAAGCTTACACCAATGCTTGTCCCAATTCAGCCTAAAAAATTACCGAAGCATATTGGTGCCATGTCATGACACCATGCCAAGTTTCATGATTTTCAGGCGTGTTTTGGATTTACAGGAATTAAAAAACCAAGTTTCTCAATCTTTCCCGCCGAGCCATGACGCCCAGATGTTTGAATTTCATTCCCATTTCTTGCATGGGACCTATAAATTCACCCAAGGACACACATGTGATTTTTAAAACAACTTTGGTGCACTGGAGCTCGTGCTTGT
The DNA here is from genome assembly GCF_003073215.2 of Triticum urartu. Taxonomy (NCBI): domain Eukaryota; kingdom Viridiplantae; phylum Streptophyta; class Magnoliopsida; order Poales; family Poaceae; genus Triticum; species Triticum urartu. The sequence continues at coordinate 333,619,925 of NC_053024.1, forward strand.
AGTTCAAATTTGAATTATGTACATTAAATGCGCACAAACTCAATTCATGTATAAAAAGGCCAAACAAACCCGGAATAATTCCAAAATTTAGCACGATACTTATATTTGGTCTAATATGCCTGTGTAAAAAAATTAAGGCTGGAGAATGCAGTGTACGTATGTCGTTTTGCACACGGAGGTGGCACGTTCCCTCTCGGAACCACGAGCCTTCTTGAGGGAAGCTCCGGCATGCAAGAAGCTTACACCAAAGCTTGTCCCAATTCAGCCTAACAAATTACCGCAGCATGTTGGTGCCATGTCATGACACCATGCCAAGTTTCATGATTTTCAGGCGTGTTTTGGATTTACAGGAATTAAAAAACCAAGTTTCTCAATCTTTCCCGCCGAGCCACGACGCCCAGATGTTTGAATTTCATTCCCATTTCTTGCATGGGACCTAGAAATTCACCCAAGGACACACATGTGATTTTTCAAACAACTATGGTGCATTAGAGCCCGTGCTTGTAGTTCAAATTTGAATTATGCACATTAAATGCGCAGAAACTCAATTCATGTATAAAAAGGCCAAAAGAACCCGGAATAGCACGATACTTCTATTTGGTCTAATCTGACCGTGTAAAAAAATTAAGGCGGGAGAAGGCAATGTACGTATTTTGTTTCACACACGGAGGTGACACATTCCCTCTCGGAACCACGAGCCTTCTTGAGGGAAGCTCCAGCTTGCAAGAAGCTTACACCAAAGCTTGTCCTAATTCGGCCTAAAAAATTACCGCAGCATGTTGGTGCCATTTCATGACACCATGCCAAGTTTCATGATTTTCAGGCGTGTTTTGGATTTACATGAATTAAAAAACCAAGTTTCTCAATCTTTCCGGCCGAGCCACGACGCCCAGATGTTTGAATTTCATTCACATTTCTTGCATGGGACATATAAATACACCCAAGGACACACATGTGATTTTTCAAACAACTTTGGTGCACTGGAGCTTGTGCTTGTAGTTCAAATTTGAATTATGAACATTAAATGCGCAGAAACTCAATTAATGTATAAAAAGGCCAAACGAACCCGGGATAATTCCAAAATTTAGCATGATACTTCTATTTGGTCTAATCTGCCTGTGTAAAAAAATTACGGCGGGAGAAGGCAGTGTACATATATCGTTTCGCACACGGAGGTGACACATTCCCTCTCAGAATCACGAGCCTTCTTGAGGGAAGCTCCGGCTTGCAAGAAGCTTTCTCCAAAGCTTGTCCCAATTCAGCCTAAAAAATTACTGCAACATGTTGGTGCGTTGTCATGACACCATGGCAAGTTTCATGATTTTCAGGCATGTTTTGGATTTACAAGAATTAAAAAACCAAGTTTCTCAATCTTTCCGGCCGAGCCACGACGCCCAGATGTTTGGATTTCATTCCCGTTTCTTGCATGGGACCTAGAAATTCACCCAAGAACACACATGTGATTTTTTAAACAATTTTGGTGCACTGGAGCCTATGCTTGTAGTTTAAATTCGAACTATGCTCATTAAGTGCGCAGAAACTCAATTAATGTATAAGAAGACCAAACGAACCTGGAATAATTCCAAAATTTAGCCCGATACTTCTAGTTTGTCTAATCTGCCTGTGTAAAAAAATTAAGGCGGGAGAAGGCAGTGTATGTATCTCGTTTCGCACACGGAGGTGACACGTTCCCTCTTGGAACCATGAGCCTTCTTAAGGGAAGCTCCGGTTTGCAAGAAGCTTACACCAAAGCTTGTCCCAATTCGGCCAAAAAATTACCGCAACATGTTGGTGCCATGTCATGACACCATGCCAAGTTTTGTGCTTTTCATGCGTGTTTTGGATTTATAAGAATTAAAAAACCAAGTTTCTCAATCTTTCCGACTGAGTCACGACGCCCAGATGTTTGAATTTCATTCCCACTTCTTGCATGGGAACTATAAATACATCAAGGACACACATGAGATTTTTTAACCAACTTTGGTGCACTGGAGCATGTGCTTGTAGTTCAAATTTGAATTATGCACATTAAATGCACAGAAAACTCAATTAATGTATAAAAAAGGCCAAACGAACCCGGAATAATTCCAAAATTTAGCATGATACTTCTATTTGGTCTAATCTGCCTGTGTAAAAAATAAGGCGGGAGAAGGCAGTGTACGTATCTCGTTTCGCACAAAGAGGTGACACGTTCCCTCTCGGAACCACGAGCCTTCTTGAGGGAAGCTCCGATTTGCAAGAAGCTTACACCAAAGCTTGTCCCAATTCGGCCAAAAAATTACCGCAACATGTTGGTGCCATGTCATGACACCATGCCAAGTTTTGTGCTTTTCATGCGTGTTTTGGATTTATAAGAATTAAAAAACCAAGTTTCTCAATCTTTCCGACTGAGTCACGACGCCCAGATGTTTGAATTTCATTCCCACTTCTTGCATGGGAACTATAAATACATCAAGGACACACATGAGATTTTTTAACCAACTTTGGTGCACTGGAGCATGTGCTTGTAGTTCAAATTTGAATTATGCACATTAAATGCACAGAAAACTCAATTAATGTATAAAAAAGGCCAAACGAACCCGGAATAATTCCAAAATTTAGCATGATACTTCTATTTGGTCTAATCTGCCTGTGTAAAAAATAAGGCGGGAGAAGGCAGTGTACGTATCTCGTTTCGCACAAAGAGGTGACACGTTCCCTCTCGGAACCACGAGCCTTCTTGAGGGAAGCTCCGGCTTGCAAGAAGCTTACACCAAAGCTTGTCCCAATTCAGCCTAACAAATTACCGCAGCATGTTGGTGCCATGTCATGATACCATGCCAAGTTTCATGATTTTCAGGCGTGTTTTGGATTTTAAGGCCAAACGAACCCGGAATAATTCCAAAATTTAGCACGATACTTCTATTTGGTCTAATCTGCCTATGTAAAAAAATTAAGGCGGGAGAAGGCAGTGTATGTATCTCGTTTCGCACATGGAGGTGACACGTTCCCTCTCGAAAGCATGAGCCTTCTTGAGGGTAGCTCCGGTTTGCAAGAAGCTTACACCAAAGCTTGTCCCAATTCGGGCAAAAAATTTACCACAGCATGTTGCTGCCATGTCATGACACCATGCCAAGTTTCATTTTTTTCACGCGTGTTTTGGATTTACAGGAATTTAAAAACCAAGTTTCTCAATCTTTCCGGTAGAGCCACGACGCCCAGACGTTTGAATTTCATTCCCATTTCTTGCATGGGACCTATAAATTCACCCAAAGACACACATGTGATTTTTCAACAAACTTTGGTGCATGAGAGCATGTGCTTGTAGTTCAAATTTGGATTATGCACATCAAATGCCCCAAAACTCAATTAATGCATAAAATGCCAAATGAACCTAGAATAATTCCAAATTTAAACATGACACTAATGTACTAGTTTCATGTTCACTGTACGTAAATGATCTAGCAATTCAAACACCATCCTTTCCCTCCGTAACACCATTTTGTCTTTCAAAACATAATGAAAAAATCAGGTATACCACAAACAGTTTACTAGAAAGAATCGTGTGGGATGCGATATAAAATATCTTGGCGCACCGTCTTGTCTGGCTTACGCAGGAAGTTTCATCATCTACAGTCCACCACCCCCGCTTGAACCACACTTGTGCGCTAGTTTCTCGCGGAACTGAGCGAAATGTTTTTCCACCACAGAAATATCTATCTTCCCACCCCTCCCTCCTACCAAAAGCCACATTTCTACTGTTCCTCCTTGCTTTCCAAGTTCAAACCTTCCCTGCTGCTTACTGGCAGCTCAGCCTCCTCGCCGGCGACCCTTCTTCTTGCAGCGCCGCCTCCTTGCCGACTACCCTTCTTCTTGCGGCACCACCTCCTCGCCGGCAACCCTTCTTCTTGTAGCGCCGCCTCCTCGCCGACGACCCTTCTTCTTGCTGCGCGGCATCCTCGCTGCCGACCCTTCTTCTTGCTGCGCGGCCTCGTCGACATGGTTAGGTAATCCACACCCCACCCACACCATCCTCCCCCTTTCCCGCCACACATGCCCCGATCGACGACACGACACCTTCCACCGAAATCACTGCCCCCTCCTCCAATTAAGCGCCACCCACAGCCATTTTGCATGCAGTATAACATGGAGCTCAGTAGCATGTGGCCGCACGCGCGCACGAGTTCGCTATGGCTGCCATGCGTGTCAATCGCCAGATCATGGAGGAGCACCTCGTCTTCGAGGGCACCGTCGACACCGCCACGCGGTTGTCCACTTTAAAATATAGTTCATGCTGTTTTCTCGAGGCCATCGTCAGTGCCTTCTAGTAATTTTTCCTCTATAATGTTAATATGTAATCTAATGTTCAGTTAACAGTTTGGTCCAACAATTGCTACATTTCGTAGTACTGTTCTCAAGCATTCTTTGTTTTGTTAACTGCCTTATCTTCTAGTACATGTTTCTATTCTGCAATGTCGTGCTCGGTTAACTATTTTGGTTCATTTGGTCTGCTGTCCATTTAACTGTTTGTTTCAGTTCTGCAATTTGATTTTCATTTGCTGTGGGTACAATTTTGTGACACCAATCGAATTTGGTTGTACTCAATACATATTCTACTAGTAGTATGGCAACTCTCAATTAACCTGATCAAGATCTTCCGTATGTGTGTTGCAGGGAAAAAAATGGGAGACACTGCGGGTTTACCATCGAGGTTTGTTCAAGCAGGGTCTTTTGGCTAATAGCACATTATTGTGCAGTTGCAGGAATCATTCTAGTATTTAGGTTTCTTACAATTTGGTCTTGCACATGTAGGTCCTGCTGTCAGAGGCTTAGACCCACTGTTTGACCCATTTTGCATATGGGGAAATGAGATGTCCATGAATATCAGTCAAGTCAGAAAGATTGTTAGGATGAAGAAACTTGCACGAATAACAACAAGATCTTTGTTTGCACAATGAAGAAGACATCAGTCAACTATAGGATGGTACCAACTCAAACCTTGTTTTTACCCCTAGCGCCATTTCAAAATTTACAACAGCGATTTATGCATAGCTTTGTTTTCAGTACTTTTCAAAGAAGATCACCAATGATTACCTCTCAAACCACCTACATGGTCAAGAGGCGAGGAAGGTATTCATTCAACACCCACGGTACAAAATTGAAGTCTTGCTGAAGAGGATGAAGGTTGGGCGGGCAATTATCCATAGCCACTGGCCTAAAGTTGCAAGGACATTCAACATCACTGAAGGCTCAATATTTGCCTTCCGCTTCTACAGTTTCCCAGATGAGATTCATCTGTCTATTTACCATGTATGATGCTACTTTCCAAAGGTTTTTGATGCTGCATGTGAAACTTGGTGCTGTTGTGTAATGGCATAACTGAGTGCCGAAGCTATTTGATGTAATTCGATTATGAAATCCTGGTTGCTTTTATATAGATATGAAATATCTGGCGTGTTTTATAAGAAATATCAGTTTGATTACTACATGGATTATCAATAATAGGCTAATTACCCTGCTTATTGGGGTTTTCTATTGCAGACGGTTACTCAGACAACACTATGGGCGATGAACTCAAACAGCCCACACGGTTTCTAGAAAGTAGGCGTGTTCGATCAACTAACAATCAGGCATGGCTTCCGGAAGCGAACTGTTTGCGTTAGGCCACCTTGCACAAACGCTTCCACACAAAGAACTGTGTGTCATATACATACCTACGGAAATGTTTCTCTAGGGTTCATTGTGTGGGACATACATACCAATGGAAATGATTTTCTGGGATTCACCGTGTGGGATGTACATACCTACGGAAATGATTTTCTGGGATTCACCATGTGGGATGTACATACCTACATAATTGTTTTTCTCGGATTACCGTGTGGGGTGTACATACCTACGGAAATGATTGGGTTTCGATGCCTCGCTCGATCGCACACGGTACCAGCCTGTGTGCTAGGAGGGCCTATCCCCGATGACTTTTGGGTCGTGTGGGAAGGATCCCCCTATCGCCCACACTCACTTGGCGACGGTTCCAAATGCCGCCGCAGAAAGGGGTTAAAAACCATTTGTATAGCATGTCGTTGTACGAGTGGAAGAATGCAGCGAATGATTATAAGCAAATTCAATATGAGGCAAGAATTCTTCTCACATTTTCAGGTTATTCTACACAACAGCCCTAAGCATAGTAGACAATGTTCTATTGATTACTTCAGTTTGCCCATCAGTTTGGGGGTGACATATAGTACTGAAAAGCAGTTTAGTCCTCAGTCCATAAACATCTCCAAAAGTGGCTAAGAAATTTAGTATCAAGATCTGAAACAATTGTATTTGGCACACCATGCAAGCGAATAATTTTGCGAAAAAACAAATCAAAAACATTAGCAGCAGCATCACTTTTATGACATGGTATAAAGTGTGCCATTTTCAAAATTATGCTATGCTTCCCCTTCTTCGTTCGAGGTAAACCTAAACAAAGTCCATAGATATATCCTCCCATGGAACACTAGGTACAGGTAAAGGCATATATAACCATGAGGATTGAGTCATGACTTAGCTTTTTGACATGTAGTGCAGCGAGCAACAAATGCTCAACATCCCGTCTCATCTTTGGCCAAAAGAAATGTGTAGAAAGTACGTCCTCCATCTTCTACACACCAAAGTGTCCCATTAAACCTCATCCATGCGTTTCCTACAATAACAAAAGACGAACAAAGCTAGTTGGAATGCATAGCTTGTTAGCACAGAACACAAATACATCTTTAATGATGAACTAGTTCCATGTTCTTTTTTCTTTACAGTTCTGCATTACTTCTTTAAAAACATCATGAACATATTGATCTTTGATGGTCTCCAAAAAATACATTTTAAAGTCAAGTTGAGAAAGCATAGTACAGCGACGAGACAATGCATCAGCAATAACATTTTGTTTAGCCTTCTTGTGTTTAATGACATAAGGGAAAATCTCAATGAATTCAACCCATTTAGCATGTCTACGGTTCAGTTTTTCTTGACTTTTAATATGTTTCAAAGATTCATGATCGGAATGTATAACAAATTCTTTGGGCCATAAATAATGTTCCATGTTTCCAAAGTCTAAACAAGAGCATATAATTTCTTATCATAAGTAGAATAATTCAGACTAGGCCCACTCAATTTCTTAGAAAAGTATGAAACAAGTTTACTATGTAATAACAAACCTCCTAATCCAATTCCACTGGCATCACATTCAATCTTAAAAGTCTTATTAAGAACAGGAAGTTGGAGTAAAGGAGCATGTGTTAACTTATCTTTCAAAACCGTGAAGGCTTCTTCCTATGCGGTCCCCAAACAAAAGGCACATCCTTCTTTGTAAGCTCATCGAGAGGTGCAACAATGGTGCTAAAATCCCTCACAAAATGTCTATAGAAACCAAGGAGTCCAAGAAAACTCCTGACTTGTGTAACCGTTTTGGGTTGCGGCCAACTGTCAATAGCTTTAATCTTGGCTTTATCAACTTCAGTTCTCTGTGGAGTAACAACGGAGCCAAGAAAAGATACTTGGTCGGTGTAAAAGGTGCACTTCCCAAGGTTACCGAACAAACATGCATCACGTAGAGCAATAAAAAACATCACATAAATGTTCCAAATGTTCCTCCAAAGATCTGCTATAAATCAGTATATCATCAAAATAAACTATCACAAATTGTCTAATAAAAGCACGTAAAACTTCGATCATTAATCTCATGAAAGTGCTAGGTGTGCATGACTAACCACTCATATAAGCCAAACTTAGTTTTAAATGCACTTTTCCATTCATCTCCCAATTTCATACGAATTTGATGGTATCCACTACTGTCGGTGCAACAAACCCTGGGTCCGTTGCCCAAACTGTGCATAGGCACGAGAACAAGATTGCAACACCAAGGTTGGATTGGAGCACAAGGGATCAGTTGTTTGAAGGACCAACGTGTAGCACAAGAGGACCAAGACTAGCCAGAGAAGCAAGATATTGCTAAGGGAAAAACCTCCCTTGCCAGGCGGGCTAGCCTGGCGAGGATGGGGTTACCCCAGGAAGCAAGCCTTCGGGTCATCTCGACAGGCCTGCCGGGGCTTACGAAGGCAGAGCCACCCCACCACGCCACCTCATCACGACCCATGTCGTTGATCAGTGTGGTGTCAAGATCCAAAGTGACTAAGTGGCTGCTATTCACCACATGGCAACAACTTCCTACAGAAAATACCTACGAGTGACACCCGTCCTGCGACGTGTCGAGCAAGCAGGCGCAAAGCTGGCGAAACAGCCCGACAAGGCCTTCCGTGCCATCTGTGATGTGACGTTGAGCGGCACATTTAATGCACTCTGTCAGCGTGCAGAGTTAGGTATCATAGCACTGTTTGCTATCTAGTCAGTGCACAATGACTGATTTTCCATTGTGGTGACCTCTTTATCTATAAAAGGAGGCCCAAGGCAATCGTAAACAGGGTTGCCTAATCCACGCCCTCACACATTCATATGCGCGTAGCCGTTTCGCCCCGAGGCAACCCTGCCATGCAAATGAGTTGCGCTCACCACCATTTTTCCAACATCAATCCACCAAAGCAGCAGTAGGATTTTACGCCTCACGGTGGCCCGAACCTGGGTAAAGACTGCTCGTGTGATCTCTGTCCTTCTGTTCCACGCTCCTCTGCTCTTTGTGAAACATGCCATCCCCTTGCCGAACCAGAAAGGGGCTCTTGGTCCCATAGGTGGTCATGGTTTCCCAAGACATCTTTGGCGCGCCAGGTAGGGGCAGCACTTGCGCGAACCTGAAAGCGTGAGCAGCGCTTCATCTTCATCACCATTTTCATCAACGACGGCTCCATCAACTATGGCGCCCAAGAAGAAACCCAGTGTTGCAGCTCACCCGGCCACCTAGAAGGCCCTGCCGCCCGCGGCCGCCAACGTCGCGGGGGATGCGGAGGCACGTGAGGATATGGGCGCTGCGGGGGACGCGGTCGGCGTAGGCGGTGTTGTCACCACCTCCCCCGTGGCCGAAATAGGAGTGAGAGGCACCAAAGGGGAGCAGCATCAGCAACATCCCAGTGATCACGCTCCACGAGGTACGGACGAAGGGGTTATTCCATCTGTACCTCTTCCCCTTGCCGAAGGGCACAGCTACAGTGGTGGCACCTGGTCTGGGGCAAATCACCACCCTCCGGCCCACCCCGCCGCGGGTGCGACCGCAGGCAGCGCGCCTCCCTCGGAGCGGGTTGACCCGGCCACTGTGCCCAATGGAACCACTGGCCTCAAGGGCCTTCACCACATCATTGTGCCATCCAAGTGGCTGGCTCGCAACATCAAGGGTGTGATGCAGTCGCCACTGGCATCGTAAGAAGCCGGGTGATGGTACGATCTACATTGTCATCACCAATGCCAAGCACCACTACAGAGGCCATGGCATGGGCCCAACTGCTGTTGAGGTTCCCGCCGGTGACCGATCAGATGGATAAATGGGGAGCCACAATTCAGAGTCTGATATGCTTTGCCGAGGCTGGGGGATCATAGCGAGCTGGCCCGTCGTGGCCTCCCCAAGCAACGACAATGGCTCGTGCTGCTAGCCGTACGAAAGGGGCCACCCCATTGTGCAGTACCCACCATGGCAATCAGTGTAGGAGCCGTGAAATCAAGAACCCGACGACGTCTGGATGGCCTCTTTCGACCCTCGAGCACGTGCAGGCCAACGGCGAGCCCCGGAGGACAGGCAAAGGGGAGGTGCGCGCGTCATCGTCGAGTGACGATGCGCCGACCACCGTCGGACCAATGGGTGTGATGGCCCTGACGTCAATGAGCCTGCGCTCGAGGATGGCGGGTGCCTACCTTTCGAGGTTGGGTGCCCTGCCCTTACTCGTGAGCTACAGCAAGTCGTTGGCCATCCGCTCGCACGTTCAAGCCAGAGATACCCGAGAAATATGATGGGAGGCTGAACCCGGCAAAGTTCTTGAGCATCTACACCATCGATGTTCAAGCTGTCGGGGGAAGAGATGAGAGGGTGTTTCCCAACTACTTCCCTCTGGAACTCAAGTCCAATGTGGGGTCTTAGGTGATGCACCTGCCGGAGAACTCCATTTTGTCATGGGCTGACCCGTGCCATGAGTTCATTGGTGCCTTCACGAGGGGCCATCAAGAACCAGGACGGCCAAGCGACTTGCAGCTTCTCCAAAAGAAAGGAGAGACTCTCCGCAAGTATTTGCAGAGATTCAGCAAAGTCCACAAAAATATCCAAAATATCCACCCAGCGGCTGTGATAGCTGCCTTCTAGTACAATATGCGCAACTGCAGGATACGTTCCAAGATGAATGTGTGGTTGGCCAAGACTGTGAAGGAGCTTTACACCTTGGTGGACAAATGCGCTCGGGTGGAAGAGGGAAGGAAACTCCCTGGAGAGGAAGATTGCGTCGACATTGACTCAGAGTATGACACTGAATCCACCAATCAAAAGAAGAACAAAAAGCGCAACAAGAGGCGCAAGGATAAGGCAGTGACGACCGTCTAAGGACCGGGCACTCTTAGTACCGGCAAGAAGGCTAAGGCCGAAGCCCCCGGCAAGGAAGATGCCCCGTGCGCTGACTGTCCGGAGGCTGCGGCTGCCGAGAAGGCTGGGAAAGGAGATGGCCCGTGCTGCAAGATCCATTGGACCAAAGGCCATGATCTCCAAGAGTGTCATCAGGTTGAGCAGCTCGTCAAGAGGCAGAGGGCTAAATATGAGAAGCGTGATAAGGAAAAAGGTCGGAATGGAACTGGCGGGAAGGGCCGAGGCAGTGAAGCAAGTTGCCTTGGCAAGGCTTTTCGGAACCAAGGAAAGCCCGCCAGGGGCCAAGAGAAGGAAGTTTGCAATGATGAGAGTGATGGAGGGGATGAAGAGGAAACCAGCGAGCAGGAATTCCAGAAGACCACTGAAGCCCTGTGCATTGACGAGGGTGCATCTTTGTACTCCTCTCACCGCCAACTTAAACGATGGGCGCGTGAGGTCAATGCTATGGATCCAGCGGCAGAGTATTGGAAGCTGCTCAAATGGTCACACATGCCTATCATCTTTCACGAAGAGGACCATCCTAACCGCACCACCGCAGTAGGGTGTTTGCCGTTGTTGGTTTCTCCAACAATTCGCAACCTCAAAGTCACAAATATGTTGGTTGATGGCGAGGCCGGGTTGAATCTGATTTCCCCAAGGAGTCATGGGCATGTTTCAGATAGTAGAGGAAGAACTAAAGGTCATGGGCATGTTTCAAGGAGTCAACCCTGACAGGAGTCATCCTAAGGGGAAGATCACGTTGCCGGTGACACTCATGGGAGAATTGAACTACCGGACCGAGAAGGTTGTGTTTGATGTGGTCGATATCCCCCTGCCATACAATGGGACTCTTGGACGCCCAGCTCTGCAAAATTCATGGCAGCATCCCACTATGCATACAACACCTTGAAGATGCCAGGGCCGGTAGGAGTCATTTCCATTCCATCAGATGAGAAAGACCCAATCATTTGTGTGGATACGATGTACCGGGACGCGGTCGCGGTACAGGCTGCGGCAGCGGCAGTTCCCGCTAAGTAGAACAAAGGGAAGAAGAAGGATAGCAGGGTCACCAGTAAGGAATCCGGGAAGCGTACCTCTTTAGAGTGTGCTGGACCTATTGATGACTTGCCGGAGAGTTCCAACAGCAAGAGATCCAAGGTTACTGCACCACATGTGAAAAAGATCCCGGCAGGGCTGGCTGGCGTTGATGGTACCTTCACTATCAGCGCCAACCTTGATGAAAAATAGGAAAGCGCGCTCGTTGCCTTCCTACGGGCGAATATCGTGTGTTTGCCTGGCAACCATCTGATATCCCCAGTGTTCCCAGGGAGGTAATCGAGCACCACCTTATTGTCTGCCCACATGCCCAACCTGTCAAGCAGAAGGTTCGAAAACAGGCCTTGGAGAGACAACAGTTCATTGCCGAAGAGATTAAGAAGCTTGAGGCAGCTGGTCTGGTCAGAGGAGTACTACATCCCACATGGCTAGCAAACCCAGTGGTCGTATGCAAGGCTAACGGGAAATGGAGGCTTTGCATAGATTTCACGGATCTCAACAAGGCTTGCCCGAAGGACCCATTTCCCTTGTCGCGCATCGACCAGATTGTGGAATCCACTTCAGGTTGTGATTTGCTCTCCATTCTGGATGCATACTCTGGGTATCATCAGATCTTCATGTCCAAGGAAGATGAAGAGAAGACCTCATTCATCACCCCATGTGGTACGTACTGCTTTGCATGCATGCCTTTTGGGTTAAAGAGTGTCGGGTCCACTTTTGCAAGAGCAGTCCAGATTGGTTTTCAACCATAGTTGCACAGAAACATTGAGGCTTATATGGATGATATTGTGGTCAACACCAAGGACAGATCAACACTCATCCAGGATTTGTAGGAGACATTTGCTAATCTGCGTAAGATCAACTTGAAGCTAAATCCGGAGAAGTGTGAGTTTGGCATTCCCTCCGGCAAGCTACTTGGGTTCTTCATGTCCCATCGTGGGATCGAAGTCAACCCCGACAAGATCAAGGCTATCGAGAAGATCCAGGCACCTAGGACAGTCAAAGATGTGAGGCGTCTGACAGGGTGCGTTGCCGCACTTAGCAGATTCATCTCCAAGTCTACTGAGCACGCCCCGTCGTTCTTCAAAATTTTGAAGAAGGCAGGGCCCATGAAGTGGACCCTGAAAGCAAACGCAAGTTTGCAATATTTGAAGACTTACTTATCATCTGTGCCTATCGCGAGATATCCGCGGCCACCTCTGGGACCGGGTAGCCCCTTGTTGGTTTGGTGGGGGACATCGCGTTGCACAAAGAGCAGAACAGCGCGCGGCAGCGCGGCAGAGAGCACATAAGAAATTTACCCAAGTTCGGGCCGCCGCGAGGCGTAAGACCCTACTCCTGCTTTGGTGGATTGATGGTGGAAATGAACGTGGTGGTGTGTGGTACACTTGCTCGGGAAGGCATGCCTCAAGGCTATAGTGACCACAAGCGTATGGTGGCTTGGGTTTTCTCAACTTTCCAATCCTCTAACCCCCTCCTATGACTACCATGGGCCTCCTTTTTTAGATTAAGGGGTCACCATAGTGGAAAAACAGTCATTACCCACTGATATGATAGCAAATTGTGCTATCATACCTAACTCTGCGGGCTGGCAGGGTTAATTAAATGCACCGCTTAGTGTCACATCACTAGTTCCCCGGCAAGGCCTGCCGGGCTTATCTTGCCAGCTCTACGCCTATTCTCTTGACACGTCGCTGGACGGGTGTCACCTGTGGGTTTCTTCCGTAGGAGATGGGTGCCATGTGGCAAATGCTACCACTAAATCACCTTGCGGCTTGACACCGCACTGATTGACGACATGGGTCGTACTTGCGTGGTTGGCAGGATGGTTCAGGCCCCGCAAGCCCCTACAGGTGCTGCCGGGGAGCCTTGGATGCTTGCTTCTGGTGGTGTCCTGGCCCTTCACTGGGCTCGCCTGCCCGGCGAGGGAGGCCCTTCTTTTGCTGATATCTTGTTCCTTTGGCTCGATCTCGATCCCTCTGAGCTGCGTGTTGGTTTTTCAACCTCTGAATTAAGTTGGTGCTCCAATCTTGATCTTGTGCCTATGCACAGTTGAGCAACATACCCAGGGTCTGTTGCACTGACAGAAGCCCCCAAGACTGCCCCGATCGCGCTGTGGAGCGTCGGCGGTGTAGGGCCTAATAAGTGCATAGGCAGGGCTGCTGAAGGGGTTGGCCCTTTGAAGTTTTCCGTTGCTGCTTCATTAGTCTTGATCTTTGGGGCGGTTTCCCATTTCCACATGCGCGGTGCGTGGTGTCGTGGAAGAACTTGGAATGTGGCCTTCGGATTCTCCTCGCCCACGATCATGGGGCGAAAACTGCCATCCCACTAGCCCCCCCGTTCCGCATGCTCCTTGCCACGTGCCCCGCATGCATTGGACGTGGTAACTAGCGGATGCGGAGGACACGGGGAGGAGCGTTGTAGCTGAAACCCGAGTGTCGATGGTTGGGGCAGAAGGGCGACCTCGGCCCCCAGAGCCATAATGGGTGCAGAGAGGCCGCATTGGAGGAGAGGGGTGACCGTCTCCTGTAGGAGGGTCAGCCCCTTGCCCCATTTCCCTATAAAAAGGCCTGGGGTAGTATTCTTCAGCGCACACTCCTCCTTCTCTTCTATGATCCTTCTTATCTATCCATGGTGCGAGGCGGAGGGCGTGGTGGAGCTCCGGTGGTGGCGACGAGGGCTTCTTCTTGACAGCGCGCTCCTCCTCCCTGGGATCTTGAGGTAGCGGAGCCATCCGCAAGGAGGGGAGGAAGGGGGCATGGCCATGGTCGCCGCGGTGCTCGAGGAGGAGGAGGAGGGGCGGCGCCTCGGTGGTGCCCCCGCCGGCGGCTCCACCCCCGATGGAAGGCCATGTCGGGGACGATCCTCGAGAGTTCATCATCAGGCTGTATAAGCCCCTGCGTAGTCGCCTTCGCCTTCCATCCTTCTTTGCCCGAGAGATGGAGCACGAGCAGTCGCACGCCCTGAGGTTGCACATGAGGGGCTGTGGAGATGGGAGCACGAGGGTTGACGTCGACTTCCCTACCCCTCATGTCATGTACCTCCGTTGCGGCTGGAAGACCTTTGCTTGTGCCGTAGCTTTTCGGAGGGGAACATTCTCCATTTAAAATTAATGGAGCATGGCCTTCTCTCCGCCAAGATCTTTGGGCGCTCGGGAGGCCGCTTAGGGTGCTGCATGGAGAGCTCAGCCGACGATGAAAGCTCCTCCTCGAGTGAAAGCGATGAGGAGGATAGTGACGGTGATGACGACGATAGCAGGCGAAGGAGAGACGACTCCGACTCCAGCTGATCGTGGCCCGCACCATCTTCATCAAGCGGCAGCACCATCATGTGCATTCGCATCTCCTCTCGGCAATGTGATTTGCCGGGGAGTTGGATGCAGAGGTGTGGATGGTGCTGCCGGGCTCCTTCAGTTGTCTTCCAGCTGGACCCTGGCAGGCTTCCTCTCGGGCTGCAGCTTTATTAGCCTTGCCGAGTCCTGCTAGCCCTGGTGACTGTGGTTGACGGGGTCGCCTTCTGTCTTGCTCTCCATCGAGGCGTTCCCTCGCGCTTCCACTTCCCCCGGGCTACCTCTCATGGAGCCCGACGAGAGTGGGTCGGGCCATCGCCTTGACGCTCCTTTTTCCCTCCTCACCTTCGATGGCTGTACTTAGGAGGAGAGGGACAAGAAAGGGCATCACGGAGCACTTATCTTTTTTCAGTCTTAAATATGTAGGTACTTGCCAAATTTTAATCCAAATAATGTAATCTCTCAAGTCCATCTTTGTATTCTGTAATGCTTGTACTTGTAACTGCATATGAATGAAAAAGATGAATCTTGTCGGCAACTCACGCATGTGTACGTCCATGCAGAGGCAAAGTGCCTCTTTAATAGAATAAACAACTTTTCCCCGGCAAGATATCCTGCCGGCACCCTCTTTGTCTGCCAGAGAACTTCGCCTGCTAGGGAACAAATAGAGGGACCAGCCCCCCGCCAACTCCTTTTTCCCAAAGGCCACTGCGACCACCCTGACCGAAGCAACATTCAAGTCATGGATGGAGCACCTAAGTTTCAAAGAGGGAGGCGAGGTTTTCTTATGCAATGTAGCTTTACAGAATACTAATGGACAAGAGATGAACTTATCTATTTGGCTTGTCAGGGATCGCTGCGCCGTGCAATCTTCTCGTCTCTTGTCGAAGCCAAGTTCATGAAAAGAACCTGCAACTCCATGTAGATGAGAATGAATGCAGGATCCAATCCTATCTATATGCATATGCAAATGCTTATGCAATGATCTGGGTGTGCTTGTGCATGCATGCAATCTTAGTTGGGGTCCCCCTACAACATTTCTTTATTTTTCTCTTGCACGGGGTCATCGCCCCGGCTTCTACAAGGGGTTACATGCAACTTCGGCAATGCCATGTACAATGGGTGGCTGCCGGATAGGGCCCGGCAGCCTCTGCGCCTTACGGGTAGAACTTACGGAGATGCTCAATGTTCCATGAGTTTTGCAACGGCGTGCCATCTCCGGTCTCCAAACGGACTACGCCGGGTCTGGAGACTCGTACTGCCCGGTAAGGGCCTTCCCACTTCAGAGATAACTTGTGTGTACCCTTGGCGGACTGAATGCGCCTAAGGACAAGGTCACCTCCCTCAAGACACCAGGCACGAACCCTGCGGCTGTGATAGCAACGCAGGGCTTGCTGATAGCATGCAGCACACGTAACGGCCTAGAGACGGTTCTCCTCGAGTACCACAACATCGTCACGCCGGTGCTGATCTTGTGCTGCTTCATCGTAGGCAAGCACCCGAGGAGACCCGTAAATGAGTTCCGTGGGGATAACTGCTTCTGCCTCGTAGACCAGGGAGAAGGGAGTCTGCCCAGTAGCTCAATTAGGGGTCGTTCTGAGGGACCAGAGAACTACCGTCAGCTCCTCGATCCACCGTCTGCCGTGCTTCTGTAGCGTATCAAAAGTCCTTGTCTTGAGTCCATGAAGCACTTCAGCGTTCGCCCTCTCAGCTTGTCCATTGCTCCCGGGGCGTGCCGCAGAGGCAAATGAGATCTTGCATCCGAGGGTTTGAACATATTGCATGAAGGCGTGGCTCGTGAATTGGGTGCCGTTGCCAGTGATGATCCTTGCCGAAACTCTGAAATGACACACCAATTCTTCCAAGAACTTGATAGCTGACTGAGCAGTCACCTTCCGCACGACAGTCACTTCCGGCCACTTTGTAAACTTGTAGATGGCAACAAACAAGAATTCAAAGCCCCCGATTGCTTGGGGGAAGGGGCAGAGGATATCGAGCCCCAGACTGAAAATGGCCATGTCAGAGGGATTGTCTGAAGATCTTGGGCAGGCAGGTGTGTTTTCTTGGAATGAAACTGATAGGCTTCACATGTCGTGATGAGCTCAACTGCGTCTTGGAGGGTTGTGGGGAAATAGAAAACTTGTTGGAATGCTTTCCCAACTAATGCCCATGATCTAATGTGTGAGCCGCACATTCCTCTATGAATCTCACCCAGCAGTTCCTTTCCGTCCTCCTGGCAGACACACTTCAATTTCACACTGTTGGGCCTCCTTCTGTACAGAGTGTCATTGATGACCCACAAGTATAGGGGATCTATCGTAGTCCTTTCGATAAGTAAGAGTGTCGAACCCAACGAGGAGCAGAAGGAAATGATAAGCGGTTTCCAGCAAGGTATTCTCTGCAAGTACTGAAATAAGTAGTAACAGATAGTTTTGTGATAGGATAATTTGTAACGAGCAACAAGTAACAAGAGTAAATAAAGCGCAGCAAGGTGGCCCAATCCTTTTTGTAGCAAAGGACAAGGCTGGACAAACTCTTATATAGAGAAAAGCGCTCCCGAGGACACATGGGAATATCGGCAAGCTAGTTTTCATCACGTTCATATGATTCGCGTTCGGTAATTTGATAATCTGATATGTGGGTGGACCAGTGCTTGGGTACTGTCCTTACTTGGACAAGCATCCCACTTATGATTAATCTCTATTGCAAGCATCCGCAACTACAGCAAAAGTATTAAGGTAAACCTAATCATAGCATGAAACATATGGATCCAAATCAGCCCCTTACCAAGCAACGTAGAAACTAGGGTTTAAGCTTCTGTCACTCTAGCAACCCATCATCTACTTATTACTTCCCAATGCCTTCCTCTAGGCCCAAATAATGGTGAAGTGTCATGTAGTCGACATTCACATAACACCACTAGAGGAGAGACAACATACATCTCATCCAAATATCGAACGAATACCAAATTCACATGACTACTAATAGCAAGACTTCTCCCATGTCCTCAGGAACAAACGTAACTACTCACAAAGCATAATCATCTTCATAATCAAAGGGTTATTAATATGCATATAGGATCTGAACATATGATCTTCCACCAAATAAACCAACTAGCATCAACTACAAGGAGTAATTAGCACTACTAGCAACCCACAGGTACCAATCCCGGACTTGGAGACAACAATTGGATACAAGAGATGAACTAGGGTTTTGAGAGGAGATGGTGCTGGTGAAGATGTTGATGGAGATTGCCCTCTCCCAATGAGAGGAGCGTTGGTGATGACGATGGCGATGATTTCCCCCTCCCGGAGGGAAGTTTCCCCGACAGAACAGCTTCGCCAGAGCCCTAGATTGGTTCCGCCAAGGTTCCGCCTCGTGGCGGCGGAGTTTCGTCCGAGGAGATGGCTTATGATTTTTTCCTCATCAAAAGACTTCATATAGCAGAAGATGGACATCGGAGGGCCACCAGGGGGCCCATGAGGTAGGGGGCGCCCAGGGGGTAGGGCGCACCCCTACCCTCGTGGGCAGGGTGTGGCCCCCTGGTGAACTTCTTGCGCTCAGTATTTTTTATATATTCTGAAAACGTCTTCCGTGAAGTTTCAGGACTTTTGGAGCTGTGCAGAATAGGTCTCTAATATTTGCTCCTTTTCCAGCCTAGAATCCTAGCTGCCGGCATTCTCCCTCTTTATGTAAACCTTGTAAAATAAGAGAGAATAGTCATAAGTATTGTGACATAATGTTTAATAACATCCCATAATGCAATACATATCGATATGAAAGCATGATGCAAAATGGACGTATCAGTCATCGACAAACTGATACATACTGGCCCTCCGGGCTACTTTCTCAGATTCATCTGGGTCACCGGGGAGTTCTCCGGTTTGGAGGAAGCGGACGATGTGCCTTGCCCAAGTTGGAGCCTGTGGCTCGGCAACAAGGACTAGCGGCACCTCCTCGGCTGCGGGAGCACCAGCCTCATTCGCGGGGTCCATAGGCCCAGCTGGAGGGGGTTGTCCGGCAGGCTATGAGGAGTTGTTTCCGACAGGGTCTCTACCGGGAGCGGATGGCTCGATCGGGAGAGGATTACAGTAGCCCAACTTTCTCCTTTTCCAGGCCATTGTGGTTGGTGATACGGAGGGTTGAGAGAGGTGGAGAACAAAAGCTCCTGGTTCCATAGGAAGCTTCTATGCAACACACTTTGACAGGTGATCAGCTATGATGTTTTCCGCACGGGGTACGTGCTCTGTTTGCAACTCGTCAAAGCGCTCCTCCAACCTCCTTACTTCCTCAACATATGCTTCCATCAATGGGGTTTGATAATCCTTATTGACTTGTCTCACCACCAACTGTGAATCTCCTCGAATGATCAGCTTCTTGACAATCCTGAGCCCGGTAATGAGCCCTTCATACTTAGATGTATTGTTGGTGGCTTCTTCTCTAGAAAAATGCATTTGGATGATGTACTTCAAGTGCTCCCCACAGAGGGCAACAAGTAGCACGCCAGCTCCTGCACCTTGTAGGGAAAAAGCACCATCAAAATACATAATCCATTCTTGGGGTGATTCCTTGCCAGGGAGAGCTGTTTCCATTGCTTCCTCATCAGGGGTTGGCGTCCATTCTACAATAAACTCTGCCAGCGCCGTGCTTTGAATGTTGAAGTGCTCTCAAACTTCAAATAAAAGCTGGATAACTGCAAAGCCCACTCCACTATTCTGCCAGTAGCCTCAGGGTTTCGGAGTATCCTTTGCAATGGAAAACAAGTAATAACCGTGATCTCATGGGCTTGGAAGTAGTGGTGCAGTTTCCTTGAGGCCATGATGAGGCCAAAGATCAACTTTTGCACACCAGAGTACCTCGATCTAGCCCCTTGCAACAAGGAGCTGACGAAGTACACTGGGCGCTGCACCACTTTCTTCCTTGCCGTGTCCTTGGGGTTGCACTCATTTCCATGCTTACTGTTGTTCTGATCCTCTTCTGACTCTGGCGTGGTCTGGCCGCTCTCTGCTTCATCCACTTCTCACTGTGCTACCAAGGTTGCACTGACCACTTGGTTGGTTGCTGTCAAATAAAGCAGTAACAGCTCTTGAGGTTCTGGTGCAACTAAGGTAGGCACAGATGACAAGTAAGCCTTCAACTCTTGCAAGGCTGTATCTGCTTCTGGGGTCCACTTCATAGGCCCTGCCTTCTTCAAAATTTTGAATAACGGCAAGGCACGCTCGGCAGACTTGGAAATGAATTTGCTTAGCGCGGCAACGCATCCCGTCAAGTGCCTCACATCCTTAACTATCCTTGGCGCTTGGATCTGCACAATGGCCTTGATCTTGTCGGGGTTGGCTTCAATCCCCTGATGGGACACGAAGAATCCAAGTAGTTTGCCAGAGGGAACACCAAACACACACTTCTCTGGGTTAAGCTTCAAGTTGATCTTGTGCAAATTAGCAAATATCTCCTCCAAATCCTGGATAAGTGTGGCCTTATCCTTGGTCTTGACCACAATGTCATTCATATAGGCTTCTATGTTTCTGTGCAGTTGTGGCTCAAAACCAATCTAGATTGCTCTTGCAAAAGTAGACCCGGCACTCTTTAATCCGAAAGGCATGCGGACAAAACAGTATGTACCACATGGAGTGATGAATGATGTTTTCTCCTCATCCTCTTTAGACATGAAGATCTGGTGATATCCGGAGTATGCATCCAAAAATGAGAGTAGATCGTACCCTGAAGTAGAATCCACAATCTGATCGATGCGCGGCAAGGGGAATGGGTCCTTCTCGCAAGACTTATTGAGATCTGTGAAATCAATGCAAAGCCTCCATTTTCCATTCTCCTTCCAAACTACCACTGGGTTTGCTAACCATGTAGGGTGTAGTACTCCTCTGACCAATCCAGCTGCCTCTAACTTCTTGATTTCCTCGACAATGAACTGCTGCCACTCC
Source organism: Triticum urartu (assembly GCF_003073215.2). Lineage (NCBI taxonomy): Eukaryota > Viridiplantae > Streptophyta > Magnoliopsida > Poales > Poaceae > Triticum > Triticum urartu. The sequence continues at coordinate 333,640,716 of NC_053024.1, forward strand.
AAGGCTTGCTTCCTAACTCTCTGCTTGACGAGTCGGGCATGTGGGAAGACAGCAAGGTGGTGCTCGATTGCCTCCCTGGGAACACCGAGGATATCAGATGGTTGCCAGGCAAACACATTGATATTCGCCCGCAGGAAGGCAACGAGCGCCCTTTCCTATTTGTCATCAAGGGTGGCGCTGATGGTGAAAGTACCATCAACACCAGCCATCCCTGCCGGGACCTTCTTCACTTGGGGTGCTGCAACCTTGGATCTCTTGCTGTTGGAACACTCCGGCACGTCGTCAACGGGTGTCGTGCACTCGGAGGGGGCACGCTTCCTGGAATCCTTGCTGAAGGTCCTACAATCCCTCTTCTTTCCTTTGCTTTCCTTGGCGGCGACCGCTGCTGCTGCAACCTCTGCTGCGACCTCATCCCAATACATCCTGTCCACCCATACGATTGCATCCTTCTCATCTGATGGGATGGTGATGACTCCCAACGGCCCAGGCATCTTCAAGGTGTTGTAAGCATAATGGGATGCTGCCATGAACTTGGCCAAGGCCGGTCATTCCAAAATCCCATTATACGACAAGGGGAGCTCAACCACATCAAACACAACCTTCTCAGTCCTATAGTTCAATTCTCCTCCAAATGTCACTGGCAATGTAATCTTTCCCTTGGGATGGCTCTTGCCGGGATTGACTCCTTGAAACGTGTCGGTAACCTCCAGCTCTTCTTCTCCTATGTGAAGCTTGTTAATAACTGCTGGGGAAATCAGATTCAACCTGGCCCCGCCATCCACTAACATCTTTGTGACCTTGAGGTTGCAAATTGTTGGGGAGACCAACAATGGAAAACACCCTACCACGGTGGTGCGGTCCTCCTCGTCAAAGATGACGGGTGTGCGGGACCATTTGAGCGGCTTCCGGGCCTCTGGCGCTGGTTCCACAACATTGACCTCTCGTGCTCATCGCTTGAGCTAGCAATGGGAGGAGTGCAAGGACGCACCCCCATCAATGCATAGGGCATCAGTGGCCCACTGAAATTCCTGCTCACTGGTTTCCTCTTCATTCCCTCCATCACTCAAATCATCACAGGCTTCCTTCTCTTGGCCCCTGGCGGGATTTCCTTGGATCCTAAAGGGTTTGCCGGGGCGGGGCGGTTTGCTTCACCGCCTCGGCCCTTTCCGCCATCAGCATTCTGACCTTTCTCCTTATCACGCTTATCATACTCTTCTCTCTATCTCTTGACAAGCTGCTCAACTTGATAACATTCAAGGAGGTCGTGGCCCTTGGTCTAGTGGATCTTGTAGTACGGCCCTTCACCTTTCCCAGCTTTCTCCATGGCAGCGGCTTCCCGGCAAGCAGTGCACACGGCAACTTCCTTGCCGGGGGCCTCAGCCTTGGCCTTCTTGCCGGTACTAGGCGTACCAGAACCTTCCACAGTCATCACTATCATATCTCTTGGCTTCTTGTTGCGCTTCTGGCCCTTTCTTTGACTGGTTGATTCATCTTCTTCCTCTGAATCAACATTGATGCAATCCTCCTCTCCGGGCAACTTCCTTCCTTCCTCCATCCCTGCACACTTATCCACTAGTGTGTACAGCTCCTTCATAGTCTTCGGCAACTGCACATTCATCTTAGAACGAATGCAAAGATTGCGCACATTGCACTGGAAGGCTGCTATAACAGCTGCAGGATGGATATTCAAAATATTCCTATGGACTTCACTGAATCTTTGTAAATACTTATGGAGAGTTTCTCCTTCCTTCTCCTGGAGAAGTTGTAGGTCGCTGGGCCTGCCGGGCTCCTGGTGGCCACATGTGAAGGCACCGATGAACACGTGGCACAGGTCTGCCCAGGAAGAAATGGAGTTCTCCGGCAGGTGCATGAGCCAAGATCTCACGTTGGACTTGAGAGCCAACGGGAAGTAATTGGCGAACACCTTCTCATCTCTTCCCCCAGCAGCTTCAACAGCGATGGTGTTGATGCTCAGGAAGTCTGCTGGGTTTAGTCTCCCGTCGTACTTCTCGAGTATCTCTGGCTTGAACGTGTGGACGGACGGCCAACGGACTTGCCGCAGCTCGCGTGTAAAGGCAGGGCAGCCGACCTCGAAAGGTAGGGACTAGCTAACGCCGAATGCAGGCTCGTCAACGTTGAGGCCACTGCACCCATCGGTCTGGCGGGGGTCATGGAGAGGTCGTCCCACGACGACGCACGTATCTCCCGGCCGCCTATCCTCTGGGGTCCGCCATTGGCCCAGACATGCTCGAGGGTCGGAAGAGGCCATCGAGACGTCATCGGGATCTTGTTCTTGCTGCTCCCGTGCTTGCTGCCTGCTACCTCTTGAGCACTGCATTGGTTTTCCCTAGAAGTGGAAAGGGTGATGCAGGAAAGTAGCACAAGTATTTCCCTCAGTTTTTGAGAACCAAGGTATCAATCCTGTAGGAGATCACGCTCAAGTCCCACGCACCTACACAAACAAATAAGAACCTCGCAACCAATGCGATAAAGGGGTTGTCAATCCCTTCGCGGTCACTTACGAGAGTGAGATCTGATAGATATGATAAGATAATATTTTTGGTATTTTTATGATAAAGAGAAATAAAAGATGCAAGTAAAATAAATAGCAAAGGAAATAACTAAGTATTGGAAGATTAATATGATGGAAGATAGACCCGGGGGCCGTAGGTTTCACTAGTGGCTTCTCTCAAGAGCATAAGTATTATGGTGGGTAAATGAATTATTGTCGAGCAATTGATAGAATTGAGCATAGTTATGAGAATTTCTAGGTATGATCATGTATATAGGCATCACGTCCGAGACAAGTAGACCAAAACGATTCTACATCTACTACTATTACTCCACACATCGACCGCTATCCAGCATGCATCTCGAGTATTAAGTTCAAGAAAACAGAGTAATGCTTTAAGTAAGATGACATGATGTAGAGGGATAAACTCATGCAATATGATATAAACCCCATCTTTTTATCCTCGATGGCAACAATACAATACGTATCGGTTCCCTTTCTATCACTGGGATCGAACACCGCAAAATTGAACCCAAAGCTAAGCACTTCTCCCATTGCAAGAAAGATCAATCTAGTAGGCCAAACCAAACTGATAATTTGAAGAGACTTGCAAAGATAAACCAATCATGCATAAAAGAATTCAGAGGAGAATCAAATATTGTTCATAGATAAACTGGATCATAAACCCACAATTCATCGGATCTTGACAAACACACCACAAAATAAGATTACATCGAATAGATCTCCAAGAAAATCGAGGAGAACTTTGTATTGAGATCCAAAGAGAGAGAAGAAGCCATCTAGCTACTAGCTATGGACTCGTAGGTCTGAAATAAACTACTCACACATCACCGGAGAGGCCATGGAGTTGATGTAGAGGCCCTCCGTGATCAATGCCCCCTCCGGTGGAGCTCCGGAAAAGGCTCCGAGATGGGATCTCTCGAGTACACAAGGTTGCGGTGGTGAAATTAGGTTTTCGTGGTCCTCTTGGATGTTTGGGGGGGGTACATGGATATATATAGGAGGAAGAAGTATGTCGGTGGAGCAACGGAGGGCCCACGAGGGTGGAGGGCGCGCCCAGGGGGGTAGGTGCGCCCCCCCTGCCTCGTGCCTTCCTCGCTTGTTTATTGACGGCCACTCCAAGCCTCTTGGATCACGTTTGTTGAGAAAATCACGTTCCCGAAGGTTTCATTCCGTTTGGACTCCGTTTGATATTCCTTTTCTTCAAAACCCTAAAATAGGCAAAAACAACAATTTGGGTTGGGCCTCCGATTAGTAGGTTAGTCCCAAAAATGATATAAAAGTGTAGAATAAAGCCCATTAACATCGAAAATAGATAATATAATAGCATGGATCAATCAAAAATTATATATACGTTGGAGACGTATCAAGCATCCCCAAGCTTAATTCCTGCTCGTCCTCGAGTAGGTAAATGATAAAAGAAGAATTTTTGATGTGGAATGCTTTCTAACATATTTCTCAATGTATGTTTTCTTTATTGTGGCATGAATGTTCAGATCCATAAGATTCAAGATAAAAGTTTAATATTGACATAAAAATAATAATACTTCAAGCATACTAACTAAGCAATTATGTCTTCTCAAAATAACATGGCCAAAGAAAGTTATCCCTACAAAATCATATAGTCTGGCTATGCTCTATCTTCACCACACAAAATATTTAAATTATGCACAACCCCGATGACAAGCCAAGCAATTGTTTCATACTTTTGATGTTCTCAAACTTTTTCAATCTTCACGCAATAAATGAGCGTGAGCCATGGATATAGCACTATGGTGGAATAGAATGGTGGTTGTGGAGACGACAAAAAGGGAGAAGATAGTCTCACATCAACTAGGCATATCGACGGGCTATGGAGATGCCCATTAATAGATATCAATGTGAGTGAGTAGGGATTGCCATGCAACGGAAGCACTAGAGCTATAAGTATATGAAATCTCAACAAAAGAAACTAAGTGGGTGTGCATCCAACTTGCTTGCTCACGAAGACCTAGGGCATTTTTGAGGAAGCCCATCATTGGAATAAACAAGCCAAGTTCTATAATGAAAAATTCCCACTAGTATATGAAAGTGATATCACAAGAGACTCTCTATATGAAGAATGCTACTTTGAAGCACAAGTGTGGCAAAAGGATAGTAGCATTGTCCCTTCTCTCTTTTGTTTCTTTGGGCCTTCTTTCTCTTTTTTTTTATTTTTGGCCTCTTTTTTATTTTATTTTTATTTTTCGTCCGGAGTCTCATCCCGACTTGTGGGGGAATCATAGTCTCCATCATCCTTTCCTCACTGGGACAATGCTCTAATAATGATGATCATCACACTTTATTTACTTACAACTCAAAAATTACAACTCGATACTTAGAACAAGATATGACTCTATGTGAATGCCTCCAGCGGTGTACCGGGATGTGCAACGATGCATGAGTGACATGTATGAAAATTATGGACGGTGGCTTTGCCACAAATACGATGTCAACTACACGATCATGCAAGCAATATGACAATGATGAAGTGTATCATAATAACAGAATGATGGAAAGTTGCATGGCAATATATCTCGGAATGGCTATGGAAATGCCATAATAGGTAGGTATGGTGGTTGTTTTGAGGAAGGTATATGGTGGGTTTATGGTACCGGCGAAAGTTGCGCGATACTAGAGAGGCTATCTATGGTGGAAGGGTGAGAGTGTGTATAATCCATGGACTCAACATTAGTCATAAATAACTCACATACTTATTGCAAAAATCTACAAGTTATCAAAGCAAAGTATTATGCGCATGCTCCTAGGGGGATAGATTGGTACGAAAAGACCATCACTCATCCCCGACCGCCACTCATAAGGAAGACAATCAATAAATAAATCATGCTCTGACTTCATCACATAATGGTTCACCATACGTGCATGCTACCGGAATCACAAACTTTAACACAAGTATTTCTCAAATTCACAACTACTCAACTAGCATGACTCTAATATCACCATCTCCATATCTCAAAACAATTATCAAGTATCAAATTTCTCATAGTATTCAATGCACTTATATGAAAGTTTTTATTATTGCCATGTTGTTATAAAGGACTCTCAAAATAATATAAGTGAAGCATGAGAGAACAATAGTTTCTATAAAACATAACCACCACCGTGCTCTAAAAGATATAACTGAAGCACTAGAGCAAAAACTATATAGCTCAAAAGATATAAGTGAAGCACATAGAGTATTCTAATAAATTCCCAATCATGCGAGTCTCTCTCAAAAGGTGTGTACAGAAAGGATGATTTTGGTAAACTAAAAAGAAAAGACTCAAATCATACAAGACGCTCCAAGCAAAACACATATCATATGGTGAATAAAAATATAGCTCCAAGTAAAGTTACCGATAGACGAAGACGAAAGAGGGGATGCCTTCCGGGGCATCCCCAAGCTTAGGCTTTTTGGTGTCCTTGATTTTTACCTTGGGGTGCCATGGGCATCCCCAATCTTAGGCTCTTGCCACTCTTTGTTCCATAATCCATCAAATCTTTACCCAAAACTTGAAAACTTCACAACACAAAACTCAAAATAGAAAATCTCGTGAGCCCCGTTAGCGAAAGAAAATAAAACACCACTTCAAGGTGCTGTAATGAACTCATTATTGATTTATATTGGTGTTAAACCTACTGTATTAAAACTTCTCTATGGTTTATAAACTCCTTTACTAGCCATAGATTCATCAAAATAAGCAAACAACATACGAAAAACAGAATCTGTCAAAAACAGAACAGTCTGTAGTAATCTGTAGCTAACGCAAGTTATGGAATCCCAAAAATTCTAAAATAAATTGCTGGACGTGAGGAATTTATCTATTAATTATCTGAAAAAATGATTAATCAAATATCACTCTCCGAATAAAAATGGAAGCAATTCTCATGAGCGCTAACGTTTCTGTTTTTTACAGCAAGATTAAAAAGACTTTCCCCAAGTCTTCCCAACGGTTCTACTTGGCACAAACAGTAATTAAACACAAAAAACACAACCAAAACAGAGGCTAGATAAATTATTTATTACTAAAAAGGTGCAAAAAGCAAGGAATAAAAAAAATTGGGTTGCCTCCCAACAAGCGCTATCGTTTAACGCCCCTAGCTAGGCATAAAAGCGAAGATAGATCTAGGTATTGCCATCTTTGGTAGGCAATCCATAAGTGGCTCTCATAATAGATTCATATGGTAATTTAATTTTATTTCTAGGGAAGTGTTCCATGCCTTTCCTTAATGGAAATTGGAATTTAATATTCCCTTCCTTCATATCAATAATTGCACCAATCATTCTATGGAAAGGTCTACCAAGAATAATAGGACATGAAGGATTGCAATCTATGTCAAGAACAATGAAATCTACAGGCACATAGTTCCTATTTGCAACAATAAGAACATCATTAATTCTTCCCATAGGTTTCTTAATAGTGGAATCCGAAAGGTGCAAGATTAAAGAACAATCATCAAAATCACGGAAACTTAGCAAATCACACAAAGTTCTTGGAATAATGGAAACACTAGCACCCAAATCACACAAAGCATAACACTCATGATCTTTAATTTTTATTTTTATTGTAGGTTCTCACTCATCATAAATTTTTCTAGGGATAGAAACTTCCAACTCAAGTTTTTCTTCATAATATTGCATCAAAGCATCAACGATATGTTTAGTAAAAGCTTTATTTTGACTATAAGCATGAGGAGAATCAAGCACGGATTGCAACAAGGAAATACAATCTATCAAAGATAAATTATCATAATTAAATTCCTTGAAATCCAAAATAGTGGGTTCATTGATAGTTAACGTTTTAATCTCCTTGATCCCACTTTTAACAATTTTAGCATCAAGATCTAAAGACTCCGAATTTTTGGAACGCCTTCTAGGTAAAGGTGGCTCATCTTCAGCCCCATCATTATCAAGATTCATATTGCAAAACAAAGATTTAATAGGGGATACATCAATAACTTTTAGATATTCATCCTTATTTTCATGAAAACAAGAAGAACATGCTTTCACAAAACAATCTTTCTTAGCACGCATCCTAGAGGTTCTTTCTTTGCACTCATCAATGGAAATTCTCATGGCTTTGAGAGACTCATTGATATCATGCTTACGTGGAATAGATCTAAGTTTCAAATAATCAACATCGAGAGAAATTCTATTAACGTTCCTAGCCAACTCATCAATCTTAAGCAATTTTTCTTCAATCAAAGCATTGAAACTCTTTTGTGAAGTAATAAATTCTTTAATATTAGATTCAAAATCAGAGGGCATATTATTATAATTTCCATAAGAATTATTGTAGGAATTACCATAATTATTAGAGGAATTACTAGGAAACGGCCTAGAATTGAAATTGCCTCTATACGCATTATTACCAAAATTGTTCCTACCAACAAAATTCACATCCATAGATTCATTATTATTCTCAATCTAGGTAGACAAAGGCATATCATTAGGATTAGTAGGAGCACTCTTATTAGCAAACAATTTCATAAGTTCATCCATCTTTCCACTTAAAACATTGATCTCTTCAATTGCATGCACTTTTTTACTAGTAGATCTTTCAATGTGCCATTGAGAATAATTAACCATAATATTATCTAGGAGTTTGGTAGCTTCTCCTGAAGTGATTTCCACAAAAGTGCCTCCTGCGGCCGAATCTAAAAGATTTCTAGAAGCAAAATTTAATCCGGCAAAAATTCTGTATAATTATCCAAAGATTCAAACCATGGGTAGGGCAATTACATATCATTAATTTCATCCTCTCCCAAGATTGTGCAACATGTTCATGATCAAGTTGCTTAAAATTCATAATATCGTTTCTAAGGGAGATGATCTTAGCGGGAGGAAAATACTTAGAGATAAAAGCATCTTTGCACTTATTCCATGAATCAATACTATTTTTAGGCAAAGACAAAAACCAAGCTCTAGCATGATCTCTAAGCGAAAATGGAAATAGCTTCAATTTAACGATATCATTATCCACATATTTCTTCTTTTGCATATCACACAAATCAACAAAGTTGTTTAGATGGGCAGCGGCATCTTCACTAGGAAGGCCAGAAAACGGATCTTTCATGACAAGATTCAGCAAAGCGGCATTAATTTCACAAGATTCAGCATCGGTAAGAGGAGCAATTGGAGTACTAATTTTGTTGGTATTCGTAAAGTCACACAATTTAGTATTATCTTGAGCCATAGTGACAAGCAAGCAATCCAACATGCAAGCAAACAAGAAATAGAAAAAGGCAAATAGAAAAAGAGAAGGGGAACGAAGAGAGAGGGAGAGAGGAAAAGAGGGCAAATAAAACGGCAAGGGTGAAGTGGGGGAGAGGAAAACGAGAGGCAAATGGCAAATAATGTAATGCGAGGGATAAGAGTTTCTGATGGGTACTTGGTAATGGTGCCAGAAATGACTCGTTGTGGGAGTCAAATCCTGACTTGACTTGGCGCAAATCTCCCCAGCAACGGCGCCAGAAATCCTTCTTGCTACCTCTTGAGCACTGCGTTGGTTTTCCCTTGAAGAGGAAAGGGTGATGCAGCAAAGTAGCGTAAGTATTTCCCTCAGTTTTTGAGAACCAAGGTATCAATCCAGTAGGAGATCACGCTCAAGTCCCACGCACCTACACAAACAAATAAGAACCTCGCAACCAACGCAATAAAGGGGTTGTCAATCCCTTCACGGTACTTACGAGAGTGAGATCTGATAGATATGATAAGATAATATTTTTGGTATTTTTATGATAAAGAGAAATAAAAGATGCAAGTAAAATAAATAGCAAAGGAAATAACTAAGTATTGGAAGATTAATATGATGGAAGATAGACCCGGGGGCCATAGGTTTCACTAGTGGCTTCTCTCAAGAGCATAAGTATTACAGTGGGTAAACAAATTACTGTCGATCAATTGATAGAAATGAGCATAGTTATGAGAATATCTAGGTATGATCATATATATAGGCATCACATCCGAGACAAGTAGATCGAAACGATTCTGCATCTACTACTATTACTCCACACATCGACCACTATCCAGCATGCATCTCGAGTATTAAGTTCAAGAGAACAGAGTAATGCTTTTAAGTAAGATGACATGATGTAGAGGGATAAACTCATTCAATATGATATAAACCCCATCTTTTTATCCTCGATGGCAACAATACAATATGTATCGGTTCCCTTTCTGTGACTGGGATCGTACACCGCATGATTGAACCCAAAGCTAAGCACTTCTCCCATTGCAAGAAAGATCAATCTAGTAGGCCAAACCAAACTGATAATTCGAAGAGACTTGTAAAGATAAACCAATCATACATAAAATAATTCAGAGGAGAATCAAATATTGTTCATAGATAAACTGGATCATCGACCCACAATTCATCAGATCTTGACAAACACACCACAAAAGAAGATTACATCGAATAGATCTCCAAGAAAATCGAGGAGAACTTTGTATTGAGATCCAAAGAGAGAGAAGAAGCCATCTAGCTACTAGCTATGGACCCGTAGGTCTGAAGTAAACTACTCACACATCACCGGAGAGGCCATGGAGTTGATGTAGAGGCCCTCCGTGATCAATGCCCCCTCCGGTGGAGCTCCGGAAAAGGCCCCAAGATGGGATCTCTGGAGTACAGAAGGTTGCGGTAGTGGAATTAGGTTTTTGTGGTGCTCCTGGATGTTTGGGGGGTACGTGGATATATATAGGAGGAAGAAGTACGTCGATGGAGCAACAGAGGGCTCACGAGGGTGGAGGGCTCGTCTAGGGGGGTTGGCGCTCCCCCCTGTCTCGTGCCTTCCTCCCTTGTTTTTGACGGTCACTCCAAGTCTCCTGGATCACGTTTGTTGATAAAATCACGTTCCTGAGGGTTTCATTCCGTTTGGACTCTGTTTGATATTCCTTTCTTCGAAACCCTAAAATAGGCAAAAAAAACAACAATTTGGGTTGGGCCTCTGATTAGTAGGTTAGACCCAAAAATGGTATAAAAGTGTAGGATAAAGCCCATTAACACGCAAAATAGATAATATAATAGCATGGAGCAATCAAAAATTATGGATACGTTGGAGACGTATCACTGCCGTGGTGGGGACTGCATGGTAGGGAATACCCCCTCCGTTCGGCCAGCAGTACGAGCAGTCGTCGTCACTTGGCGAGGCCATGGCGGGCGGGCGCGCTGCGAGCCCCCAGCTTCAGTGAAACCAAGAAGACTCTGGATGGTGCCACGCCATTTGTCCATTTGCTCGGCTGCTGGCGGGAACCTCAATAGTAGTTGGGCCCGCGTCGTAGCCCCCGTGGCTGTGCTTGGCATGGAAGTTGATGACCTCGACCACACCATCGCCTGGCTCCTGACGGTGCCCATGGCGATGGCGTGCCCGTGCTGCGGTGGGGAGGCCACCTAGGCAGCGGGGTCACGCGGTGATTGCGCTCGAGGGTCTGTGGCTCCGTCGGTGGGAGGAGGGGCTGTAAGCGGAGTCACCCTCCCGTCCATACCTTGCGGAGCTTGACCATCGACACGCTGTTGAAGCTGTTCTCCTTTGACGCCTTCAGCCCCCGTGTCTGCCACAGGGGCAGTGGGGGCGGCGCCACCTGCTCCTGCCACGCCCACAATAGCGCTCACATCCTCACTTCTCCCCGCATCTCCTACGGCATTTGACGCCGCGGGCGACGGAGCCTTCGAGGTGGATGGCTGGGCCGAAGGGCCGGACTTCTCCTTGGGCACCATGGTCGGCGGCGTCATCGAAGATGAATATGGCGATGTAGATGATGCGCTGCGCATGCTTTCAGGTTCGCGCAAGCAAGCCTTCTACCTGGCGCGCGAAAGATGTCGCCGGATATCCGCAGCCACCTATGGGACCGGGCGGCCCCTTGATGGTTCGGCCGGGACATCGCGTTGCACAAAGAGTAGAACAGTGCACGGCAGCGCGACAGAGAGCACACAAGCAATTTACCCCAGATCAGGCCGCCGCGAGGCGTAAGACCCTACTCCTGCTTTGGTGGATTGATGGTGGAAATGAACATGGTGGTGTGTGGTACACTTGCCCGGCAAGGCATGCCTCAAGGCTACGGTGACCACAAGTGTATGGTGGATTGGGTTTTGTCAAGTTTCCAATCCTCTAACCCACTCCTATGACTGCATGGGCCTCCTTTTATTGATTAAGGGGTCACCATAGTGGCAAAATAGTCATTACCCACTGATATGATAGCAAATAGTGCTATCATACCTAACTCTGCGAGATGGCAGGGTGCATTAAATGCACCGCTCAGTGTCACATCACTAGTTGCCCGACAAGGCCTGTCGGGCTTATCTTGCCAGCTCCGCGCCTGTTCTCTTGACACATCGCTAGACGGGTGTCACCTGTGGGTTTCTTCCGTAGGAGATGGCTTCCATGTGGAGAATGTTGCCACTTAATGACCTTGCAACTTGACACCGCACTGATTGATGACATGGGTCGTACTTGCGCGGTTGGCGGGGTGGTTTAGGCCCCGCAAGCCCCAGCAGGTGCTGCCGGGGAGCCTTGGCTGCTTGCTTCTGGTGGTGGCCTGGCGCCTTGCCGGGCTGGCCTGCCCGGCGAGGGAGGCCCTTCTCTTGCCGATATCCTGTTCCTTTGGATCAATCTCGATCCCTCTGAGCTGCGTGTTGGTTCTTCAAGCCTCTTGATTCTTCAACCTCTGACTTAAGCTGGTGCTCCAATCTTGATCTTGTGCCTGTACATAGTTGGGCAACATACCCGGAGTCTGTTGCACCGACAGTGCCCACTTTGGTTGCTCCTAAACCACAAGAGACATTGTTGTTGTACCTAGCGGCAACTAATCAAGTGGTTAGTGCAGTTCTAGTGGCACTGTGAGAAGCAGAGGAAATAGAGAGTGAGCAAAGCCTGGCAGGACCGGATGAGGATCAGGACAAAGAAGAGCACGATAACTGGGGCAACCCCAAGGACACAGGAAGGAAGAAAGTGGTGCAGTGCCTAGTGTACTTCGTTAGTTCCCTATTACAGGGGGCTAGATCGAGGTACTCTGGTGTGCAAAAGTTGATTTTTGGCCTCATCATGGCCTCAAGGAAACTGCGCCACTACTTCCGAGCCCATGAGATCACGGTTGTCACCCACTTTCCGTTGCAAAGGATACTATGAAACTCTGAGGCTACCGACAGAATAGTGCAGTGGGCTTTGGAGTTATCCAGCTTCGGCCTAAAATTTGAGAGCACATCAATGATTCAGAGCAAGGCATTGGCAGAGTTTATTGCAGAATGGACGCCAACCCCTAATGAAGAAGTACTGGAAACAGTTACCCCCGGTAAGGAAGCGCCCCAAGAATGGATCATGTATTTCGATGGTGCCTTCTCCCTGCAAGGTGGAGGGGTTGGCGTGCTTCTCGTTGCTCCCACAGGGGAGCACTTTAAGTACGTCGTCTAAATGCATTTTCCCTAGGAGGAGGCAACCAACAATACAGCAGAGTATGAAGGGCTCCTTCTCGGGCTCAGGATTGCCACAGAATTAGGAATCAGGAAGCTGATCATTCGAGGAGATTCACAACTTGTGGTGAGACAAGTCAGCAAAGGTTACCAAAGTCCATTGATGGATGCATACATTGAGGAAGTGATAAGATTGGAGGAGCGCTTTGACGGATTGCAAAGAGAGCACGTACCCCGTGCGAAAAACAACATATCTGATCATCTGTCAAAGTGTGCTGCGCAAAAACTTCCTATGGAACCAGAAACTTTTGTTCTCCATCTTACTCAGTCCTCCGTATCTCCGGCAACAATGGCCCGAAAGAGGAGGAAGTTGGACTCCGGTAAGCCTCTCCCAGTAGAGCCTCCCGGCGCTCCTGGTAGGGACCCTACCGGAAACAACTCCCCATCGATTGTCGGGCTGCGCTATCCTACCGGGCAACTGGTTCCGGCGGTCGAGGAACGCGCTCCCGCGGATGAGGAGGTGCCGCTAGTCCTTGTTGCCGAGCCCCAGGCTCGAACTTGGGCAAGGCACATACTCCCTTTCCTCCAAACTGGATAACTTCCCGATGAGCAAGAGGAAGCTGAAAGAGTAGCCCGGAGGGCCAGTATGTATTTGTTTTCAATGACACTCTATTAGAAGAAGGCCCAATGGTGTGAAATTGAATTGCATCTGCCGGGAAGAAGGAAAGGAACTGCTGGCGGAAATACACAAAGGCATGTGCGGCTCCCACATTGGATCAAGGGCATTAGTTGCGAAAGCATTCCGGCAAGGATTCTATTGGCCCACAACCCTCCAAGTGTGAAGCCTGCCAGTTCCATTCCAAGAACATCCATCTACCTGCACAAGCTCTTCAGACAATCCCTTTGTCATGGCCGTTTTCGGTCTGGGGGCTCAATATCCTCGGCCTTTTCCCCCGAGCTGCCGGGGGCTTTGAAATCTAGTTGGTTTCCATCGACAAGTTTACAAAGTGGCCAGAAGTAGATGCCATGAGAAAGGTGACTGCTCAGTCAGCTGTCAAGTTCTTGAAAGGATTGGTGTGCCGCTTTGGGGTCCCTTCCCGGATCATCACCGACAACGGCACCCAGTACACGAGCCGTGCTTTCATGCAATATGTTCATGCCCTCGGAAGCAAGATCTCATTTGCCTCTGTTGCACATCCCAGAATCAATGGACAAGCTGAGAGGGCAAATGCTGAAGTGTTGCAAGGACTCAAGACAAGAACTTTTGATATGCTGCAGAAGTGCGGAAGGCGATGGATCAATGAGCTACCGGTAGTTCTCTGGTCCCTCAGAATGACACCAAATCGAGCTACCGAGCAGACTCCCTTCTCCATAGTTTATGGGGCAGAAGCAGTTATCCCCACAGAACTCATTTACGGGTCACCTCGAGTGCTTGCCTACGATGAAGTAGCGCAGGATCAGCACCGATGTGACAACGCTATGCTTCTCGAGGAGAACCGTCTATGGGCTGCTATGCGTGCTACACGCTATCAGCAAGCCCCGCGTCACTATCACAGCCACGGGGTCCATGCCCGGTGTTTTGAGGAAGGCGACCTTGTCCTTAGGCGTGTTCAGTCCACCAAGGGTACAAACAAGTTAACGCCGAAGTGGGAAGGCCCTTACCGGGTAGTTTGAGTCACCAGACCTGGTGCAGTCCGTCTGGAGACCGGAGATGTCATTCAATTGCAAAATTCAAGAAATATTGAGCATCTCCGCAAGTTCTACCCGTAAGGTGCGGCTTTCGGGCCCTGCCCGGTAGCCACCCTTTTGTACAGGCCTTGCCTCAGTTGTAGAGCATCGCATGTTCATATAGGTAAGATCGCATATGGCATCATTTCCATCTGCATAAAACTGCAGGTTCCTGCCGAGAACTTGACCTCTAAGGGAAGCTGGAAAGGTGGACCAACACTACGATCTTCGGCAAGCCAAACAAATAAGATCTATCTCTTGTCCATACATGTTCTGTAAGCAAGAACTTGTGCATAAGAGAACCTCGCTGCTTTTTGAAGCTTAGGTGCTCCCATCCCTTGACTCGAACGTTGCTTCGGTCAGGATGGTTGCATTGGCCTTTGGTGAAAAAAAGATTGCCGGGGGGCTGGTTCCTCATCACAATTTGTGCCCAGTAGGCTTAACCCTTCGGCAACAAAATAGAGGGTACCAGCAGGATAGCCTGCCGGGGGAAACTCGTTTATTTAAAAATATAGAGGCATTCCACCTTTGCATGGACATATACATGCATGAGTCCCTGGCAAGGTTCATCTTTTTCATTAATATGCTGATCGAACAAGTGAAGACCTTACAGGACACATACATGGATTCTAAATATTGCATTATTCGAACTAAAATTTGGCAAGTGCCTACAGATTTAAGATTGGAAAAAGATAAGTGCCCCGTGATGCATTTGCCCTTGTCCATCTCCTTCAAGGAATTACAGGGAGGGACCAGGGAGGTAGGAGGCGGGACTGGCTGGGATTCAGCGCCTCCCTAGGATCAGGATGGTGTTGCTTCCTAGCTAGGAGGTAGAAATCGGAGGGTAGGCGTGGAAGGTGACGCTGCCGGAGGCCCAGATAGGAGAGACGGAGTCACCGGCAAACACGACTCATTGGAACGGTTGTCCTCGTTCTTGACGCGTCGTGGGTTGCCGCCGCCTTCCGTATCACTGCTATCCGAAGATCGCAGCACGACAGCCGCGTCAGACACCATGCTCTCCTGGTAATCCAACAAAGAGCATGGTCGTCCCCAATGGCCCTGACATCAGAAACCACCGCACGCTCAGGAGATGTATATGGGAGCAAAGAGCCCTCCTGCGCGACAAGCGGGCGGTGCCTAGGGGTCAGGTTCTCCTTTGTTGATGGCAAACCCATTCTGTGACCCCTCTTCAGTGCCGCGAGAGAAGGAGCGATGGGCCACGACCGACTACCACGTCCCGTGCCCATTATGGACTTCGGCGTGGTGTCGTTTGTGTCGCCTCTCACTAGAATTGAAGCGACGGGCGACCCGACGATGACCGCACCAGAGTCGCCACCTCCAGTGATATCGTCGCGCCACCCGAGCCCCCCCCCTTGAGGCCCATGCGAAGCTCTAAGCTAGGGCCCGAGGCCTGGCCCCGGGTTCTCCTTCTCAGCATACCCAGGAGAAGGAAGAAGATGGAGGAGAAGGGATGCGAGGATGAATGCCTCTGCTCTTCCTCCGCCCCTCCTTTTATAGGCGGGTCGGGGACGGGAGTTCATCCCTCGATGGGTGACCGCGGCCCTCCTCCACCAATTCAAGATGACCGGGGCCCGGCCTTGATGCTCTCCCACACCACGCGCCATCGTTACCTACCCCGCGCAATGCATGCAGTACACGTGGCTGAGGATAAGGGCGTGGTGGGAAGACTGAATTGGTAGTTACTCCCCCGTGTGTTAAATTCATTCACATGCCATTATGAAAGTGGCCCCACCAGGATTGGCTTTATGCTACGAGTGGGAAAACCGAAAACTGGCCCAGACACAAGTTAATAAAGAAGCAAAGAAGATCTCAAGGGGCTAGGCACTTCCACGCCCCTGCCTGTGCACCTGTAAGGGCCTACCCCAACGACGCTCGGCAGCGTGTTCGGGACAGGCTCGGGGGCTTCTGTCGGTCCAACAAACCCTTGGTCCGTTGCCCAGACTGTGCACAGGCACAAGAACAAGATTGCAGCACCAAGGTCGGATTGGAGCACAAGGGATCAGTTCTTCGAAGGACCAACGTGCAGCACAAGAGGACCAAGACTGGCCAGATAAGCAAGATATTCCTAAGGGAAAAACCTCCCTTGCCGGGTTGGCGAGCCTGGAGAGGATGGGGTTACCCCCGGAAGCAAGCCTTTGGGTTGTCCCGGCAGGCCCGCCGGGGCTTACAAAGGCAGAGCCACCCCACCGCACCACCTCATCACGACCCACGTCGTTGATCAGTGTGGTGTCAAGCTCCAAAGTGACTAAGTGGCTGCTACTAGCCACATGGCAGCCACTTCCTACAGAAAATACCTATGAGTGACATCCGTCCTGCGATGTGCCAAGCAAGCAGGCGCAAAGCTGGTGAAACAGCCTGGCAAGGCCTGCCGGGCGAGCTGTGATGTGACATTGAGCGGCGCATTTAATGCGCTCTGTCAGCTTGCAGAGTTAGGTATGATAGCACTATTTGCTATCTAGTCAGTGCACAATGACTGATTTGCCACTGTGGTGACCCCTTTATCTATAAAAGGAGGCCCAAGGCAACCGTAAAAAGGGTTGGCTAATCCACACCCTCACACATTCATACGCGCGTAGCCATTTCGCCCCAAGGCAACCCTGCCGGGCAAACGCGTTGCACTCACTACCATTTTTCCACCATCAATCCACCAAAGCAGGAGTAGGGTTTTATGCCTCACGGCAGCCCGAACTTGGGCAAAGACTGCCTGTTTGATATCTGTTGTGTTGTTCCATGCTCCTGTGCTCTTTGTGCAACGTGCCATCCCCCTGCTGAACTAGAAAGGGGCTCTTGGTCCCATAGGTGGCCGTGGTTTCCCATGACAACTACGCAAATCAACTTTGGAGGATATGGTAGAGTGATATGTCCATTTTGCATCATGCTTTTATATTGATATTTATTGCATTATGGGTTGTTATTACACATTATGGTACGATACTAATGCTTTTTCTTTCTTATTTTACAAGGTTTACATCAAAAGGGAGAATGCCGGCAGTTGGAATTCTGGATCGGAAAGGAGCAAATCTGGGAGACCTATTATGTACAACTCCAAAAGTCCTGAAAATTTATGGAGAATTATTTTGGAATATATAAAAAATATTGGGCAAAGAAAATACCAGAGGGGACCCACCAGGTGGCCACAAGCCTGGGGGGCGCACCCTACCCCCTGGGCGCGGGCTAGTGGGCCCCCTGGCAGGTCTTAGGTGCCCATCTTCTGCTATATGGATGGTTTTAACCTAGAAAAAATCATAAGGAAGCTTTCAGGATGAACCGCCATCATCTCGAGGCAGAACCTGGCCAGAAGCAATCTAGGGCTTCGGTGGAGCTGTTCTGCAGGGGAAACTTCCCTCCCAAAGGGGAAATCGAAGCCATCATCATCACCAAATATCCTCTCATCGAGAGGGGGTCAATCTCCATCAACATCTTCACCGGCACCATCTCCTCTCAAACCCTAGTTTATCACTTGTATCCGATCTTTGTCTCCAAACCTCAGATTTGTACATGTGGGTTGCTAGTAGTGTTGATTACTACTTGTAGTTGATGATAGTTGGTTTATTCAGTGGATGATCACATGCTCAGATCCTTAATGATATTCAACACTCCTCTGATTATGAACATGAATATGCTTTGTGAGTAGTTACATTTGTTCCTGAGGAGATGTGAGAAGTCTTGTTATAAGTAATAATGTGAATTTGGTATTCGTTCGATATTTTGATGAGATGTATGTTGTCTTTCCTCTAGTGGTGTTATGTGAACGTCGACTACATGACACTTCACCAAGATTTGGGACTAAGGAAAGGCATTGGGAAGTAATAAGTAGATGATGGGTTGCTATAGTGACAGAAGCTTAAACCCTAGTTTATGTGTTGCGTCGTAAGGGGCTGATTTGGATCCACATGTTTCATGCTATGGTTAGATTTATCTTAATTATTCTTTCATAGTTGTGCATGCTAGCGAGAGGGATTAATCATAAGTGGGGGGCTTGTTCAAGTAAGAACAGCACCAAAGCACCGGTCCACCCACATATCAAATTATCAAAGTAACGAACGTGTATCATATGAGCATGATGAAAACTAACTTGACAATAATTCCCAGGTGTCCTCGGGAGCGCTTTGCTTTATATAAGAGTTTGTCCAGGCTTGTCCTTTGCTACAAAAAGGATTGGTGCACCTTAGTGACACTTGTTACGTGTTACCCGTTATGAAGTATCTTATCACACAACTATCCGTTACTGATAATTTTAGTGCTTGCAGAGAATACCTTGCTGAAAATCGCTTGTCATTTCCTTCTGCTCCTCATTGGGTTCGACACTCTTACTTATCGAAAGGACTATGATATATCCCCTGTACTTGTGGGTCATCAAAACTCTTTTCAGGCGCCATTGCCGGGGAGTGAAGCGCCTTTGGTGAGTGAAATTTGGTAAGGAAACATTTATATTACGTGCTGAAATTTGCTGTCACTTGTCAATATGGAAAATAAACCTTTGAGGGGCTTGTTTGGGGTATCTTCACCCTGACCGGTAGAGCAAGAAGTTGCTCCTCAACCTACTGAACATACAGAAAATATTTATTATGAAATTCCTTCGGGCAGGAGATGGAACACTACATCCTGATATGCATCTAATCTATGTTGATGAAGTTTGTTGATTATTTGAGCTTGCAGGTTTACCCGAGGATGATGTCAAGAAGAAGGTCTTCCCTTTATCTTTGAAGGGAAAGGCATTGACTTGGTATAGGCTATGTGATGATATTTGCGCTTGCAGCTACAACCTGTTGAAATTGGAATTTCATCATAAGTTTTATCCTATGCATCTGGTTCATCGTGAACAGAATTATATATATAATGTTTGGCCTCATGAAGGATAAAGTATCGCTCAAGCTTGGGGGAGGCTTAAGTCAATGCTATATTCATGCCCCAATCATGATCTCTCAAGAGAAATTATTATTCAGAATTTTTATGCTCAGCTTTCTCGTAATGATCAATCCATGCTCGATACTTCTTGTACTGGTTCTTTTATGAAGAATACTATTGAATTCAAATGGGATTTCTTGTAATGAATAAAATGCAACTCTGAAGATTGGTAACTCGATGAAGGTAAGGAGTCATGTATAAACCTTAAGTTTGATTGTGTTAAAACCTTTATGGATACCGATGCTTTTCATGAATTTAGCACTAAATATGGACTTGACTCTGAGTAGTAGCTTCCACTGGTACACGTCGGTCCTAAACAAATTGTTTTTAACCCCTTTCTGCGACGGCATTCGGAAACGTCGCCAAGTGAGTGTGGGCGATAAGGGGTCCTTCCCACACGACCCAGAAACCATTGGGGATATGCCCTCCTGGAACACACACTTGGCAAAATGAGGTCGTGTGCGACCGGCGAGCACTCAAATACAGAAATACATACAATAGTGCTCAAAAAATACAATTATATAGGCGAAATCATTTCCGGGCGTAAGTACATCCCACACAGTCAGTCACCACTAAACGTTTCCATTCGTATATACATCCCACACAGTCACTACAAGGAAAACGTTTGTGCAAGGTGGCGTAACGCAAACAGTTTTGAAGAGAATGTCGTGTGTGATTATTCATTGATCCAACACGGTTTATTCCTAGAAATTGTGTGCATTGCCTGAGGTCATCGCCCACGGTGTTTTCTCATTAACCAATTGCAAATAGGAAAACCCAATTAGCAAGCTAATTGGAAAATTAGCGGACTAATTGCCTTATTATTAATAATCCATTTACTAATCTAATTGACATTCATATTAAGAACATAATATATTCCATTTCCATATTAAGGAAGCAGGATTTCATAATTGAAATACATCGGAGTACAACATGATATAGCTTCAACACTCAGCTAGCACATTACACAACTGAACCAGCAACACGTTTCACATGCAACATCTAGAACCTTTCGAAATTAGCATCATAGACGGTACATAGAGAGATGGATCTCATCTGGAAAACTGCTGAAGCGGAAGGAGAATATTGAGCCTTCATTCATGTTGAAGGTTTTTGCAACTTTAGGCCAGTGCCTATGGATGATTGACCGTCCATCCTTCGACCTCTTCCGGAACACTTCAATATTGAACCGTGGGTGTTGTAGGAAAACTTTCCTCGCCTCCTAACCACAGAGGTGGTTTGAGAGGTAATCATCAGTGAACCCTGAAAATAAGGATGTGCATAAATATCTTCTCTATATTGGAAACGGGTCAAAGGAATAAAAAAGGCAAGGTATAATAGTTAGTACCATCTTGTAAACATCAGTGCTTCCCATTGTTTCCCTGCAACACATATAAGGAAGTTAGTCATCAGGTTAAGTGAGGTTTCGCATGCTATCTGTAAAATATGTTGATGAAAAATAAGCACATTGCAGATTCATCAGATTAATTCAAGCCACATGGAAAACCCATTTATCCAAACCAAGCATGATTAAGAATTAGGAAATATTGCACTTGTATATGTTTCTCATGTATTAAGTGCAGCCAAATTCGATTTATTCCTCATATGGTATACAATAACAGAATGCAGCCACAACAATTGAACATCACATTGCATAATTGAACCAAGCAATTAACTAAACACCACAAAAAATGAACCAAACACTAACTGAGCACCACATTGCACAATATAACATACTCCTAATAGAAGATCAGACAGTTAACCAAACCAAGCATGCCGAACAACCAGGAAATATAGCAATTGTATTTGTTTCTCATGTATTTAGTACAACCAAATTCGATTTATTCCTCACATGGTATACAATAACAGAATGCAGCCACAACAATTCAACATCGCATTGCACCATTGAACCAAGCAGTTAACTAAACACCACAACAAATGAACCAACCATTAACTCAACACCACATTGCACAACAGAACATACTCCTAATAGAAGATCAGACAATTAACCAAATCAAGCATTCTTAACAACTTGGAAATATAACAATTGTATTTGTTTCTCATGTATTTAGTACAACCAAATTCGATGTATTCCTCACATGGTATACAATAACAGAATGCAGCCACAACAATTGAAGATCACATTGCAGAATTAAACCAAGCAGTTAACTAAACACCACAACAAGTGAACCAAGCCAGAACAAATGAACCAAGCAGTTAACTAAACACCAATTGAACAATATAACATACTCCTAATAGAAGATCAGACAGTTAACCAAACCAAGCATGCTTAACAACTTGGAAATATTGCAGCCTGAAGAATTGAACATCACTGCAGAATTGAACCAAGCATTTAATTGAACACCACATTGCATGACATATAGAACATATACACTATAGTAGAAGATTGCATGGTAAAAGCAGATAGCACAATTCACTAGAATTCGTTAAGGAAAGTTAGTAGCTAGCAAACTGAACATCGGTCCTTATAGTGAGCTAATAGGACAAGCTACTCCTCATTGTCAAAGATATCGATGATGATTGGCTCCTTGGACATGGAAGAGGGCGAGGCCTCCGCATCGTGGGTGCCCTCATTGTAGTGGTGAGTTGCCTGAGCCGCTCCGGGCACCAACGTGCTGGCTCTCGAGATGAGGTAAGCACGTGCACACTGAGAAAACACCTCGTAGTCTTCGTCGAAGGCACCGATAGTGGCCTCGAGAAAATGCCACGGACTGTCGTTTAAAGCAGCCAACCGCATCACGGCATCAGCGCGCGAGGCGTCAACGGTGGCCTCGACGGCGAGGTGCTCCTCCAAGATCTGGGGGTCGGCACGAATGGTAGCCATCGCGACATCATCCGCGCATGCGGCCGCTATTTGCTTCTCCGCTGCCAAATTCTCCTTGAGGTCCTAGGTATACTGCGTGCACCATGTCTTAGGCTGGCGCTTATTTGGTGGAGGGGTCGGTGATTTGGGTGGAAGGTGTCGCGCTCACGCCGGCGGTCGGGGCATGTGGGATGTGGAAGGAGGAGGAGGATGGGGGTCAGGTGTGGATTACCTGCTTGGATAGGTGAGGCCGACCAGTGTGAAGGAGGGTCGCCGGCGAGGAGGCGGCGGCGCTGCAAGCAAGGAGTAAAGGTTTCAACTTGGAAAGGAAGGCAGAAATAGGGAAAATGTGGCTTTTGGTAAGGGGGAGGGGGCGGGGAGGTAGATATTTCCGCGGAAGCCAAAAATTTGGAATCGCTTCAGCCAAAAAACTGGCGCGCAAAGTGTCATCTGACACGGTCCCTTATTCAGAGCGGACTGTGGACTGTAGCCTCGCACCTTCTCATGTAAGCCGTATGTGTACTAAACTCCGACGGTGCTCCCATGATTCTTCGTCTTGATTTGAATTACATATGGGGTCACATCGGCCATGGACGGTGTTTGAATTGCTTGACCTTTTATCTGCAGTGATCATGCAACTATATGTCTGTGTCATAAAAGAATTGGAATTATTTAAGGTTCATTTGGACATTTTTATGCATTAAGTGAGTTTTCAAAGCATTTATGTGCATAATTCAAATTTGAACTACATGCACATGCCCCAGTGCATATAAATTGGTTGAAAAATCAAATCTTTGGTCCTTGGGTGCATGATTAGGTCCCATGCAAGAAATGGGAATGAATTTCAAACACCAGGGCATCGTTGATTGCCATCAAAACATTGAGAAGCTTGGTTTTTAAATTCTAGTAAATCCGAAACTCGTCTGAAATTCGCATGCTATCATGGAGCGGCATCAACATGCCATGGTAAATTTTTTATCCCATTTGGGGTAGGTTTGGGTATATGCTTCTCACAAACTAGAGCTTCTCACAACAAGCATGATGATTTCGGTAGGGAACGCCCCACCTTTGGGGATGAAACGATATCCATTGCCTCTTATTGCTTTCAAATTTTTTCTCGTGTCAACATAGAACAACAGGAGTGTTGTGTTATTTTTTGTGATTTTTCGGGGTTCGTTTGGACATTTTATGCATTAACTGAGTTTTCAATGCATTTATGTGCATAATTCAAATTTTAACTACATGCACATGCTCCAATGCATATAAATTGGTTGAGAAATCAAATATGTGTCCTTGGGTGCATGCTTAGGTCCCATGCAAGAAACGGGAATGAATTTCAAACGCTAGGGCACCATTGATTGCCGGCAAAACATTGAGATGCCTGGTTTTTAAATTCTAGTAAATCCAAAACTCGTCTGAAATTCATGAAACTTGGCATGCTATCATGGAGCGACATCAACATGCCGTGGTAAATTTTTTGTCCCATTTGGAGCAGGTTTGGGTATATGCTTCTCACAAACCAGAGCTCCTCACAACAAGCATATGGTTTCGATAGGGAACATCCCACCTTTGGGGACGAAACGATATCCATTGCCTCTTATTGCTTTCAAAAAATTTCTCGTGTCAACATAGAACCACAGGAGTGTTGTGTCAATTTTTGTGATTTTTCGGGGTTCGTTTGGACATTTTTATGCATTAACTGAGTTTTCAATGCATTTATGTGCATAATTCAAATTTGAACTACATGCACATGCTCCAGTGCATATAAATTGGTTGAAAAATCAAATCTGTGTCCTTGGGTGCATGCAAGAAATGGGAATGAATTTCAAACACCAGGGCACCGTTGATTGCCGGCAAAACGTTGAGATACTTTGTTTTTAAATTCTAGTAAATCTAAAACTCGTCTGAAATTCATCAAACCTGGCATGCTATCATGGAAGGGCACCCGACATGCTGTGGTATTTTTTGTGTCCATTTTGATAGAAGGTGCACTCGAATAATGACAGCCAACAAAGGCATTTTGAAACAAAATAGCTGCCACTTTAATATCTCAAACATTTGTATAATTCAAACCGTGTGCGTTCGGTTAACCATTCACATGACGCCATGTGTCTTGGTTTTAATGGCTATAGGAGGTGCCGTGTGGATAGCTGCTTCATTGAACGAGAGCCGTGCGAGTGCAATCCGGTGCACAGGCTCACCGGGAAGCGTACATGTTGTTCAACGCAGGATCTGTGCATCTCTTCAACACAAACGGTTCATATTACGGTATGCAAATTAAAGCCAAACTTCGGTGCTAAGCCAAGAGACACTACGATTTGTCCAAATATGCAGCTAAAAATCAATAGCACTATCTATTTTTTGCAACTAAAATTCAGTAATTAAGCATAGATTTCATTCATACTAGAGATTAAGCAGTCGTTCTCACCGGGAAGCCAGACAGCCTTGGACCGCCGCCCGCCTCGCTCCCACTGGTCTATATTAATGGCGCCGCCGAGCGGCCGCACCGCCCCCCATCCTCGCCACACACACAATTCCTCTCTCTCCGCCCGCATCCTCGACGCCGCTCTGAGTCCTCAAAGCCGCTAGTGTACGAGGATGCCACCGAAGCGCCCCATCGGAGGGAGTGGCGACGCAGGGGCTGCTGAAGCACCGGAGCACTACGTGAATATGGAGACAGAGGTTTCTGTCCCCGCCGACGAGGTGGAGAACGAGGCTGCTAAGAAGCGGAGGCGGGTCGAGAAAGAACCGCAAGCGACTCCAGCAGGCCTAGACTTCATCAACAATCTCCCCGATGATATGTTGATAGTCATCATATCCCTCCTCCCAATCAAATATCGGGCAAGGACTGCCACCCTTTCCCGGCAGTGGCACCCTATAGCTCCGCACCCCTGTCGACCTCCTCGACGCCCACAAGGTCTGCCATGGCTATCGCCAAAGCTTGGGTGCGTTCTCCCAGATCCTCAGCAGTCATGATGGCCCAATCAAAGGCCTTATCACGGGCAAGTTCCGTTCCAATGGCAAGGACCGAGCCAAGCTTGACAAGTGATTCCAATCCCATGCGATAGATTTGCTCGAGAAGCTAAGTTATAACGATGGGCATATGCGCTTGCTGCCAACGTCCGCGCTCTGCTTCGCGCCCATGCCACGCCTCGCCAAGTTCATGAACTGCCACCCCCCTTAATGATGCGCCCGCTCTTTTTCTACCACGACTGAAGCCGAGCTCATCGCCATACGCATCCCAAAGGATGACATGGAGCGCCTGCTCTGCGGTTGTACTGCACTCGAGTTCCTTCGTCTTCAGGCGATGAATTGGTCGAGTACCTTGCACATCACCTCCAGGACTCTCCGGACTACTTATGTGTGTTGCTGGTGCTGCAATGAGAGATGACAAAAGGTGGACCACAATATGGTCATCTAGGACACACCTGCACTTGAGAGATTACTTGTAGTTTATCAACAAGGTCCAACAAGAATCAATGTCATTTCTGCGCCGAAATTGAAAGTGGTGGGCTACTCGTCTGTCAAATACTACAACTTTCAGGTGCAACAGTCGCCTTATATACCTCTCCTTCTTGATATGAAAGTTATTTCTAGTTGTGAAGATGTATGTTCGTGTGTCATCCAGCGAAGCTTCACCCAGACTCTGGGCACAGTGAAGGTCTTGGCACTAGAATCTGTCGGCCCCAACCTGGACCAAGTTGTCAGTTGCCTGAGATGCTTTCCGTGCCTGAAGAAGCTGTATATCGAGGTGATGTCCCTTTCCTGTTAAATTTTAACCATAAGGGGGTTCAATTTTTTGCACCTTTCCCAAGTTTACAATGACAATGTACTACGATTTCTGAAGGAATTTTGGAGGACTTTAGGACATACACCCCCACCCCATATTGGTTGCTTCATTCATATGGTTACAATCGTCCATAAGCATTTCTCCTTTGGATTCATCTGTTCTAGTTTTCTTAGGGAGTTTTTCATCCAATCCAACCTCTTGTGAAGAAGGCTACATGTTTCTAGATTGTAATCAAATGCCCATGTTAATCATGCCAGATCAAAGATGGCACATTTGTGCATTTTACAAATCCTGCAAACCAAATGTAGCAGTGTTCAAAACTGCATGTAGGCACTAACACGTTCTCTTCTTTTGAAGTGCATATTAGGCCCGGAGGTGGATGATGTTTATAACGACAATCACATCGAATGCCTAGATCTGCATCTCTCAAATATTACTTTGAACTCCTACCGAGGGACCCCACCAAATATTACACTCGCCAGGTTCTTTCTTGCCAGAGCAAAGGTGTTGAGGGTACTGAGGTTGAACACGCATTTAATTAGGAAAGATCAATGGTATGATTATCAGAGCTGGCTGGTACTGTGGAATGGAAGTGCCTCCAAAAATGCCAAACTTCTTATTGGAAGAGCATATGGCAAAGCAATTGGAAGTTATTGTGTCAAACCCATACATGACTTGTCAGCGGCTAATCCCTTTTCAGAAATGACGCAGCTTGCAATGTTTGAATTTGGACGTTGTAATCTTTGAATTTGAACCTTGCAAAATTTATGGTATTTGTTTTATTGAACCGTTTTTGTTCTCGTGTCTCAACGCAAACAGTTCATCCGGGTGAACCGCATGTCGTACATCGCACACACCTTGATATGGCTAACCATTTCTTTTGTGTTGCCTAATCACAAATAGTTCATCCGAGTGAACTATATGATGTACATTGCACACACCTTGATCTGGCTGACCGTTTCTTTTGTGTTACCTAATCACAAACAGTTCATCCGAGTGAACCGTATGCTGTACATCGCACACACCTTCATCTAGCTGCCCGTTTATTTTGTTCCTCCTCATTGAAAACGATTAATTGAACTGAACCGTATGCCCTGAATCACACACACAACTAAAATCTGAACCGTGTTTGATGCATCCGTCATCGCAAATGTTTTGCGCCTTTTTCAACAGTTTTTTACACCACCGTTTGTGATTATTGCATCACACACAATTTCGTCGAAGGGTCTCTTATCATAGCGTCGCATTACCAGCATCCTGCAGTAGTGTTCTTTCTGTGAATCATTTGCTACTCAGGTTGATCTCCCTAAGGAGAAGTGGTTTAAATATCATCCTCCCATTGATGTAAAAGTAGTAGAACCTATTAAAGTTGAAGAAGAAACTATTACTTATAATGTTTATCCTGTTATTCCTACTGCGTATATTGAGAAACCACATTTCCCTATTAGGATAAAAGATCATGCTAAAGCTTCAACTGTGGTTCGTAAGACTTATACTAGAACACCTACACCCCCTGAACAAATTAAAGTTAAACCTAGTATTGCTATGGTTAAATATCTCTTGATCCATAATATTGATGGGCATGTTATTTAGTTCTGTGATGAAGCTTCTAGAATTGCAAGACCCGATAATAAAGATAAACATAGACCTATTGTTCGCATGCATGTTGTTTCTATTAAAATAGGAGATCATTGTTACCATAGCTTATGTGATTTGGGTGCTAGTGTGAGTGCAATTCCCTTTACCTTATATCAAGAAATAATGAATGATATTGCACCTGGTGAGATATAAGATATTGATGTTACTATTAAGCTTGCTAATAGAGATACTATATCACCAATTGGGATTGTTAGAGATGTTGAAGTCTTGTGTGGGAAAATAAAATACCGTACTAATTTTCTTGTTCTTGGTTCCCCACAAGATGATTTTTGTCCCATTATATTTGGTAAACCCTTCTTGAACACTATTAACGCTAAGATAGATTGCGAGAAAGAAACTGTTAGTGTAAGTTTTGGGGATGTGTCTCATGGTTTTAATTTCTCCAAATTTCGTAGACAACCCCATGATAAAGAATTTCCTAGTAAAGATAAAATTATTAGTCTTGCTTCTATTACCGTGCCTCCTACTAATCCTTTAGAACAATATTTGCTAGATCATGAAAACGACATGTTCATGGATGAAAGAAAGGAATTAGATGAAATATTCTTTATACAGATGCATGTTTTGAAACACAATTTGCCCGTTGAGACTCTTGGAGATCCTCTACCACCCAAGGGTGATCCTGTGTTTGATCTTAAGCAATTACCTGATACAATGAAATATGCTTATCTTGATGAAAAGAAGATATATCCTGTTATTATTAGTGTTAACCTTTCAGAGCATGAAGAAAAGAAATTGTTGAAAACTCTGAAGAAGGACCATGCCACTATTGGATATACTCTTGATGATCTTAAGGGCATCAGTCCCACTCTATGTCAGCACAAAATTAATATGGATCCCGGTGCTAAACCATTGTTGATCATCAGCGATGGTTAAATACTAAGTTGAAGGAAGTGGTAAGAAATGAAATACTAAAGCTTCTGGAAGTAGGTATAATTTATCCTATTGCTGATTGTAGATGGGTAAGTCTTGTTCATTGTGTCCCTAAGAAGGGAGGTATTACTATTGTTCCTAATGATAAGAATGAATTGATCCCACAAAGAATTGTTACAGGTTACAGAATGGTAATTGATTTTCACAAATTAAACAAAGCTACTAGGAAAGATCATTACTCTCTACCTTTTATTGACCAAATGCTAGAAAGACTATCAAAACATACACACTTTTGCTTTCTTGATGGTTATTCTGGCTTTTCTCAAATACCTGTGTCACAAGAGGATCAAGAAAAAACCACTTTTACTTGCCCTTTCGGTACCTTTGCATATAGATGTATCCCTTTTGGTTTATGCAATGCACCTGCTACCTTTCGAAGATGTATGACTGCTATATTCTCTGACTTTTGTGAAAAGATTATTGAGGTTTTCATGGATGATTTCTCCATTTACGGAACTTCTTTTGATGATTGCTTAAGCAACGTTGATCGAGTTTTGCAGAGATGTGAAGAAGCTAATCTTGTCTTGAATTGGGAGAAGCGCCACTTTATGGTTAATGAAGGTATTGTCTTGGGGCATAAAATCTTCAAAAGAGGTATTGAAGTTGATAAAGCTTAAGTAGATGCTATTGAAAAAATGTCGCGTCCTAAAGATATGAAAGGTATAAGAAGTTTCCTTGGTCATGCTGGTTTCTATAGGAGATTTATTAAAGACTTCTCTAAAATTTCTAGGTCATGCTGGTTCCATTTGTTTTTTATGATGATTGTGTAGAAGCCTTTGAAATACTTAAGAAAGCCTTTATTTCTGGACCTATTGTTCAACCACTTGATTGGAACTTACTCTTTGAAATTATGTGTGATGCTAGTGATTATGATGTAGGTGTTGTTCTAGGACAAAGAGTTGATAAGAAATTGAATGTTATTCATTATCCTAGTAAAACTCTAGATAATGCTCAAAGAAATTATGCTACTACTGGAAAAGAATTTCTAGCAGTTGTGTTTTCTTGTGATAAGTTCAGATCTTATATTGTTGATTCCAAAGTAACTGTTCACACCAATCATGCTGCTATTAAATACCTTACGGAAAAGAAAGATGCTAAACCTAGACATATAGGATGGGTCCTCCTGCTACTAGAATTTGATTTGCACATTATTGATAGAAAGGGAGCTGAGAACCCAGTAGCAGACAACTTGTCTAGGTTACAAAATGTTCTTGATGACCCACTACCTATTGATGATAGCTTCCCCGATGAACAATTAGCTATCATAAATGCTTCTCATAGTACTCCATGGTATGCTGATTATGCTAATTACATTGTTGCTAAATTTATACCACCTAGTTTTACATACCAGCAAAAGAAAAAGGTTTTCTATGATTTAAGACATTACTGTAGGGATGACCCACACCTATATAAAGAAGGAGTAGATGGTGTTATTAGACAGTGTGTACCTAAGCATGAACAGCAACAGATCCTACGCAAGTGTCACTCCGAGGTCTACGGAGGACACCATGCTAGAGATAGAACTGCACACAAGGTATTACAATATGGTTTTTAGTGGCCTACTCTCTTCAAGGATGCCAGTAAGTTTGTCTTCTCTTGTGATGAATGTCAAAGAATTGGTAATATTAGTAGACGTCAGGAAATGCCTATGAATTATTCACTTGTTATTGAACCATTTGATGTTTGTGGTTTTGATTATATGGGACCTTTTCCTTCCTCTAATGGGTATACACATATTTTAGTTGTTGTTGATTACGTTACTAAGTGGGTAGAAGCTATTCCAACTAGTAGTGCTGATCATAACACTTCTATTAAAATGCTTAAAGAAGTTATTTTTCCGAGCTTTGGAGTCCCTAGATATTTAATGACTCATGGTGGTTCACACTTTATCATGGTGCTTTCCGTAAATTTCTTGCTAAGTATGATGCTAACCATAGAATTGCATATCCATACCATCCTCAGTCTAGTGGTCAAGTAGAATTGAGCAATAGAGAAATTAAATTGATCTTGCAAAAGACTGTTAACAGATCTAGAAAGAATTGGTCTAAGAAACTAGATGATGCATTATGGGCTTATAGAAATGCTTATAAAAACCCTATGGGTATGTCTCCATATAGGTTTATGGAAAAGCATGTCACTTACCTCTATAACTAGAACATAAAGCATATTGGGCAATTAAAGAGCTCAACTATGATTTCAAACTTGCCGATGAGAAGAGGTTATTTGACATTAGCTCACTTGATGAATGGAGAACCCAAGCCTATGAAAACGCCAAGTTGTTTAAAGAAAAGGTTAAAAGATGGCATGACAACGGATACAAAAGCATGAATTTAATGTAGGTGACCATGTCTTGCTAGACATCTCTTGTTTAAGATTTTTGCAGGAAAGCTTCTCTCTAAATGGGAAGGTCCTTACATTATTGAGGAGGTTTGTTGTTCTGGTGCCATCAAGATCAACAACGCTGAAGGCACTAACTCGAAGGTGGTGAACGGGCAAAGAATCAAACATTATATCTCAGGTACTCCCATAAATGTCGAAACCAATATTATTAATACCATAGCACCGGAGGAGTACATAAGGGAGATCTGCCACAACGTTTCAGACTCCGAAAAGGAATAGGTATGTGGTACGGTAAGTAAACCGACTCCAAAACTTTTCTAATGGAAATTTTACTCCTTTTGGAATATTTAAAAATTTAGGAAAATAAAAAGTAGTATGAATAGTGCACGAGGAGGCGACAAGACTTGGGGGCGCGCCCAACCCCCCTGGGCGCGCCTGCCTGGCTTGTGGCCACCTTGTGTGCCCTCCGGACTTTGTTTTCTTGTAGTACACTCCTTTTGGTCGGTAAAAATTCATTATATAATCTCCCGAAGGTTTTGACCACCGTACCATGACAACATGCTCTGTTCTTGTATTTAGCTATTCCTGCAGCAGATTTGGAGCAAGATGTCTTCGCTAGAGTCGGTCGGGGAGAGTCGTGTGTAACACCCTTGATGCGACTATAGCTCCCACGTGTCGAGGCACGACTTAGAGACATAATCGCATTGAAGGCATATGTCGCAAGTGAGGTAATCTTCACACAACCCATGTAATACATAAGGGAAAGAGATACATAGTTGGCTTGCAATCGCCACTTCACACAATTACATGAATAAACATTACATCAATCAAATACACTCATGGTCCGACTACGGAACCAAAATAAAAGAATAACCCCAAATGCGACAAAGTTCCCCGATCGACCCCAACTGGGCTCCACTACTGATCAACTAGAACAAAACAACACAGAGGACAAGCTCTTCAACGAGCTCCTCCTGAGCTTGGTTGCGTCATCTGCACGGACTCAACGGCACCTGCAAGCTGGTTTTGGAAGTATCTGTGATCCACGGGGACTCAGCAATCTCGCACCCTCGCGATCAAGACTATTTAAGCTTAGGGGTAAGGTAAAAGGTATGAGGTGGAGCTGCAGCAAGCGACTAGCATATATGGTGGCTAACATACGCAAATGAGAGCGAGAAGAGAAGGCAAAGCACGGTCGATAAAAGTATGATCAAGAAGTGATCCTATAGCAACCTACGTCAAGCATAACTCCAACAACCGTGTTCACTTCCCGGACTCCGCCGGAAAGAGACCATCACGGTTACACACGCGGTTGATATATTTTAATTAAGGTCAACTTCAGGTTTTCTACAACCGGACGTTAACAAATTCCCATCTGCCCATAACCGCGGGCACGGCTTTCGAAAGTTCAAATCCCTACAGGGGTGTCCCAACTTAGCCCATCACAAGCTCTCACGGTCAACGAAGGAATAGACCTCCACCCGAGACGTTCTGATCAGACTCGGTATCCCAGTACAACAAGACATTTCGACAGGGTAAAACTAAACCAGCAACACCGCCCGAATGTGCCGACAAATCCCGATAGGAGCTGCACACATCTCTTTCTCAGGGCACACCGGATTGTCTAAACTTCCGGTAGGCCAGCCCAGAGTTGCCCCTGGTGGCCACCGGCGGCTGACAAGTTGGACCAACACTCAGAGGGGCACTGGCCCGGGGGGGTAAAATAAAGATGACCCTCGAGAGAGCGACTCCCGAGGGAAAAATAGGTGGTGGTGAGGCAAATGGAAAAACCAAGGTGGGGCATTGCTGGAGGAGCTTTACTTAAGGCGAACTGTCAAGGGGTTCCCATTATTACCCAACCGCGTAAGGAACGCAAAATCCGGGAACATAACACCGATATGACGGAAACTAGGGCGGCAAAAGTGGAACAAAACACCAGGCATAAGGCCGAGCCTTCCACCCTTTACCAAGTATATAGATGCATTAATTAAATAAGATATATTGTGATATCCCAACAAGTAAACATGTTCCAACAAGGAACAACATCTCCATGTTCCAACAAGGAACAAAACTTCAATCTTCACCTGCAACTAACAACGCTATAAGAGGGGCTGAGCAAAGCGGTAACATAGCCAATCAACGGTTTGCTAGGACAAGGTGGGTTAGAGGTTTAACATGGCAATTTGGGAGGCTGACAAGCAAATGGTAGGCATCGTAGCATTGGCATAGCAAAAGAGCGAGCAAACTAGCATAGCAAAGATAGTAGTGATTTCGAGGGTATGATCATCTTGCCTGAAATCCCGCAAGGAAGAAGAACGAGTCCATGAAGAAGACAAACGGACGTGGACGAACGGGTCCTCACAACACGACGTTATCGGAACCAACCTGAAGAAGCAACACCGGAAAAGAGCAAACAATCTAGTAAACAACCACGACATAGACATGGCATGATGCACAAACAATTATGATGCATGTCCGGTTTAATGATACATGGCATGGCAAAGTGCACAAGCAACCCTACAAATTAAGTGGAGCACAATATGTAACGAGTTGCATATTGACGGAGCACCACATCAATTATTTAGTTCGATCTCGTTTATGTACCCAACAATATTAAATGTTGTTAAACATGGCAAGAGGTGAAGCATAACAAAACTACCTATCTAGGCAAGTTTAAATGAGGCCGGGAACAACCAACAACAATTCCGGAAACTCCTCATGTGCATATATTAGGTTTGGTACTGATATGCCCTAAACACAATTTTAGGGTTATTAAACATGCAAGATGAGTGCACCATGTTAATCTAGTCAAAATTCTACCCCATTTACATATAAAGTTTATTAAAATCGGAGTTACGGTTATTTAGTTATGAATTTAATCATTTTAACATGGCATAGGAGCAAATTAATGCAAACAACATTTTAAACATTTTAACATGGCAAGAAAATGGCATATTATTAATCTACACATAATTTTAAGCAAGTTTCATATACAAAGTTTTTACAAAGGATGCACGGTTGGTGAGTTATTAAATGCATGTAGTCTAGGGGGTTTTCTGTAAATCTGCAAAACCCTGGAAATTAACTAAATTCGTAGAACCAAAAAAAACATCCACTAGGCCGAAACTGAACTGGCCCAGCAGTAAGAGAAAAAAAAGGAGGGGCGCTTGGGGTGGCCTCACCCATGGGCTTCGGCCCAGTTCGAGAAAGAGGCAGGCTGGTGGAGTGGCTAGGCCTCAGTGCCTTGCTGGGCCGCTATGAGGCACAAGGCGAGGCCGACCCAGGCAGTGGATCGGGAAGCAGCGGTGACTGGTCAACGCGTAGGGGCGTGCTCGCTGCAGAAGAACAGGGGCGCGGCGCACACGACAACGACGGCGGCGACGCTCCAGCTTGGCTCAGGGCGGCGGCGAGTGGAGTGGCGGCAGGCTGGGGAGGTCCGGTCGCGGAGACGCATCGGTGATGCGAACGAGGCAAAGGTCTCCGGCGGCAGAGAAGTCCCAGGCGGCGGCTGCCGGGGTTTCTGATCCACGGGCACCTATGGGACCGGCGGACCGGGTCCCTTTTGGTTCGGCGGGGGGGCGGAGGTTGCGCAAAGAGCAGATCGAGGCGAAGCAAGCGGGCGGTTGGTCGTGCGAGGGGTAAATCGAGGTGAAGCACGCGAGCGATTTACCCAGGTTCGGGCCGCAAGGATGCGTAAAACCCTACTCCTGCTTTGTGGATTGGTATTGATTTCTAGCTCAGGAGCGAGCGTGAGTGTGTGGAGTTGCTGAGTCTCGCGAGGGCTCTCGAGGTGGCCGACCCCCTCTACGTTGCAAACGGGCCTCCTTTTATACTCAAGGGGTTACCGACATAGAGCAACGGGGGCCAAGGGCAAAAATGGAAAGGGTGCCGTGGGTAGGCACAGCTAGGTGCTGTAGTAGGCACAGCTAGCTGCTACAGTGTTATCATACCTAACCCTGACGGCAGGGGACAAGGGCATTAAATGCCCATCTGTGTCGCCTAGACAACACCGAAAGGGACCGCTAGGGATGCCACCGTCTTGCCACGATGGTTGTCTTGTCAGCGCCTGCGTGCCACCGCACGCCCCTAGCTGCACAGCCTCCTGCCACGTGCGCTCGGGAGGGGCTCCGGAGCGACACGTGGGTGGATGTGCTGGAGCGCGGGCGTGGAGTGGGGGCTTGCCGCGGCAAGCACCTTGCCGCAGCCGTCGACTTGTCTCTTCCGGGAGCTTGTCGCTCGCCGGGCCTTGTTGGGGCGCGTAGCGCGCCGCGGCAAGTTCCTTGGAATGCCTCGGACGGCCTTCCCGGCAAGCGCCTCTTGCCGGGGTCTTGGGACGCTTCTGATGGCCTTCCCGGCAAGCTCCTCTTGCCGGGGTCTTGCCTTCTCCCCGGCAAGCTCCTCTTGCCGGGGTCTTGCCTTGGGTACTTTGTTCTTGAATGGTCTTCAGAGGGACCACAAGGAATCTTGGTGGCGAACTGGCAGGCCTTGCCGCGGGACGCTGCGACTGCCCGTGCACAAGTTCGGGGTACAAGGGTACCCCTACTCTAGTACACCGACAGGAGCCC
Source organism: Triticum urartu (assembly GCF_003073215.2). Classification (NCBI taxonomy): domain Eukaryota; kingdom Viridiplantae; phylum Streptophyta; class Magnoliopsida; order Poales; family Poaceae; genus Triticum; species Triticum urartu. The sequence goes on from NC_053024.1 coordinate 333,676,441, forward strand.
CCGGGCCTGGGCCAGACACGGTGACGAGCGCTGTCGGGCCAGGCCCAAAACAGTGCACGGGCACGCGCGGCTTAGGTCGCGCCGCACCTTCCTCCGCTTCCCCCGCGCCCTCCCCCCGAACGGCACGCGTTGAATGCGGCGTCGTGGAGGAGGTCGTGGGGGTTCCTTCTCTGGAAATGCGGAACGTCCGCCCCCTTCCCCCCTTTAAGAGCAGGGGAAGCGGGGGCAGTTGGTCCATTCGCCCGTTGCCGTTTCCAATCTCGGAAATCTCTGCCGCCCTCTCGCCTCCCCAAAGCAGAGAGAGAGAGCAGCGCTCCGCCCTCCGCCGCCGTCAGTACTACCAACGCCGTCGATCCCTCCACTGCTCCCACCATGGCTCCGAAAGCCGACAGGGGGAAGACCGTGAAGACGACCGAGGCGCATCGGCTCGCGGTGCTGCGGAAGACGCGGGCTGTTTTCCCCCCCAGGCTCGGCGCGATGGAGCTGAAGTCGGACTATTCTCTGTTCTGGTCGGCGGAGACGCGCGCGCATCCGCGCACACGAGTTCTCCCCGCCGCCGCCTGTGAGACTGCCCCAAATGGGTATGCCTTCTTCGCGTTGTTCTTCTATTGCGGGCTCTGCCCGCCCTTCTCTGATTTCTTCTACGACGTCATGAACACCTATGGGTTCCACCTCCTCGACTTCACCCCCAACGCCGTTCTGACGATGGCAGTTTTCGCGCATCTCTGCGAAAACTTTGTCGGAGTTCTTCCCAATGTGGCCCTCTTCCGCCATTTCTTCACTCCTCGAGTAGAGAGAGGAGGGCCTCTATCCGGCGGGATCGCCTGGATCTCGAGGCCCGGCAAGAAGGAGACCTATCTGGAGGGAGAGTTCCGCGGCAAGTGGGAGGAGTGGAGGGCTGACTGGTGTTGGATTATCGAGGAGAGTCCGCAGCCTTTCACCGCCCGGCGCCAAACCCCGATGGCGCGCGGCGATGACTGGAGCGACCTGGCCCCGGAGGACGACAGGCTGGGGATCGCCGTCACCAGGATCCTGCGTCTCCGGAATGCCGGGCTCACTGTCGGCGCGGTTGGCGTAGACTTCCTTCGCCGCCGCGTCGCCCCCCTGCAAGAGCGGGGGAGGCCAACTTGGGAGTTCAAGAACGCGGCAGACATTATGAGGCTGCGGCCAGGCCTCAACTACAACTTCACAGTTCGGGAACTCCACGCAATGCTGCAGGAGCTGTTCAGGTATGACCCCCAGCATCCCGAAGTGTTCAGGTTGCCAGGAGGCGTCGTGCCTTTGTGCAACAACTCCGCGCTCGACCGCATCCGTGCAATGATGCCGGAATGCGACTCGCACGGGATTGTGCCAACTTGGCAGGAGCCTGCCGACGAGGTCGTGCAGCACTTCTTCGACAACTTGGTGGAAGTGGCTGTCCGCCTCGACGAGAAAGACGGCCTCACCCGCGACACCACTGACGTGGAGATGGCGCGCATCGCCACCAGGCTGGAGGAGGCGGCGGCAGCCGCAGCCGCGGGCGAGTTTGGGTTCACCACCGCAGAAGCAGACGCGGCAGAAGTGGCGAGCTGCGGCGAGCAAGGGGAGTCTGCCGGCAAGGAGGGGCTTGCCGGGCAAGGTGCTGAACTGAGCGAGCCTACCAAAGATACGGGCAGCTCGCGGCAAGTCGACTCCTCTTCCTCCTTGCCTCCGGACAGCCCACCAGAGGCAGAGCCCCCAGCACTGCCCAGGAGGCGTCTTCACAAGGTTGGCGACGAGGCGGGACGGCAAGCGGGTCAACAGTCGCCACGCCGCGTGACGCGCTCGACCGCGGCAAACACCGTTGCCGCGGGAGCGCCTCATGCTACGACGGCAACTGGAGCGGGGTCTAGCCGGACCGCCGCTTCGGTCCCTGCTGCTTCCCGTGCCGCGCCGACAGCCGGAGCGGCGTCTTCTCAGACCGCCACCAGTGCTCCCGCTAAGCGGCCAAGGGAAGCTTCTCTTCCGCCTCCTCGCTCTGGGAGCGCGCCGGGCTTCGACTTCTCCGCGCTGAGCTCCGACGAGGAGGATGAAGAAGAGTAAGCTTTTCTTGCTGCACTCGCATTTCTTCGGTTTTTGCTGTTGTTCTTGCTTCCCACTTGCTTCTCCCTGATCCTGCTCCTTTTCAGGACTCTGGCCCAGAGAGCGGCAAAGAGAGCTAAGGCCCCGGTGGTCATCGTCGAGGACGTGCCCACTGCGACAACAGGTGGCGCGCCCGAGACAACCTTGCCGGACCTGGCGACTTTCCTCCATGGCAGCCCCCAGCGTAAGTGTGTGAACTTTTTGCCACGGTGAGGCGCGCATGGGTACTTGTCTTTGCTGATATCCGCTTGTTGCCTTGCGTAGGAGCAGAGCAGCCTCACCAGGAGTGTTCGGAGACAGCCCCCGGCATGCCATCTACTTCAACTACGCCGCCCAGGGAAAATTCTCCGGCAGGGGGTGGCTCTCCGGCAAGGGGAAGCTCTCCGCCAAGGGACGGCGCCAGCATCCCCTCAGCGGCAGAGATCATGGCCACCGAGCCCAGCGCAGGTAATCTCCTTGCTTCAGGTCTTCCCTTGGGTTCTCCTTCTTCTGGTCTCTTTGAGTTTTTGGTTGGATCTTGTTGACTCTCTCCTCTTGTGCCGGCCATCAGACCCATCCGCTGCGGAGCGGATGGAGACCGAGGCCGCCGCTGAGGACGCAGGCGGTGGCAGTGACGCTGCCAGCGCCGAGGCCGCCGAGGCTGGCGCCGCGGCGGCTGGCGAGGAGTCTGGCGATCGTACTGACGGCCCAGAGGCCGCAGGAGCGCCAGGTGCTGCACCGACCGCCGTCCCGTCCGCCGAAGCCGCAGCGCCAAGCATCGAGGAGCCCCAGCCGGGCGTTTACTTGAAAGCCGGCGAAGGCGTCTTCATCAACCTCCCCTGGGCATCAAGCTCCAGGGCGCCGATCGAGGGGGAGGTCTTCGACGGGGAAGTGCTTGCCTCCGCGGGTCTGAAGCTGGCCGACGCGCCGAGCAGCAGTAGCAATGAGCCCGAAGAGGAGCGGCTGCTGCGCAGGTTGATGTCGCTCTACCATGCGCGACAAGCCAAGCTGGAGTCCCGCGAGGCGCTTGTCGCAAAGGCGGGAGCAGACATTGAGAAGCGCGCAGACGAGCTCGCGGGTTTCCACCGGGAAGCCGTCCGATCCTTGGCAGAGGAGCGGGAGCAGCTCGCTGAGGCGAAGAAGGCCTTTCTCCTCGAGAAGGCCGAAGCCGAAGAGCTGCAGCGACTTGCCGCCGTGAAGCTAGCCGCGGAGGTGGGCGAGCAGGCGCAGCGGAAGGTCGACCTCGACGCTCACGAGGAGGAGCTTGCCGCGCGCGAGGAGAAGCTGGGCGGAGCCCTCAAGCAAGCGGAGGACGCTGCCGCCGCTGCCGAGGCCGCCAAAAAGGTGCTGGAGATGAAGGTGGTGCAGCTGGAGGCTGACCGCAAAGCATATGGCGAAGAGCTCAGCGCCGCCAAGGACTCCAACGCCGCCCTTGAGTCGAGGCTGGTCGCTTTGACCAGGGCACTGGACGGCGCCAAGGAGCGAGAGGCGGCCTTGAAGAAGGAGATCGATGCTGACAAGGCGCTGCTGGAGAGTGCTGCCACCACCCAAAACGCGTTTAGGGATACGGTGGAGCACTGGACAGAGAGCCTCGTGAACGCCGCCGGGGACATCGACAAGGAGCTGGCGCAGCTGGGGGTGGAGGACTTCGGGTACTCCTCCGACGAGAACCTCCAACCTAGCGCCAAGCTCACTATGTTCTTCCAAGGCGTGGCGACGGCACTCCAGCGGCTCCGAGATGAGATCCCGAAGCGACTGGCCGATGAGTCGTGCGAGATCTGTGCGGGAGCCCTTCAGAAGGTGTTGATGAAGGTTGCCTTCCGCAATCCAGGCCTCCGCCTCCACAACGTCCTCAGATCCTTGCCGCCTGATATCGATCAGGAAGAGCTCAAGGCCCTTGTCGCACCCATTGTGGACAAGGTGAGCGGGATCAAGAGGGTCGAGGGCGACCGCGTCGACTAGGTCGCCGGCTTCCTTCTTTCCTTGTCGCTGCTAGCTATGTTATAGAAAACATTTATTAGAGCTGCGACAAGCTATTTTGTAATATAATTTTCTTCTGGATAGCCATTGCAACGTTATTCCCTTTACTTGACTCCTCCCTTTGTATGTTTTTGCCCTACGCTTTTAGGGAACTTGCCGGTGCAGGCATCCGGTCCGCGAGCGCTGAGCGCGGAACTGGCGGTGCCGCTACCGACAAGAAACCTTGTCGCAGCCAGCTGCAGCTCACTTAAGTTGCTGAGCGGGGCTCGAAGCAAAGTAAGGGTGCGACTAGTGTAGCAACTAGCCGCAGCTAACTTACATTGTTGAGCAGGCTCAAAACGATGCAAGGGCGCGGCTAGTGTAGCAACTAGCCGCGGCTCACCTAATGTTGTTGAGCGAGCTCGAAACAACGCAAGGGCGCAGCCAGCTACGAGTTGGCTCCTCCGCGCACAGGTTTCCCATACAAAGTGCAGTCGTTCAAGGGAGATAACTTGGAATTTAAAAGATTTAGCTGCTCAAACTTTGGCAACTTAGCTTTTCTGTCGTTTGCTTCCCGGCAAGACGAAATTCTTGAACGACGCCTGGTCCATACCCTTCTCTTCTCCCCTTTCCCCCGGCAAACTTGTGGGCGAGGGATCCTTTCTTTCCTTGGAAGAAGGAAGAAAAGAAAGAAGAGAGAATAAAGATAGAGAGCCTAGCAGCTCGTCAACGCTTGCCGTGGTGTTGGTGCTGCACAAATGTCAGATCATATATGCCAGAATTTAGAAAGCATAAAATCGACGAAATGTGCGGAGCACGCGGGCTCTACTGTGCACGGGATCTGCGCCCGGCCTCGTACAAAGGATTACATGCAACAGCGGCAAGACTTTGTACAAGAGGTGGTTGCCGGAACGGGTTCCGGCAACCGCGCCTTACGGGTAAAACTCATGAAGATGCTCGATGCTCTAGGAGTTGCTCACTGGGATGCCATCTTCGGTCTCAGGGCGGCCGGCGCCGGGCCCAGTGACTCGTTTCACCCGGTAAGGGTCTTCCCATTCCGGCGTCAACTTTGTATGTTTTTACCCCACGCTTCTAGGGAACTTGCCGGCGCAGGCATCCAGACCGCGAGCGCTGAGCGCGGAACTGGCAGTGCCGCTACCGGCAAGAAACCTTGTCGCACCCAGCTGCAGCTCACTTAAGTTGCTGAGCGGGGCTCGAAGCAAAGTAAGGGTGCGGCTAGTGTAGCAACTAGCCGCAGCTAACTTACGCTGTTGAACAGGCTCGAAACAGTGCAAGGGCGCGGCTAGTGTAGCAACCAGCCACAGCTCACCTAATGTTGTTGAGCGAGCTCGAAACAACGCAAGTGCGTAGCCAGCTACGAGTCGGCTCCTCCGCGCACAGGCTTTTCATACAAGGTGAGCCGATCCAGGGGAGATAACTCAAAAATTGGAGATCTGGTTGCTCAGGCTTTGGCAACTTATCTGTTCTGGGTGTGTTGACGTGCATGGTGACCACGGGCGCTCCGAGATTCACCAGCTCGATCTTGATCTAGCGAGCGCATGGTACCGTGAGTACCATGGCGCTGTCGGTCCCGCGCCTCCTGGGATGGGCGCGGTGCATGGACGGACGCCGAGGTCTTGGAGTGCGCCCGGTCGTTGTGGGAGCCGGCCACGCCGCCGATGGGAAGCGCAGCCTTGTCCTGGGACCTGGCAGCACCAAGAGTTCCCTCGTCGATGCGTGCCCTTCCGCCGGCGCCTGCCCCACCGTCCGTTTGCTCCGGCGGTGGGTGACTCGGCGCGGACGGAGCAGCTGCCTCCGAAACTTTCTTCTTCGGCGACATGTTGATGAAGATGGTGAAGATTGATGAAGAAGATGAAGATCTAGCCCGCAAGAACGCCGGATCTGATTCGCACAATTTCGACGCCCCCTACCTGGCGCGCCAGAGATGCCGGGGTTTCTGATCCACGGGCACCTATGGGACCGGCGGACAGGGTCCCTTTTGGTTCAGCGGGGGGCGGAGGTTGCGCAAAGAGCAGATCGAGGCGAAGCAAGCGGGCGGTTGGTCGTGCGAGGGGTAAATCAAGGTGAAGCACGCGAGCGATTTACCCAGGTTCGGGCCGCAAGGATGCGTAAAACCCTACTCCTGCTTTGTGGATTGGTATTGATTTCTAGCTCGGGAGCGAGCGTGAGTGTGTGGAGTTGCTGAGTCTCGCGAGGGCTCTCGAGGTGGCCGACCCCCTCTACGTTGCACACGGGCCTCCTTTTATACTCAAGGGGTTACCGACATAGAGCAACGGGGGCCAAGGGCAAAAATGGAAAGGGTGCCGTGGGTAGGCACAGCTAGGTGCTATAGTAGGCACAGCTAGCTGCTACAGTGTTATCATACCTAACCCTGACGGCAGGGGACAAGGGTATTAAATGCCCGTCTGTGTCGCCTAGACAGCACCGAAAGGGACCGCTAGGGACGCCACCGTCTTGCCACGATGGTTGTCTTGTCAGCGCCTGCGTGCCACCGCACGCCCCTAGCTGCACAGCCTCCTGCCACGTGCGCTCGGGAGGGGCCCCGGAGCGACACGTGGGTGGATGTGCTGGAGCGCGGGCGTGGAGTGGGGGCTTGCCGCGGCAAGCACCTTGCCGCAGCCGTCGACTTGTCGCTTCCGGGAGCTTGTCGCTCGCCGGGCCTTGTCGGGGCGCGTAGCGCGCCGCGGCAAGTTCCTTGGAATGCCTCGGACGGCCTTCCCGGCAAGCGCCTCTTGCCGGGGTCTTGGGACGCTTCTGATGGCCTTCCCGGCAAGCTCCTCTTGCCGGGGTCTTGCCTTCTCCCCGGCAAGCTCCTCTTGCCGGGGTCTTGCCTTGGGTACTTTGTTCTTGAATGGTCTTCAGAGGGACCACAAGGAATCTTGGTGGCGAACTGGCAGGCCTTGCCGCGGGACGCTGCGACTGCCCGTGCACAAGTTCGGGGTACAAGGGTACCCCTACTCTAGTACACCGACAGCGGCGCTGGCCTCTGCAAAACGGCGGCGGTGCGACAACTCAGAGAGAGAGAAGAAATGGAGAAAGAAAAAGGAGGCATGGCGACGCGGGGACGGAGGTTCAGACGAAGCACGGGCAACAGCGACAATGCTTGAGCTCGAGACGAAGACACCCTCCTCGTCGGAACCGAAGAAGACGTCGGCGACAGGAAGCGCCAGACTGCAGGGCGTCAAGAGGAGTTGTTCCGGCGGGTGACGCTTGCTGGAGGTAACCGGACGCAGCAGGATGATGGCGGCGATGCTGTGGAGCTTGGGCGAGTACCTGCCTGTTCCTGGGAAGGAGAGAGAGAGGGTCACCATGAGAGAGGGAGAGGGAAAAATCAGGAGGAGAGGAGTGGGACGAGGCCGGTCCTAGTCGTGGCCACAGGCGGCGAGGTCGCTGGAGGGCGCGCCCTGCAGGGTCAGCGAGGCTCGGGCGCGAGGGCCCCTACTCCGATGCTGCGGCTGGTTGGATCGAGGAAGGAGGAGGGCGATGGGGCCTGGCAGGGGTGTCCCCTGCGACGTTCTCTTGAGGCCGCGGGGTCGCGAGCTTGATCTCGCTCGATCTGGAAAACGGGGAGGTGGCGGCTTCGGTTGGTTGAACTGGCTGGATGGATCGGGGGGGAGCTGGTTGATCCGGTGAAGACAACGAGGGGGAAAATTTGGATCGGGGAGGATACCGAGGGAGTGGCGGCGGCGGGCAGGGCATGTTTGGGACAAACTCCCTAGAAGTTAGGGTTGGACCTATATATATATAGCATATGGGTGTTTGGCTAGGGGCTAATCTGGATCCTTCGATCGAAATCGAGCGGTTGAGAAAAATAGGCTAGGGAGCCCATATAAGAAAACGATGACGTTTTTAGATGTTTGGGGATGATCCGGACACAACGGTGGCGACACCTCGGGTCGGGTCCGGGACAACTTTCGGACGCTCACGTGAGGGGTTCGATGCACTGTGCAGAGAGGGTTTCGGACCGTGCGGTCGCATCGGACAACTTCGGAAGCGAAGAGGGGAAGGAGGATGGACTAGGTGGGCTGTGGCGAGACTGCGAGGGGAAGAAGAGAGAGAGAGGGCCCGGCATCTGTTTCCGGAGACCGAAAACGTCCGACGTAAATACCGGCTATAATGCCGCTATAGTTTAATGGTTAGGCTATCAAACGAACTCCGAACGCGATGAAACTTGGCAGGCGGTCTATCTACACTATAATAATACCGCACGCCAACTCTCATCCCATTCCGAGAACATTTTACGGCCACTTATAAAATACTATTTCGGACATGCCGCGGGCGCGTGCAAGTGTGTCTGGGCTCAGAACGGACAACGGACGGAACTGGGAGAACCCGGGCTAATGCAAGTTTTGAAAACATTATGATGCAATGCACATGATGACATGATGAAATGCAACACGCAAGAAAATGACAAGGCAACAACAGCGAATAATTGGGGAACACCTGGCACATCGGTCTCGGGGCGTTACATCGTGTCTCTCACCCGATGCCTGGCCTAAGACCATACAACGAAGCTTACCACTTTGGGTGGTCGACGGAGGAAGAGATGGAGGCTGACCTGAAGAGAGTAGATGCCATGGAGGAGGATCAAGAAGTTACTTCGCGCCCTCAACCCGAAGCCATACTTGAGGAAATCCAGAGCTCAGCAATACCGAATTCGGTCATACCTCCCAATGCAAGATTTCTCTCTTATGATAACATGAAAAAGAGTGTCGCCTTTTCCCCCGCAGCCAGGAAGCATCCATGGGTGATCGGAGCTCTAGCCATCACAGGAAAACTCTGTAAGGAAATAATGGATCTCAAACATCAAGTCAATAGGCTTGAGGAGGAAAATTGCATCCTGAAGGGTATTATCGCCAAGAAGATCCACTACAGGAATCAGCTGATTTGCCGTCTGCCATGGCAGATGGCAAAGGGCCAGAAAGCTGAGGGAAAAGGTCTTTGCCGTCAGCCGCTGACGGCAAACCTGCCCGGCACTGTAAGTTATGGTAAACAACTGCTTTGCCATCTATTTTCGCACAACGGATCGCAAAGACCCCTTTTCCATCGGTGGCATACGGCAAAGAAGGTGGACAGCAAAGAACTGGCGTTAGCCATACTAGGTGGCTAACAGGAGGCTTTGCTGTTGTGACGCCTCCGATTCAATCGTACACTAATCATACATGCAAATGTGTACGATCAAGATCAGGGACTCATGGGAAGATATCACAACACAATTCTAAAAATAAGTCATACAAGCATCATAATACAAGCCAGGGGCCTCGAGGGCTCAAATACAAGTGCTCGATCATAGACGTGTCAGCGGAAGCATCAATATCTGAGTACAGACATAAGTTAAGCAAGTTGCCATAAGATGGCTAGCATAAACTGGGATGCAGATCGAAAGAGGCGCATGCCTCCTGCCTGGGATCCTCCTAAACTACTCCTAGTCGTCGGCGGCGGGCTGCACGTAGTAGTAGGCACCTCCGATGTAGTAGGAGTCGTCGTCGGTGGTCTCTGGCTCCTGGGCTCCAACATCTGGTAGCAACAACCGGGAAGAATGGAAAGGGGAAAAGGAGGGAGCAAAGCAACCGTGAGTACTCATCCAAGTACTCACAAGCAAGGATCTACACTACATATGCATTGATATCAATGAAATGGGTAGTATTTGTGGACTGAACTGCAAAATGCCAGAGTAAGAGAGGGATAGCTAGTCCTATCAAAGACTACGCTTCTGGCAGCCTCCATCTTGAAGCATATAGAAGAGAGTAGATGGTAAGTTTACCAAGTATCATCGCATAGCATAATCCTACCTGGCGATTCTCTCCTTGTCGCCCTATGAGAGAGCGATCACCGGGTTGTATCTCGCATGTGAAAGGGTGTGTTTTATTAAGTATCTGGTTCTAGTTGTCATAAGGTCGAGGTACAACTTCGGGTCGTCCTTTTACCGAGGGACACAACTATTCGAATAGATCAACTTCCCTGCAGGGGTGCACCACATTACCCAACACGCTCGATCCCTCTGGCCGGACACACTTTCCTTGGTCATGCTCGGCTTCGGAAGATCAACACGTCGCAGCCCTACCTAGGCACAACAGAGAGGTCAGCATGCCTGTCTAAAACCTAAGTGCGCAGGTGTCTGGGCCCATCGCACATTGCACGCCTGCACGTTGCGAGGGTAGCCAGTGAGCAGACCAAGCAACCTCCATTACAAAGGAACTTGCATTACGCGGTCCAACTCGGCGCGCGCCGCTCAGTCGCTGACGTCAAGAAGGCTTCGGCTGATACCACAACGTCGAGTGCCCATAACTGTTCCCGCGTAGTTGGTTAGTGCGTATAGGCCAGTGGCCAAACTCAGATCAAATACCAAGATCTCGTTAAGCGTGTTAATTGAAGTATCCGTGGACGCCGACTAGGGCCAGTCCCACCTCTCACCTAGGTGGACTCAACCTGCCCTGTCGCTCCGCCACAAAGATCCACCCAGAGGGCGCTGGGCGAAACGGGCACCGGGCGCCTGGGTGTGGCCGAAGCCGCCTGGGTGTCGGCCAGGCCAGCCGCGGCGGCGCGCGCCCACACGCCTGAGGCGTGGCTGCGGTCGGAGGGGATGGGATGGCGCACAGCTGGAGCAGCGGCAAGGAGCAGCGGCGCGGCACTTGGCAGCAGGCGGCACCGGCGAGCGGCAGCCGGCGGGGGCAAGCAGCAGTGGCAGTGGCCAGCGAGGTGGGGGCTCTGGCGGGCGCGCACGGGAGGCAAGTGAGCAGCGACGGCGGTGGGGAGGACACACGTACAGCACGGGGACGCAGCGGCGCATGCGGGGTATGGCTGCAGCGTCGCACGGGGCGGGGGCGCTAGCGACAGCCGGCAACGAGCCGGAGTAGCTGTAGTGGAGCCGACGCAAGGGCGCGCCTGCGCGTGCACGGTTGGACGCGGAGACACGGGCGTTGCAGGATGAGGAGCAGCAGGCAGCAGAGCGGCGGGGCGCGATGAGAGTGGGCTCGGGCGGCGGCGATGGAACTGGCCCGACAGGATCGAGGCCATGGAGCAAGGTCGAGCGACCAGAGATGCAGGGCGGGACCGGGCGACGCCACAAGCACAACGGCCACACTGGTTCACCTTCGGGGCGGCTAGAACGACGGTCTCGAGCACGACGGTGGCGTCATGGACACGACTAGTGCACGGGTACAGCTACGGCACGACCTAAGGCTCAGGTTCAAAGGGAAAACGAGAGTGTGCTGACGAGGGTGCTCATAGGGGTTTCAGGGAAGCAAGGGAAAGTCGAGGTCAAGAGGATCGATGGCGAGCTGCTGCGTTAGTGTCGGGGAAGACGAGGTTGATGACGAGGCTTGACGGCCTCCCAGCTCGCACCCGAGGGCGTAGATGATGAATCCGATGATGGTGCTTCCCCCGGACAGCTTCGCGTGGCACGAGGTGGTCGCAGACCACGAAGACGACGATGACGTTCGGGCGGGAGCAAAACTGAGTGGGGCAAGTGAGGGAGAGGGGAGAGGTGGATCTAGGGTTTAGGGAAGGAGAGTGAGAGGGTGAGAGGGGGGGTCTTGTAGGTGAGGGGGGAGGAGTGGATGGTCGGCACCTGGCCGGGGCGCCATGGATGGCCTCCATGCCCTCCAATGAACAAGAAGTAGGAGGAGGGCTGGTCCTCCCCAGCTACATGGGCCAAAGCGCGAGTAGCTTAGGTTTTCTCTTTTTTTTATATTTTTGTTTACTGTTTTGTATTCCTCCTCTGTTTCTATTTTAAGTTCGAACCAAATGAATTTTGTTGTAGATGAAATTTGTCACATAAATACTAGGCATTATTTTGAGCATAACACAAGTTTGGAGGCAACTAGAGTTAAATAAGTAATTGTTTATTCTGAGAAGGTCACTTTTTTGCTGCTAGACCATTTATTAATTTACTTTGAATTTATTTGTGAGTCAAATGGAGTTAGATCACACATGACAACTCATCAGAGGGAATTATAGAATAATTTGAACATTTTTGTTTTGTTGTTGGAATAAATATTATTTTTACTTTATTTTAAAATTTGAATTCGGTTTGGATCAAAGTGAGGTTAAGCAAATTAATTGCGATGACATGGCACTATCAGTGTGTGATTACTGTAGCTTGACTACCGGGGTGTTACAAATCTCCTCCACTACAAGAAATCTCATCCCGAGATTTAAGAGGTGGAGTAGGGGGAAGGTTCTGGTTATGAAATTTCTAATGATTCTTCTTGGTCTTGGTTGCTCTTCTCGAAGAGGTCGATCCATTACGTCGATGTCTTCATTTCTCTGCTTCGGGTCATCTTGATGAAGTCGTCATCCTTTATTCGGGAATCCCATCGTACTTACGAAAGAATAAAGGGGGGTATTCCGGGAGAACAGACCTCTGTAAGGCTGACTATCTGGTAGCTAACATCGGGAAAGGTGGCGGAAAGTAACTCTCAAACTAAAACTTAAGAAAAGATCGAGAGCAAAGTAAGAAGGTACCATGAGGAGTTTCGAGCGGGTAGGAAATCGTTCGATGTCTGAAACAAAGTGTGAAAGGGTTCCAGAGCAACGAGATTAAGTATTGCGGCTGAAACCAGAATAGATCATCTCTAGGAAGATAGCTGATGATCTACATACGAAGCCAAGCATGAGGAATAACTTTGGAAATATGGGTGTATAAGAGAGTCAGGTTTCGATCCTGTGGAACTGTGGGTTATAGGCCCACCATGTGGGTTAAAAGTAGGAAGGGCGGTGATGTCTTGCGACATATGTAAGCAAGGCATGTCAGAGGATAGCCTGTCAGTTATGTCGGCAACAACATCGATACCATGGGCGAGGGACAAAGAGAACCATTTTCCTGCTAGTTGAACAAGGCGAACCAATAGGCAAAGTTCTCGTCCATCTGTGGTTATCGGAATGTCATTAACAATAGCAACAGAGTCTTGCTGACAGAATTGTACACCGAGGTGTTTACATAAGCAGGAGAATATTACTGCTTAGATCATATAGATCACAAGAAAGGTTAAACCAAACAATGGAAAGGAAAATATGATTATCAGATTAAACAGAACAATGGAAAGGAAAATGTGTTGAAACACACATTTCAAGGGTATATCCTTCCCAAGGACAAGCGGAGCATGATATCCATGATAGGATATAATGTAGAAAACTCTTTAGGTAAGGGGAGAGAAATTTCATGACATTACCCATACAGCGGTGTTTGGATAATTGAGCAAGAAACATTTAGCATTGGGCTTAAAATGTTCTTTGTTGAAAATTGGAGTACCACAGACATGCTTCGAGATAGCATTAACATGGTCTTCAGGCAAAGGTTGGACTTGAATACACAAAGGATTCATCGGGAACAACTTATAGAATAAGTCTTACAATTTCCTCATGGAAGAATGGTTAACCTTGCTAAACATGAAACTATAACAACAAGTCCTCCGGCCAGGTGTGATAGGCATGCCATCACCTTACCGATATATAAGGACCAATGTTATAACTCTTGGAAATATGTCCCAACCATCATATCTGACCGAGATTCAGATCTGATTGGTGTCAGGATACCTCAGACTCATGATGCCTAAGAAGAAAAGGTGCAACACAATTGACGAGATGACATTGTAAAATTCTCAGGAAATGAACTATGGAAGCGAGTTCTGAAACAAGAGTTCATCATTAAACCAAGGAAATGATGAGGGGGTGGCTGATGGACTCAGCAACAATTCCTCGAGTTTTACTAAAACATGGATTTCCACAATTATGTGAACAAGGAGATAACACTTGCCAGATCGAATGATGCAATGATGTATGCTCGAGGAAAACATACACAATTAAACATTGGTTGAAACGTGCACCCAAAATATTGGCTTAGTTAGCATGATTAATGTTAGAATGGTGATCCAATAACCAATAGTCTAAGAATGAACTATCGACCATTAACTTCAAAGCAATAGGGTTGCTAGAGTACAGAATCCAAACTTCACCGTTCACTTGTTGGTATCCCAGTTAGAAACAACACAGGGACCAAGAAATGAATGGTGATGGTGAGAAGTATCACTTGTATCAAGAATTTTTGAGAGGTGGTGAAATTCCCACAACATTCTTGACATAAAAGGTGGTAATATTCCAAGGTAAAGAAGAACAAATGTTGGATAGCAAGAAACTCAAGGTATAGCACAAAACACGATCAAGTTTGTGTTGGAGGGAAGACAATAAAGTGGTTGATGATAACACAAATCATCAAGGGCAAGGATGGTATTTATCATCATGAATTTGATTGATATCATGGAATATCTCATTAGGTTGATGATGGTCACGACACATTTGTCGGGAGATTTCATGAAGATGTAATCAATCAGCGACGACAACAAGTCAACGGAATGATGAAGCGGAAGGTTATTGGAACCATGGTTACAACACAAACTCAAAATCAAGCTTGTTGTTCAAGGCAAAATGATATGATGAGGAAAATCGACGTAAGCTTAGCTCATCATCGAAAATTGTGCTCCAGGAAGAAGGACCAAGTAGCACAGTTAAAATTTAGCATGATAATGATATAGCGAATTAGGCTAGGAATGACTTGAAGGATTATTAAACTCCTAAGCAACAAAAATTACTTAGAGTTATTGGATCGGAGTGCAGAATCGATGCACTTATCGGTGTTCTAGAGTGACTAATAACTCAGAACCCGAGGAAAAAATTGTAATCGGTGAGAAGCAACATTTGTTGTAGAACTCTTAAAAATTAATGTATTTCTCTGATATTACTGAGATACCAGAGGGTAACAGTCGAAGGTAGATCGGAGTAGAGGTCAGACTAGTGTATTGATCTGTGGAAGACAAGCACTTTAACTCGTCCATGAAATGGGATCAAAGAAGGGCAATATGGTCGGAACTGCGATTGCAAAAACCAAATCCAGGAATAAGATGAACTTATACCAAGGGGACAATTAATTTTTAAGAGAAGCTTCCATGATAAGATCTACATAATGTCCACGGGCATGAACGCAAGGTTCAAGGTCGACTCCCACTTCTTCAATGCATAACCTTCCATTCACTTCTAGCTTTCAATGAAGTTGTAGTGTTGAAATTATATCCGACAAAACACTAGAATAGTATGACTCGTGAAAACTTTCGGGTTCACATGGATTAGAGAAGGCATATGTTCAACCCATCGGGGCATCTTAGAAACATATACCACAAGCTTCGGGAGTAAATACCACCAGCTCGAAAGCAGAGCATAGTTGGCCGAATCAGAGAATAGGATTTACCAATGGCATTATGTATCTGAGGAAAGGCTCACAAGGCTAATGATAATGAAGGACGCTGTCAGATAAAAATCCAACAAAGGACCTGGTGGTCCACCGGGGATCTGATGTGAGCATCAAGACTCAACCAGAAGAAGAAAGAATGCAAGGGGATCATATTACAGAAACAACTGACTAATTCCCAACTCAAATGCAAAGAAATTATGATTTCCAAAGTCGGGGAACAAAAGCAAACACTCTGGTAAGGATGGGTAAGTTGAATAGACTTAGGGGTACAATCGACAACAATTTAATTGGTCGAGAACCAGCTCCTATTTAAGATGACATCTGAGCCGGAAGGGTGAATTCTACGGTTCGGTTGAGGATTGCGAACAACCGCAACATATCAAAACAATGGATTCACAATGATAATGACAAAGGATGTCAATAAGATTACTAGACTTATGGGATTAACCATAATGCAAGTAAGCAAGAATTTCAAGAGCAA
This sequence comes from Triticum urartu, assembly GCF_003073215.2. Lineage (NCBI taxonomy): Eukaryota > Viridiplantae > Streptophyta > Magnoliopsida > Poales > Poaceae > Triticum > Triticum urartu. The sequence goes on from NC_053024.1 coordinate 333,692,226, forward strand.
AAGGCTCCTGAGGATTTTTGGAAGATCGAATGGTATTTTGAAGACTTTTGCGAAACTCATGAACAACTAGGGATGAGCGGATACTCAGCAAGTGCGAGGATTTATCCGTTGTTGGGGAACGTAGTAATTTCAAAAAATTCCTACGCACACGCAAGATCATGGTGATGCACAGCAATTAGATGGGAGAGTGTTGTCTACGTACCCTCGTAGACCGGAAGTGGAAGCGTTATAACAATGCTGTTGATGTAGTCGTACGTGTTCACGGCCCGACCGATCAAGCACCGAAACTACGGCACCTCCGAGTTTTTGCACACGTTCAACTCGATGACGATCCCCGGACTCCGATCCAGCAAAGTGTCGGGGATGAGTTCCGTCAGCACGACGGCGTGGTGACGATCTTGATGTTCTACCGTCGCAGGGCTTCGCCTAAGCACCGCTACAATATTATCGAGGATTATGGTGGAGGGGGGCACCGCACACGGCTAAGAGATCAATGATCAATTGTTGTGTCTCTGGGGTGCCCCCCTGCCCCCGTATATAAAGGAGTGGAGGAGGGGGACGGCCAAGGAGGGTGGCGCGCCCAAGGGGGGAGTCCAACTCCCACCGGGAGTAGGACTCCCCTTTTTCCTATTAGGAGTAGGAGAGGGAAGGAAGAGGAAGGAGGGAGGAAGGAAAGGGGGGGCCGGCCCCCCTCCCAATTCGGATTGGGCTTGGGGGGGGGGGCGCCCCTCCCTTGCTCCTTTCCCCTCCTTTCCCCTAAGGCCCAAGAAGGCCCATATACCTCCCAGGGGGTTCCGATAACCTCCCGGTGATCCGGTATTGTCCCAATCTTACCTGGAACCTTTCCAGTGTCCAAATATAGTCGTCCAATATATCAATCTTTATGCCTCGACCATTTCAAGACTCCTCGTCAAGTCTGTGATCACATCCGGGACTCCGAACAACCTTCGGTACATCAAAATATATAAACTCATAATGAAACTGTCATCATAACGTTAAGCGTGCAGACCCTACGGGTTCGAGAACAATGTAGACATGACCGAGACACATCTCCGGTCAATAACCAATAGCGGAACCTGGATGCTCATATTGGCTCCTACATATTCTACGAAGATCTTTATCGGTCAGACCGCATAACAACATACGTTGTTCCCTTTGTCATTGGTATGTTACTTGCCCGAGATTCGATCGTCGGTATCTCAATACCTAGTTCAATCTCGTTACCAGCAAGTCTCTTTACTCGTTCCGTAATACATCATCTTGCAACTAACTTATTAGTTGCATTGCTTGCAAGGCTTAAGTGATGTGTATTACCGAGAGGGCCCAGAGATACCTCTCCGACAATCGCAGCGACAAATCCTAATCTCAAAATACGCCAACCCAACATGTACCTTTGGAGACACCTGTAGAGCACCTTTATAATCACCCAGTTACGTTGTGACGTTTGGTAGCACACAAAGTGTTCCTCCGGTAAACGGGAGTTGCATAATCTCATAGTCATAGGAACATGTATAAGTCATGAAGAAAGCAATAGCAACATACTAAATGATCGGGTGCTAAGCTAATGGAATGGGTCATGTCAATCACATCATTCTCCTAATGATGTGATCCCGTTACTCAAATGACAACTCATGTCTATGGTTAGGAAACATAACCATCTTCGATTAACGAGCTAGTCAAGTAGAGGCATACTAGTGACACTTTGTTTGTCTATGTATTCACACAAGTATTACGTTTCCGGTTAATACAATTCTAGCATGAATAATAAACATTTATCATGATATAAGGAAATAAATAATAACTTTATTATTGCCTCTAGGGCATATTTCCTTCATCCATAGGGGTATTCACGTGACAAAGATCTGCAAGGTAGTAAGCACAAAGTATTCTCGGAACAATATAGAATATTTCGGGGTATCTGGTAATAATAAGATCATTGGGGAATGATTGTACGAATGAAAAATGTACGTGGTCATCCATAGGGGTTTATTTATGGAAGGGAATTGCAAAGCGACGGGCACAATGCCTCGAGAGAACATCGAAGAGTATCTTCGGAATCTTCTGGGGCACTAAGCAATCATTTTGAGTGAGGGGCTCTCCGGGAGGAAGTAGTTACGAGAGCCTAGAGTCAGAGTTAGTAAAAATCATTTAACCCGAATAGAAGAGAGATTAGAGTCCCAGAGTGTAGACGAGGAGTAAAAGATCCTAATACCACCCAATGGCGACATGGGCCCATAAGCCACACAACCTTGTTAGTAAAAGTTCTGCAATGACTAGACTCGACTTCGACCAAGGAGTTTGGAAGGGGGATTCCTACAGGCAGTCGGCTCTGATACCAACTTGTGACGCCTCCAATTCAATTGTACACTAATCATACACACAAACGTGTACGATCAAGATCAGGAACTCACGGGAAGATATCACAACACAACTCTAAAAATAAATAAGTCATACAAGCATCATAATACAAGCCAGGGGCCTTGAGGGATCAAATACAAGTGCTCGATCATAGACGTGTCAGCGGAAGCATCAATATCTAAGTACACACATAAGTTAAACAAGTTGCCATAAGATGGCTAGCACAACCTAGGATACAGATCGAAAGAGGCACTTGCCTCCTGCCTGGGATCCTCCTAAACTACTCCTGGTCATCGGCGGTGGCCTATACGTAGTAGTAGGAACCTCCGGTGTAGTAGGAGTCATCGTCAGTGGCATTTGGCTCCTCGGCTCCAATATCTGGTCGCAACAACCGGGGAGAATGGAAAGGGGGAAAAGAGGGAGCTAAGCAACCACGAGTACTCATCCAAAGTACTCATAAGCAAGGATCTACACTACATATGCATTGGTATCAATGAAATGGGTAGTATTTGTGGACTGAACTGCAGAATGCCAGAATAAGAGGGGGATAGCTAGTCCTACCGAAGACTACACTTCTAGCAGCCTCCATCTTGAAGCATATAGAAGGGAGTAGATGGTAAGTTAACCAAGTATGATCGCATAGCATAATCCTACCCGGCGATTCTCTCCTTGTCACCCTGTGAGAGAGCGATCACCAGGTTGTATCTGGCACTTGAAAGGGTGTGTTTTATTAAGTATCCGGTTCTAGTTGTCATAAGGTCGAGGTACAACTACGGGTCATCCTTTTACCGAGGGACGCAGCTATTCAAATAGATGAACTTCCCTACAGGGGTGCACCACATTACCCAACACGCTCGATCCCTCTGGTCGGACACACTCTCCTGGGTCATGCCCGGCCTCGGAAGAGCAACACGTCACAGCCCTACCTAGGCACAACAGAGAGGTTAGCACGCCGGTCTAAATCCTAAGTGCGCAGGGGTCTGGGCCCATCGCCCATTGCACACCTGCACGTTGCGAGGGCGGCCGGTGAGAAGACCTAGCAACCTCCATTACAAAGGAAGTTGCCTTACGCGGTCCAACTCGTCGCGTGTCGCTTAGTCGCTGACGTCAAGAAGGCTTTGGCTGATACCTTGACGTCGAGTGCCCATAACTGTTCCCACATAGTTTCTTAGTGCGTATAGGCTAGTGGCCAGACACAGATCAAGTACCAAGATCTCGTTAAGTGTGTTACTTGAAGTATCCGCGGACACCGACCAGGACCAAACCCATCTCTCACCTAGGTGGCCTCAACCTACCATGTCGCTCCGCCACAAAGATCCACCCAGAGGGCCGTCGGGACAAAGGTCCTGCTAGTCCCCAATCTGTGAATCACTCACGGGTACTCAACGAGTCGACTCGTCTTTAGTCACCATCTGTATCATGTATAAGATATATAGTATATACCTATGACCAGCTCCCTAGTGATCACGGCCCGATAGTATAGCATGGCAGACGGACAAGAATGTAGGGCCACTGATGATAAACTAGCATCCTATACTAAGCATTTAGGATTGCAGGTAAAGGTAACAATAGTAGTAGCAAAGACAGGCTATGCAACAGAATAGGATTATCCGAAAGCAGTAACATGCTACACTACTCTAATGCAAGAAGTAGAGAGATGGAATAGTTAATCGGGGCAACAACGACGTCCTCTTGTAGTCTACTAGAGAAGAAGAGGGGGGAAGAAATAGTAAATATAGAGCAAACAAAGCATCACAAAATATAACAAGGCAATACGTGGTGCCAGGTGAGGGAATCCCGGATTAGGGGGTCCCTAGGCATCCGGGCTATGTGACATGGGTCGGACTGATGGGTCGTGAAGATACAAGATAGAATGCCTTCCCCTGTGTCCGGATGGGACTCTCCTTTGTGTGGATGGCAAGATTTGGCATTTTGATATGAAGTTTCCTTTCTCTGTAAATCGACTCTGTACAACCCTAGGCCCATCCGGTGTCTATATAAACCAGAGGGTTTAGTCCGTAGAGGCGATCATAATCATACATGCTAGACATCTAAGCCATTGCGATCTCGAGGTAGATCAACTCTTGTAACCCCTATACTCATCAAAGTAAATCAATCAGGAAGTAGGGTATTACCTCCATTAAGAGGGCCCAAACTTGGGTAAACATCATGTCCCCTACCTCCTGTTACCTTCGATCCTCAAACGCATAGTTCGGGACCCCCTACCCGAGATCGGCCGGTTTTGACACCGACATTGGTGCTTTCATTGAGAGTTCCACTGTGCCGTCAACAGAAGGCTTGATGGCTCGTTCAATCATCTACAACGATGCCGTCTCTGGGGAAGCTTACCTCCCTAGCTAGATTTTTGTATTCGGTGGCTTTGTTCTGCATGCCAACTCGATTGACCACCTCGAACAGATCGACAGCTATGCCCCTGGTCATCAGATCAGTTTTGGGAACCTAAACTATGTCGCTGATATTCGAGGAGACTTGATCTTCGAAGGGTTCGTGGCCCCGATCACAGCTTTGGCCTTAGATCCAGAGCAAACCACCAGGTCCGAAGATGGGAGTTTGGAGCCCGCCGGACTCTCTGCCGCGAACCGCATTACTGAGGATCTGGAGGCAATTGTGTCCATGGTGAATTCGGGATTAGACCGGATTCCCCCTATCATTGAAAGGCCGGACTCACCCCCGGATTCCGAATCTGAGCTCTTGCAATCCGCGCCAAGCAAGCATGGCTAGGAGGCCTTCGCCCCGGCCAGCCCCGTGGACTCTTGTTTCCCTATACAAACCTCGCTATTAAATGAGGCCCTGGACTTAATGCGATCCCTCGCCATTACAGAGGAATCATTTCTGAACTACGCCCAGCCTGGACTAGGGGCTGAGAGCGGGGAATTTTACGTCCCACCCACCACCCACTTCATAGACACTATCGAAGATTTAACCGACATGCTGGACTACGCCTCCGAAGATGAACAAGGCCAAGACCCGCCGATTACCGGACGTTGGACGGCCACCTCCACATACAATATATACATGGTGGACACACCCAAAGAGGATGACGATGCAAACAAGAAAGATCCGATGGAGGACAAACCTGATGAGGCACCACCGAAACATCGACGCCAGCGTCGCCGCTCAAAATCGTGTCGTGGCAAAGACAGTAATACCGGCACCGGAGACGATAACACTCTGGAGGGTGCCGAAGAGTCCGGAGCCCCCGTTGAGCCCACATCCGAACAACACGATGTGGGAGAGGGGCAAGTCAACCCCGATGATCCAGTCGGGAACGGGGACTCGGAAGATAGTAATTATCTACCGCTCTCTGAAGACAATGTGAGCGGCGACGAAGACTTCATCGTGCCAGAGGAACCACTCGAGCAGGAGCGCTTTAAGCGCCACCTAATCGCCACTGCGAGAAGTCTAAAAAAGCTGCTGCAGCGGCTCCAAGCCGAACAAGATACACTCAATGACAGGTGGACCAAAGTCCTAGCCGCCGAAGAGTATGGCCTTCAACGCCCAGCAAAGAGTTATCTGAAGTGTCGGCTACTACCACAATTTGACGATGAAGCCCTCGAGCCCATACCATCAAGACATGATCGTGCCGATGAACCAGACCGACCCACGCGGGCGAGATAAAGCGGCCACCTATGCCGAACACCAACCCGCACCACCTCGCCGTAGAGGCAGAGAGACATCGGCTCCAGGGTACACCTATGACCTTCGTCAAGACCTGAGCAATAGAGCAGGTCAAACAAGATCAATCTATGGATCAAGGGGTGCGCCCCAATGCGAGAAGACGGCCGTCAGGTTTGGCCCGACTTCATCCGAACTACGCCGTGACGTCTCCCGATACAGAGGCGTCACGCACCCTTTATGCTTTACAGATGAGGTAATGGAGCACCAGTTCCCAGAAGGGTTTAAACCTGTGAACATTGAATCATACGATGGCACGACGAATCCCGCAGTATGGATCGAAGATTTCCTTCTCCACATTCACATGGCTCGCGATGACGATCTTCACGCCATCAAGTACCTCCCCCTAAAACTCAAGGGACCAGCATGACATTAGTTAAACAGCCTACCAGAAAAATCTATTAGTAGCTGGGAAGATTTGGAAGATGCCTTCGGAGACAACTTCCAGGGCACCTATGTTCGGCCTCCAGATGCCGATGACCATAATCACATTGTCCAGCAACCCGAAGAGTCAGCCCAGAGACTCTGGACCAAGTTCTAAATTAAAAAGAACCAAATTATCGATTGTCCGGACGCTGAAGCCCTCACAGCCTTTAAACACAGCGTCCGTGATGAGTGGCTCGCCCGACACCTCGGCCAAGAAAATCCAAGGTCTATTGTTGGAAATATGCCCTAGAGGCAATAATAAAATGGTTATTATTATATTTCCTTGTTCATGATAATTGTCTATTGTTCATGCTATAATTGTGTTATCCGGAAATCGTAATACATGTGTGAATACATAGGCCACAACACGTCCCTAGTGAGCCTCTAGTTGACTAGCTCATTGATAAAAAGATAGTCATGGTTTCCTGACTATGGACATTAGATGTCATTGATAACGGGATCACATCATTAGGAGAATGATGTGATGGACAAGATCCAATCCTAAGCATAGCTCAAAGATCGTGTAGTTCGTTTGCTAGAGCTTTTCTGAATGTCAAGTATCATTTCCTTAGACCATGAGATTGTGCAACTCCCGGATACCGTAGGAGTGCTTTGGGTGTGCCAAACATCACAACGTAACTGGGTGACTATAAAGGTGCACTACGGGTATCTCCGAAAGTGTCTGTTGGGTTGGCACGAATCGAGACTGGGATTTGTCACTCCGTATGATGGAGAGGTATCTCTGGGCCCACTCGGTAATGCATCGTCATAATGAGCTCAATGTGACCAAGTGGTTGATCACGGGATCATGCATTACGGTACGAGTAAAGTGACTTGCCGGCAACGATATTGAACGTGGTATTGGGATACCGACGATCGAGTCTCGTGCGAGTAACGTACCGATTGACAAAGGGAATTGTATACAGGATTGATTGAATCCACAACATCGTGGTTCATCCGATGAGATCATCGAGGATCATGTGGGAGCCAACATGAGTATCCAGATCCCGCTGTTGGTTATTGAGCGAAGAGTCGCCTCGGTCATGTCTGCGTGTCTCCTGAACCCGTAGGGTCTACACACTTAAGGTTCGATGATGCTAGGGTTGTAGAGATATTAGTATGCGGTAACCCGAAAGTTGTTCGGAGTCCCGGATGAGATCCCGGACGTCACGAGGAGTTCCGTAATGGTCCGGAGGTGAATAATTATATATAGGAAGTCCAGTTTCGGCCATCGGGAAAGTTTCGGGGGTCACCGGTATTGTACCGGGACCACCGGAAGGGTCCCGGGGGTCCACCGGGTGGTGCCACCTATCCCGGAGGGCCCCGTGGGCTGAAGTGGGGAAGGGAACCAGCCCCTGGTGGGCTAGTGCGCTCCCCTTGGGCCTCCCCCTGCGCCTAGGGTTGGAAACCCTAGGGGTGGGGGCGCCCCACTTGGCTTGGGGGGCATGCCACCCCCCTTGGTCGCCGCCCCCCTTGAGATCCAATCTCTAGGGCCGGCGCCCCCCCTAGGGGCCCTATATATAGTGGGGGGAGGGAGGGCAGCAGCACCCTAGCCCCTGGCACCTCCCTCTCCCTCCCGTTACACCTCTCCCTCTCGCTGCGCTTGGTGAAGCCCTGCCGAGAACACCGTTGCTTCCACCACAACGCCGTCGTGCTGCTGGATCTCCATCAACCTCTCCTTCCCCCTTGCTGTATCAAGAAGGAGGAGATGTCTTCCCAACCGTACGTGTGTTGAACGCGGAGGTGTCGTCCGTTCGGCACTCGGTCATCGGTGATTTGGATCACGACGAGTACGACTCCATCAACCCCGTTCTCTTGAACGCTTCCGCACGCGATCTACAAGGGTATGTAGATGCACTCCCCTTTCCCTCGTTGCTAGATAACACCATAGATTGATCTTGGTGATGCATAGAAAATTTTAAATTATGCTACGTTCCCCAACAGTGGCATCATGAGCTAGGTCTATGCGTAGTTTCTATGCACGAGTAGAACACAAAGCAATTGTGGGCGTTGATATTGTCAATTTACTTGCCGTTACTAGTCTTATCTTAATTCGGTGGCATCATGGGATGAAGCGGCCCGGACCGACCTTACACGTACGCTTACGTGAGACTGGTTCCATCGACTGACATGCACTAGTTGCATAAGGTGGCTAGCGGGTGTCTGTCTCTGCCACTTTAGTCGGATCGGATTCGATGAAAAGGGTCCTTATGAAGGGTAAATAGAAATTGGCATATCACGTTGTGGTTTTGGCGTAGGTAAGAAACTTTCTTGCTAGAAACCTATAGCAGCCACGTAAAAACTTGCAACAACAATTAGAGGACGTCTAACTTGTTTTTGCAGCATGTGTCGTGTGATGTGATATGGCCAAAAGGATGTGATGAATGATATATGTGATATATGAGATTGATCATGTTCTTTTAATAGGAATCACGACTTGCATGTCGATGAGTATGACAACCGGCAGGACCCATAGGAGTTGTCTTAATTTATTTATGACCTGCATGTCAACATAAACGTCATGTAATTACTTTACTTTATTGCTAAACCGTTAGCCATAGTAGTAGAAGTAATAGATGACGAGACAACTTCATGAAGACACAATGATGGAGATCATGATGATGGACATCATGGTGTCATGCCGGTGACGATGATGATCATGGCGCCCCGAAGATGGAGATCAAAAGGAGCAAATGATATTGGCCATATCATGTCACTATTTGATTGCATGTGATGTTTATCATGTTTTTACATCTTATTTCCTTAGAACGACAGTAGCTTAAATAAGATGATCCCTCACATAATTTCAAGAAAGTGTTCCCCCTAACTGTGCACCGTTGCGAAGGTTCGTTGTTTCGAAGCACCACGTGATGATCGGGTGTGATAGATTCTAACGTTCGAATACAACGGGTGTAAGCCATATTTACACACGCAATACACTTAGGTTGACTTGACGAGCCTAGCATGTACAGACATGGCCTCGGAACACGGAAGACCGAAAGGTCGAGCATGAGTCGTATAGAAGATATGATCAACATGAAGATGTTCACTGATGTTGACTAGTCCGTCTCACGTTCTGATCGGACACGGCCTAGTTGACTCGGATCATGTTTCACTTAGATGACTAGAGGGCTGTCTATCTGAGTGGGAGTTCATTGAATAATTTGATTAGATGAACTTAATTATCATGAACTTAGTCTAAAATCTTTACAATGTGTCTTGTAGATCAAATGGCCCATGCTAATGTTGCCCTCAACTTCAACGCGTTCCTAGAGAAAACCAAGCTGAAAGATGATGGCGGCAACTATACGGACTGGGTCCGGAACCTGAGGATCATCCTCATAGCTGCCAAGAAAGATTATGTCCTAGAAGCACCTCTAGGTGACGCACCCATCCCAGGGAACCAAGACGTTATGAACGCTTGGCAGTCACGTGCTGATGATTACTCCCTCGTTCAATGCGGCATGCTTTACAGCTTAGAACCGGGGCTCCAAAAGCGTTTTGAGCAACACGGAGCATATGAGATGTTCGAAGAGCTAAAAATGGTTTTTCAAGCTCATGCCCGGGTCGAGAGATATGAAGTCTCCGACAAGTTCTTCAGTTGTAAGATGGAGGAAAGTAGTTCTGTCAGTGATGACATACTCAAAATGTCTGGGTTGCATAACCGCTTGACTCAGTTGGGAGTTAATCTCCCAGATGACGCGGTCATTGACAGAATCCTTCAGTCGCTTCCACCGAGCTACAAGAGCTTTGTGATGAACTTCAATATGCAGGGCATGGAAAAGACCATTCCTGAGGTATATTCAATGCTGAAATCAGCGGAGGTGGAGATCAAAAAGGAACATCAAGTGTTGATGGTGAATAAAACCACTAAGTTTAAGAAAGGCAAGGGCAAGAAGAACTTCAAGAAGGACGGCAAGGGGGTTGCCGCGCCTGGTAAGCAAGCTGCCGGGAAGAAGCCAAAGAATGGACCCAAGCCCGAGACTAAGTGTTTTTATTGCAAGGGAAGTGGTCACTGGAAGCGGAACTGCCCCAAATACTTAGCGGACAAGAAGGCCGGCAACACTAAAGGTATATGTGATATACATGTAATTGATGTGTACCTTACCAGTACTCATAGTAGCTCCTGGGTATTTGATACCGGTGTGGTTGCTCACATTTGTAACTCAAAGCAGGAGCTGCGGAATAAGCGGAGACTGGCGAAGGACGAGGTGACGATGCGCGTCGGGAATGGTTCCAAGGTCGATGTGATCGCCGTCGGCACGCTACCTCTACATTTACCTACGGGATTAGTTTTGAACCTCAATAAATGTTCTTTAGTGCCAGCTTTGAGCATGAACATTGTATCAGGATCTTGTTTAATTTGAGATGGCTACTCATTTAAATCCGAGAATAATGGTTGTTCTATTTATATGAGAGATATGTTTTATGGTCATGCCCCGCTGGTGAATGGTTTATTCTTAATGAATCTCGAGCGTAATGTTACACATATTCATAGTGTGAATACCAAAAGATGTAAGGTTGATAATGATAGTCCCACATACTTGTGGCACTGCCGCCTTGGTCACATAGGTGTCAAATGCATGAAGAAGCTCCATGCAGATGGACTTTTGGAGTCTCTTGATTACGAATCATTTGACACGTGCGAACCATGCCTCATGGGTAAAATGACCAAGACTCCGTTCTCACGAACAATGGAGCGAGCAACCAACTTATTGGAAATCATACATACTGATGTGTGCGGTCCAATGAGTGTTGAGGCTCGTGGTGGCTATCGTTATGTTCTCACCCTCACTGATGACTTGAGTAGATATGGGTATGTCTACTTAATGAAACACAAGTCTGAGACCTTTGAAAAGTTCAAGGAATTTCAGAGTGAGGTTGAGAATCAACGTGACAGGAAAATCAAGTTCTTGCGATCAGATCGTGGGGGAGAATACTTGAGTCACTAATTTGGCACGCACTTAAGGAAATGTGGAATAGTTTCACGACTCACGCCGCCTTGAACACCTCAGCGTAATGGTGTGTCCGAACATCGTAATCGCACTCTATTGGATATGGTGCGATCTATGATGTCTCTTCCGATCTACCGCTGTCATTTTGGGGCTATGCTTTAGAGACTGCCGCATTCACTTTAAATAGGGCTCCGTCGAAATCCGTTGAGACGACACCGTATGAATTATGGTTTGGGAAGAAACCTAAGCTGTCGTTTCTAAAAGTTTGGGGATGCGATGCTTATGTCAAGAAACTTCAACCTGAAAAGCTCGAACCCAAATTGGAAAAATGCGTCTTCATAGGATACCCTAAAGAAACTATTGGGTATACCTTCTACCTCAGATCCGAAGGCAAGATCTTTGTTGCCAAGAATGGATCCTTTCTAGAGAAAGAGTTTCTCTCGAAAGAAGTAAGTGGGAGGAAAGTAGAACTTGATGAAGTATTGCCTCTTGAACCGGAGAGTGGCACAGCTCAAGAAAATGTTCCTGAGGTGCCTGCATCGACTAGAGAGGAAGTTAATGATGATGATCATGAAACTTCAGATCAAGTTGCTACTGAACTTCGTAGGTCCACAAGGGCACGTTCCGCACCAGAGTGGTACGGCAACCCTGTCCTAGAAATCATGTTGTTAGACAATGGTGAACCTTCGAACTATGAAAAAGTGATGGCGGGCCCAGATTCCGACAAATGGCTGGAAGCCATGAAATCTGAGATAGGATCCATTTATGAAAACGAAGTATGGACTTTGACTGACTTGCCCGATGATCGGCGAGCCATAGAAAATAAATGGATCTTTAAGAAGAAGACAGACGCGGATGGTAATGTAACCATCTATAAAGCTCGGCTTGTCGCTAAGGGTTATCGACAAGTTCAAGGGGTTGACTACGATGAGACTTTCTCACCCGTAGCGAAGCTGAAGTCCGTCCGAATCATGTTAGCAATTGCCGCATTCTATGATTATGAGATATGGCAAATGGACGTCAAAATGGCATTCCTTAATGGTTTCCTTAAGGAAGAATTGTATATGATGCAGCCGGAAGGTTTTGTCGATCCTAAGAATGCTGACAAGGTGTGCAAGCTCCAATGCTCGATCTATGGGCTGGTGCAAGCATCTTGGAGTTGGAACATTCGTTTTGATGAGATGATCAAAGCGTTTGGGTTTACGCAGACTCATGGAGAAGCCTGCATTTACAAGAAAGTGAGTGGGAGCTCTGTAGCATTTCTCATATTGTATGTGGATCACATACTGTTGATGGGAAATGATATAGAATTCTTGGAAAGCATAAAGGCCTATTTGAACAAGTGTTTTTCAATGAAGGATCTTGGAGAAGCTGCTTACATATTAGGCATCAAGATCTATAGAGATAGATCGAGACGCCTCATTGGTCTTTCACAGAGTACGTACCTTGACAAGATATTGAAGAAGTTCAATATGGATCAGTCAAAGAAGGGGTTCTTGCCTGTGTTGCAAGGTACGAGATTGAGCACGACTCAATGCCTGACCACGGTAGAAGATAGAGAAAAGATGAGTGTCGTCCCCTATGCCTTGGCCATAGGGTCTATCATGTATGCTATGCTGTGTACCAGACCTGATGTAAACCTTGCCGTAAGTTTGGTAGGAAGGTACCAAAGTAATCCCGGCATGGAACACTGGACAGCGGTCAAGAATATCCTGAAGTACCTGAAGAGGACTAAGGATATGTTTCTCGTTTATGGAGGTGACGAAGAGCTCGTCGTAAAGGGTTACGTCGATGCTAGCTTCGACACAGATCTGGATGACTCTAAGTCACAAACCAGATACGTGTATATTTTCAATGGTGGGGCAGTAAGCTGGTGCAGTTGCAAGCAAAGCGTTGTGGCGGGATGTACATGTGAAGCAGAGTACATGGCAGCCTCGGAGGCAGCACAAGAAGCAATCTGGGTGAAGGAGTTCATTACCGACCTAGGAGTCATTCCCAATGCGTCGGACCCGATGACTCTCTTCTGTGACAACACTGGAGCTATTGCCCTTGCCAAGGAGCCCAGGTTTCACAGGAAGACCAGGCATATCAAGCGTTGCTTCAACTCCATTCGTGAAAGTGTTCAAAATGGAGACATAGATATTTGTAAAGTACATACGGACCTGAATGTAGCAGATCCGTTGACTAAACCTCTCCCTAGAGCAAAACATGATCAACACCAGAACTCTATGGGTGTTCGATTCATCACAATGTAACTAGATTATTGACTCTAGTGCAAGTGGGAGACTGTTGGAAATATGCCCTAGAGGCAATAATAAAATGGTTATTATTATATTTCCTTGTTCATGATAATTGTCTATTGTTCATGCTATAATTGTGTTATCCGGAAATCGTAATACATGTGTGAAGACATAGACCACAACACGTCCCTAGTGAGCCTCTAGTTGACTAGCTCGTTGATCAAAAGATAGTCATGGTTTCCTGACTATGGACATTAGATGTCATTGATAACGGGATCACATCATTAGGAGAATGATGTGATGGACAAGACCCAATCCTAAGCATAGCTCAAAGATCGTGTAGTTTGTTTGCTAGAGCTTTTCCGAATGTCAAGTATCACTTCCTTAGACCATGAGATTGTGCAACTCCCGGATACTGTAGGAGTGCTTTGGGTGTGCCAAACATCACAACGTAACTGGGTGACTATAAAGGTGCACTACGGGTATCTCCGAAAGTGTCTGTTGGGTTAGCACGAATCGAGACTGGGATTTGTCACTCCGTATGATGGAGAGATATCTCTGGGCCCACTCGGTAATGCATCATCATAATGAGCTCAATGTGACCAAGTGGTTGATCATGGGATCATGCATTACGGTACGAGTAAAGTGACTTGCCGGCAACGATATTGAACGAGGTATTGCGATACCGATGACCGAGTCTCGGGCGAGTAACGTACCGATTGACAAAGGGAATTGTATATGGGATTGATTGAATCCACGGCATCGTGGTTCATCCGATGAGATCATCGAGGATCATGTGGGAGCCAACTTGGGTATCCAGATCCCTCTGTTGGTTATTGACCGGAGAGTCATCTCGGTCATGTCTGCGTGTCTCCCGAACCCGTAGGGTCTACACACTTAAGGTTCGATGATGCTAGGGTTGTAGAGATATTAGTATGCGGTAACCCGAAAGTTGTTCGGAGTCCCGGATGAGATCCCGAACGTCACGAGGAGTTCAGGAATGGTCCGGAGGTGAAGAATTATATATAAGAAGTCCAGTTTCGGCCATCGGGAAAGTTTCGGCGGTCATCGGTATTGTACCGGGACCACCGGAAGGGTCCCGGGGGTCCACCGGGTGGGGCCACCTATCCCGGAGGGCCTCATGGGCTGAAGTGGGGAAGGGAACCAGCCCCTGGTGGGCTGGTGCGCCCCCTTGGGCCTCCCCCTACGCCTAGGGTTGGAAACCCTATGGGTGGGGGGCGCCCCACTTGGCTTGGGGGGCAAGCCACCCCCCTTGGCCGCCGCCCCCCTTGAGATCCAATCTCTAGGGCCGGCGCCCCCCTAGGGGCCCTATATATAGTGGGGGAAGGCAGGGCAGCAGCACCCTAGCCCCTGGCGCCTCCCTCTCCCTCCCGTGACACCTCTCCCTCTCGCTGAGCTTGGCGAAGCCCTGCCGATAACACCGTTGCTTCCACCACCACGCCATCGTGCTGCTGGATCTCCATAACCTCTCCTTCCCCCTTGCTGGATCAAGAAGGAGGAGATGTCTTCCCAACTGTACGTGTGTTGAATGCGGAGGTGCCGTCCGTTCGGCACTCGGTCATCGGTGATTTGGATCACGATGAGTACGACTCCATCAACCCCGTTCTCTTGAACGCTTCCGCGCGCAATCTACAAGGGTATGTAGATGCACTCCACTTTCCCTCGTTACTAGATAACTCCATAGATTGATCTTGGTGATGCGTAGAAAATTTTAAATTCTGCTACGTTCCCCAACATCTATGGCAGCCCTCACCGCACTCATGACCCGCTTTTGTGCTGGAGAAGATAGCTGGCAAGCTCGTAGAAGCAACGGCACCAGCAACCCTGGCACCTCCGAATTCAGAGACGGCAATGGCAAGCCACGGCGCAACAAACATAAGTGAAAGTGCAACTATCCCTAGGTGGTTTTGGTAATTCATAACAACATATAGCTCATTGAGCTAATGCTATTCCAAGATGATTATTTCAGGAAAGCTCAATGATTGGCATGGCATGGATGGTGAAAGTGGAACCCTCAAAATTCTAAGGACAAAGGATTGGCTCAAGCTCAGAAGCTCAAGACTCTTCATTTTATATTTTAGTGATCCAAGATCACATTGAGTCTTTAGGAAAAGCCAATACTATCAAGGAGGGATGAGGTGTTGCTTAATGAGCCTCTTGCTTCATGTGCTTAGTGATATGCTCCAAAACCCTCAGCTACTTTCCCATATCCACATTTGACCTAAACCCTAAGCCAAACTCGGCCCTACCGATTCTTTCAACCCGGCGCCACCGAGTTTCACTTGTCATAGCCATTGCCAAACCCTAGCAAATCGGTTCTACCGATAGGGATCTCGGTCTCACCGAGATGGGATTGTAATGTCTCTGTTTCCTTTTCGTAACTTTTCGGTCTCACCGAAAGAGCGGATCGGTCCCACCGAGATTGCAATGTAAATTCAGTGTTTCCTTTTTGTAACTTTTCGGTCTCACCGAAAGAGCAAATCGGTCCCACCGAGTTTGCCTGACCAACTCTCTGGTTAGCTAATTACCAAAAACGGTCTCACCGAGTTTGTGTAATCGGTCTCACCGAGATTACGTTATGCCCTAACCCTAACAAAATCGGTCCTACCGAGTTGCATGTCAGTCCCACCGAAAATCTCTAACGGTCACTAGGTTTACTATTTCGGTCCGACCGAGTTTGTTGATTCGGTCCCACCGAGATTGGTAAATTGTGTGTAACGGTTGGATTTTGTGTGGAAGCTATATATACCCCTCCACCCACTCTTCATTCATGGAGAGAGCCATCAGAACACATCTACACTTCCAACTCATATGTTCTGAGAGAGAACCACCTACTCATGTGTTGAGGCCAAGATATTCCATTCCTACCATATGAATCTTGATCTCTAGCCTTCCCCAAGTTGCTTTCCACTCAAATCTTCTTTCCACCATATCCAAATCCTGTGAGAGAGAGTTGAGTGTTGGGGAGACTATCATTTGAAGCACAAGATCAAGGAGTTCATCATCAACACACCATTTGTTACTTCTTGGAGAGTGGTGTCTCCTAGATTGGCTAGGTGTCACTTGGGAGCCTCCGACAAGATTGTGGAGTTGAACCAAGGAGTTTGTAAGGGCAAGGAGATCGCCTACTTCGTGAAGATCTACCTCTAGTGAGGCAAGTCCTTCGTGGGCGATGGCCATGGTGGGATAGACAAGGTTGCTTCTTCGTGGACCCTTCGTGGGTGGAGCCCTCCATGGACTCGCGCAACCGTTACCCTTCGTGGGTTGAAGTCTCCATCAACGTGGATGTAGGATAGCACCACCTATCTGAACCACGGGAAAAACATCCGTGTCTCCAATTGCGTTTGAATTCTCCAAACCCTTCCCTTTACATTCTTGCAAGTTGCATGCTTTACTTTACGCTGCCAATATACTCTTTGCATGCTTGCTTGAATTGTGTGATGATTGCTTGACTTGTCCTAAAATAGCTAAAATCTGCCAAGAACTAAAATTGGGAAAAGGTTAAGTTTTTATTTGGTCAAGTAGTCTAATCACCCCCCTCTAGACATACTTTCGATCCTACAAGTGGTATCAGAGCTTTGGTCTCCATTTGCTTTGATTTCCGTAGCTTTTGGTGGTCATAGCCTTGGTTTCACAACCTAGGAGAGTATGGCGTCTAGCGAGGGAAATTATCACCATAGAGGTCCTCACTTTGATGGTACTAATTTTGCTAGTTGGAAGCATAAAATGAAAATGCATATTCTTGGACATAACCCCGCCGTTTGGGCTATTGTGTGTGTTGGTTTGCAAGGTGATTTCTTTGATGGGAGAGAACCAAACTGTGAAGCTACCGTGGATGAGCTGAAGATGTTGCAATACAATGCTCAAGCTTGTGATATTCTCTTCAACGGATTGTGCCCCGAAGAATTCAACAAAATCAGCCGTCTTGAGAATGCAAAGGAAATTTGGGACACTTTGATTGACATGCACGAAGGTACCGACTCCGTCAAGGAATCCAAATTGGATGTGCTTCAAAGTCAACTTGACAAGTTCAAAATGAAGGATGGTGAAGGTGTCTCTGAAATGTACTCTAGGCTTGCTCTCATCACAAATGAGATTGCCGGCTTAGGAAGTGAAGAGATGACCGATAGATTCATCATCAAGAAGATTCTAAGAGCCTTGGATGGAAAATATGATACCGTGTGCACATTGATCCAAATGATGCCCAATTACAAAGATCTCAAGCCAATGGAGGTAATTGGAAGAATTGTTGCTCATGAGATGTCACTTAAGGATAAAGAGGAACTTCACAACAAATCAAGTGGTGCCTACAAAGCCTCATGTGAAGCCCCTACATCATCAAGTGAGAAACAAAACTTCAATGAAGAATTGAGCTTAATGGTGAAAAACTTCAACAAGTTCTACAAGAGTAGAAGCAACGATAGAAGCTCCAAGTCAAGGTCCTACAATGACAAAAGATCTTCTAGTCGAGAGCGAAACTGCTACAATTGTGGAAGACCCGGACACTATTCCAATTAGTGTACGACTCCCTATAACAGAAGAGAAGACTCTCCAAAAAGAAGAAGCAAAAGAGAAGAATCACCACCAAGAGAGAGAAGGAGTAGAAATGATTGTTATGAACGAAGATACTCACGGAGAAGCAAGGATTCGGAAAGGAAAGAAAAATCATCATGGAGCTACACAAAACGAAGACATCAAGCTCATGTTGGTGAATGGGTATCCGGCTCCGACTCTGACGACCACTCCGAGAGAAGTTATCACTCCGATTCCGAATATAATCAAGATGAAGGTGTTGCCGGTCTAGCACTTGTGTCAACCAACTCCTATGACATATTTGACTCACCAAATGAAGGAATTGGAAGATGCTTCATGACCAAAGGTCCTAAGGTAACACACCCCGAGTATGTTGATTTTAATAGTGATGAAGATGACTTGTTAGGTGATGATGATTTACTTGTTGACAACTCTAGTGATGAATACTATGATGAAACATCAATTAATCATGCTAATCAAGATAGAACGGATGACAATGATAAGGAGAAGATTGAGGCTCTAACTAAAGAACTAAACACTCTTAAGTTAGCTCATGAAACTATCTTCGAAGATCATCGAGAACTTTTAAGAGCTCATGAGAAGTTACGCTTTGAAAAGCTCAATCTTGAGCAAGAGCATGAGTTTTTAAAGGCAATCAATGATGATCTCCGCAAGAAAAGTTCTTCTTACATTGCCAAGTGTTTACTCTTATCCACTTACATGCCTCAAGTCAAGTCTAGTAACAAGAACAAGAAAGATTCTTCCTCTAGTAGTAACAATGATCATGCTAAATCCAATATTGTTGCTTCTAGTAGTTCTCTTGATTCCACTAATGATTCTCTTAGCCAAGTTACACTTGAGCAAGAAAATAGCTTATTGAAGGGAATTATAGAGAAAGGAGTGTACAAAAGCCTTGCTGGGAGTAAGCAATTCGAGGAAATTGTGCGCAAGCAAGGAATGCACCGGAAGAATCAAGGTGTTGGTTTTGAACGAAAGTTCAATGCCAATGGAGTTGAGTGGGAAGAAGATCAATACCCCAAGACAAAGTTTGTTCCTTAACAAGAGAAGTATGACACTTCCTTCAAGGGAACACAAGCTCAAGATGATCTTCCACCACAAGACTACAAGCAAAAAGGCAAGGACAAGCTTCAAGAGGAAATTGATGCATTTGAAGAAGCTCCTAAAACCTTAGCATTTGAAGAAGCTCCTAAAACCTTAGTCAAGTGGATTCCCAAGACCACTTCAAGTTCCACTTCATCAAGTACGACTACAACTCCAAGGATTCCCATCAAGATGGTGTGGATCCAAAAGAAGAAGAACTAGAGAGTTCTTGAGGGTGACTCCGCCAACATACTTCACTCTTATCATTTTGGCAAGAACAAGTGCAATCAACTTCCACATCTTGCACTAGTTCAAGGAGTCACAAACCCTCTTGTTGGTAAGACAAGGGACAAGGTAACCTAATGTTTTCATGGACATCATCTTGTGTGTGCATCACTCTATGTCTATGGATATCCTTGTTTGTTCCTTGTGGGACTAACCCATGTAGGTATTGAAAGTGCAATTCACTCAAATGGATAGCTCCAAGTTATCTACATTAACATTGAGCATCCACATCTTCAACATCTACATGAAGTCATCATCGACAAAACCCAAGGTTAGTTCATCCCTCTTAGGGGGGATATCACATCTAGGGGGAGCTTTACTCTAAGACTTGAGCTAAAGAAACTCTAAAGATGTTAACACAACAATGCTTTATGTAAAAGTGGTAACCCCACTTGAGCTTAAACGATGAGTATGACCTATGATCAAGTGTTCTCACTTGACTCCTAAGTCAATATACTCATATATAGATGACCTAGTCATCGCCAATTGCTTGATAGATGCTAGAATTGGTTGTGCATGCTTTGTCACATATTTCCATTGCCACTTTATTGTGTGAGCATGTTGGTTGCATATTTTACTCATTCGAGGACATCCACTTGTTGTTTTGATTGTTTGGTTTTATCTCCTTTTGCCAAGTGGATGGACAAGAATGCCTAAGAACCTCCTCTAGCTATCTATGCTTTTCTCGTCTCAAACTCTATTCATGCTACATCACAAAATTTGATCAAGTCAGATTCGAACCACTCTGTGTGAGGAGCACTCGGAGTCCCCGATTCGTCATAGACTTAAACTTCCAAAACCTCTTTGTGATTCTCGGTCTGACCGATATCCTACTTTCGGTCCTACCGAGATCATTAAGTTGATCTGAATTTTCGATCTCGGTGCAACCGATTTGAACCATTCGGTCACACCGAGTTGCAATAACTGTATACAGTTTTGCATCTCCGTGCCACCGAGTTGTTCCACTCGGTCACACCGACAGGGTCGGGCTATATATAGTCACGGGCAAAAATTTGGAAATTTCTCCGAACCCCTTTGACCCGCGCGATAGCTTGCTCTGCCATCGTGGTCTCCGGATCGTCTCCTCGCCGCCAGCCGCCTCCAGTCGCTGGTCTCCATCGCCGTCAACGGAATTCAACCCCGCCGTTGCCGCCGTAGCGAGTCTCCGCCGAACCAAGGTATGGACTCGATCACAGTGCTATTCCCCGTCCGATTCCTAGCACATTGTGTTCTTAATGATTCTTGCCACGATTGAAACACTCCTATCTAGTCAATGCATTCGTAGATTAGTTTTGATTCGAAATTTTTAGGGTTTGGTTTCCGCCGAAACCATCTCGGACCCACCGAGTTGAAAAACTCGGTCCCACCGATTTGGCTTATGCCATTGCACAAGTGAAACTCGGTCTGACCGAGAATTACTAATCGGTGTGACCGATTTTGGAACTTTGTGAAACCCTAGCAGTCTCGGTGCCACCGAACTGTGACTCGGTCTGACCGAGTTCACTAGTTTAGGTTCCAAAAACTGCTTTGGTATCACCGAGTTTAAAAATCGGTAGATCCGAGATGATTTCGGTGGGAAACTAAAACTAAGTTTTTGAATCATTCTTTTGCAAAAATCTCTGCATTTTGTGATGCTCATCCACTCTACCTCATCTATAAACTCTTCACAGGGTCATCAGTCAGCTTTTACATCATGCCTGATCAGAGTGACAGCCAGAACAGGTCAGAAGAGCAGGTGCACATGAGTGAGGGCACTAGTCCCTCCAGCTCTTCAGATGATGGCAGCAGGAGTACCCCAAGCAATTTGCCAAAAGCTGCCACCAGACAAAGGAAGAAGAGAACTTCAGATTCTGAGGATGAAGATTATGTGGCAGAGGAAGAGGAAGCCACATCAAAGAGAGTTGTGCTCAAGAAGGAGTATGGCTCAGCTCAATGCACAAAGCCAGGCTTGAAAATCAAAAGGCCAGCAGGTAGGCAGCCTATGCCAAAGGCCAGAGCTTCAACTCAGATTCCTGAAAAGCCTGCACCCATAGAGCCAGTTGCTGCTGAAGGAAAGAAAAGGAAGGAAAGGGTCAAGAAGACCCTAGCCAGAGTGCTTGGAAAGGCTTCCATCATGGAAGAAGAGGAAGAAGAAGAGGTTGTTGCACTAGCACCAAAGGCACCTAAGCTTATGGGTGATGCTATAAGGTCAGGGGCTGCCACATCTAAGCCCAAAGAAGCACCCAAAGCTGCCTCCAAGCCCAAGTCTGCACCAAAGAGAAATACGAGGAGCATACCTGCAACTGAGAAGAACAAGGCCCCAGTGCCTGAGACTGTTGTTGAAGAAGATGATGAAGAGCATGTTCTGAGAAAGCTCAAGCCCAAGATCCCATACCACAATGATGCTCATCCTGTGGCTGAGGACATGAAGCTCAGAAGAGACTCAGGGCTGAGGAAGTGGAGAGAAGCAGACCCGTATGCTTCAAGGAGAAGAACTGCTGTTGATTACAGGTTTCACACCAAGGAACAATAAGATTTCTATGAGACAGTGCTGCTTGATAAGAAGCCCATAGTTTGTGACATGAGATGGGTTGATTGGGAGTACATCAAGGACAATGAGGAACACTATCCTGGTGTGATTGACAGTTTTGGTGCTTGTGGAGTTGCAGACTTTGTTGGGCAGAAGCTCACAAAGTGGAACGAGGAACTCATTATGCAATTCTACTCCACAGCACACTTCTACCCAGATGGAAGGATCACATGGATGTCTGAAGGTATGAGGTACCAATCTACTGTTGCTGAGTGGGCACAGCTCATCAATGCCCCAGAGGAGCATGAGGATGACTTGGATGTCTATGCCAAGAAAAAGATGGATCATAACTCAATGGAAAATATGTACAAGGAGATTCCAGTAGATGATCTTGACACTCACAAGCTTGGGTCCGTAAAACACTTGTTGTCAGGACTGCCTACGATCAACTGGATCCTTAGGCACACACTCTTGCCCAAGTCTGGAGATCACAGAATGATCAGAGGTCACGCCATTAACTTGCCTCATAGTAGAAACTATCAAGAGGACTGCAGCAGATCAGAAGAGGAGTTGTGGTTATGCCCCTCAGATTCAGGAGCTAATCAACTCAAAAATGGGCACAGTCACATACTTGTTGGACAAGGAACACTTGCCTATTCATCCAGACTTTGAGGACAACCAAGTTGTGATGAATGAGAATGAACCATCATCAGCTCAAGCACAAGCACATAAGGAGAAGGCAAGGAAGGAGAAAGCTGCCAAGATGCCAACTCAAGAGGAGGCATCTGAGTATTTCTTGAAATCCAAGCAGGAGCAGCTTAGTTACTTGATTGCATCCACACTGAGGATTGAGAAAGGACTAGCCACCCTCACTCAGAATCAGCAGAGCTTAGAGAGGATCATGGAACAAAAATTCTATGACTTGGATGTCAAAGTAACAGAGATTCAGTCTACAGTGGAACAATTACAGGATGATATGCAGGAGAGGAAGGGCAAGACTACAACTGATGCATTTGCCAAAGTGCCAAGAGCTCAGAGATCATATGCGGTGCCAGTTGCTGACACCAGAGCCACCACTTCTACACCAGCTACAGCTTAAGTTCCACCAGCTCCAGCTCCTACCCCAGCAGCTCCAACTACGTCTACTGAAGCCTTCGTCCTTGGAGTGATCCAGACTCCACCACCACCAGAAGACCAAGCCTGAGAGTCGATCTAGCACTATGCATTTTCTAGGAACTCTTTGGTAACTTGTTGCCAAAGGGGGAGAAAAATGTATAGATCATAGGCTTCGAGAGAGAGAGTGTTGTTTTTTCTCTCTTGCTTTATTTGGTGGTTTTTCAACTTTGTTTGCTTTTGAGTGCTTGAGATACTATGCCATTATCTGTGGGACATTGATGATCATGTGTTTGATCATAAGCTACACTTAATGCTTGGTGAATGCTATTATCTTATCTATCTTATGTGATCATTCACTTTTCTTGGTGATGAGTGCATGTATTTCATTCTTATCATTTTAAGCGCTCCACCAAGATGTATGTGACATGGAAGAGTAACCCATGACTCTAACTCTTTGTGCATTTGCAGTCCAAAGCAAATTTTAAATATGCACAAATTTAGGGGGAGCTCTTACTTATCACATACTTCTCAAAGCGACGATATATTTCATGCTTACTATCATTTATCAAAGCTTTGATCTATATGTTGTCATCAATTACCAAAAAGGGGGAGATTGAAAGTGCAACTATCCCTAGGTGGTTTTGGTAATTCATAACAACATATAGCTCATTGAGTTAATGCTATTCGAAGATGATTATTTCAGGAAAGCTCAATGATTGGCATGGCATGGATGGTGAAAGTGGAACCCTCAAAATGTTAAGGACAAAGGATTGGCTAAGCTCAAAAGCTCAAGACTCTTCATTTTATATTTTAGTGATCCAAGATCACATTGAGTCTTTAGGAAAAGCCAATACTATCAAGGAGGGATGAGGTGTTGCTTAATGAGCCTCTTGCTTCATATGCTTAGTGATATGCTCCAAAACCCTCAGCTACTTTCCCATATCCACATTTGACCTAAACCCTAAGCCAAACTCGGCCCTACCGATTCTTTCAACCCGGCGCCACCGAGTTTCACTTGTCATAGCCATTGCGAAACCCTAGCAAATCGGTTCTATCGATAGGGATCTCGGTCTCACCAAGATGGGATTGTAATCTCTCTGTTTCCTTTTCGTAACTTTTCGGTCTCACCAAAAGAGCGGATCGGTCCCACCGAGATTGCAATGTAAATTCAGTGTTTCCTTTTTGTAACTTTTCGGTCTCACCGAAAGAGCAAATCGGACCCACCGAGTTTGCCCGACCAACTCTCTGGTTAGCTAATTACCAAAAATGGTCTCACCGAGTTTGTGTAATCGGTCTCACCGAGATTACGTTATGCCCTAACCCTAACAAAATCGGTCCTACTGAGTTGCATGTCAGTCCCACCGAATATCTCTAATGGTCACTAGGTTTACTATTTCGGTCCGACCGAGTTTGTTGATTCGGTCCCACCGAGATTGGTAAATTGTGTGTAACGGTTGGATTTTGTGTGGAGGCTATATATACCACTCCACCCACTCTTCATTCGTGGAGAGAGCCATCAGAACACATCTACACTTCCAACTCATATGTTCTGAGAGAGAACCACCTACTCATGTGTTGAGGCCAAGATATTCCATTCCTACCATATGAATCTTGATCTCTAGCCTTCCCCAAGTTGCTTTCCACTCAAATCTTCTTTCCACCATATCCAAATCCTGTGAGAGAGAGAGTTGAGTGTTGGGGAGACTATCATTTGAAGCACAAGAACAAGGAGTTCATCATCAACCCACCATTTGTTACTTCTTGGAGAGTGGTGTCTCCTAGATTGGCTAGGTGTCACTTGGGAGCCTCCAACAAGATTGTGGAGTTGAACCAAGGAGTTTGTAAGGGCAAGGAGATCGCCTACTTCATGAAGATCTACCGCTAGTGAGGCAAGTCCTTCGTGGGCGATGGCCATGGTGGGATAGACAAGGTTGCTTCTTCGTGGACCCTTCGTGGGTGGAGCCCTCCGTGGACTCGCGCAACCGTTACCCTTCGTGGGTTGAAGTCTCCATCAACGTGGATGTAGGATAGCACCACCTATCTGAACCACGGGGAAAACATCCGTGTCTCCAATTGCGTTTGAATTCTCCAAACCCTTCCCTTTACATTCTTGCAAGTTGCATGCTTTACTTTCCGCTGCCAATATACTCTTTGCATGCTTGCTTGAATTGTGTGATGATTGCTTGACTTGTCCTAAAATAGCTAAAATCTGCCAAGAACTAAAATTGGGAAAAGGTTAAGTTTTTATTTGGTCAAGTAGTCTAATCACTCCCCCTCTAGACATACTTTCGATCCTACAATAAGCGTCGAAGCAATAACGACAATACTGAAGATACGGCGGTCAACGCCGAATTCAGCGGTTCTAAACCCGGTCAGCGGAAGAAGCCATTCAAAGGTAGAAAAGATGGTCCATCTAGTCTGGACTGAATACTAGATCGGCCTTGCTAGATTAATGGCACCCCGGACATGCTTGTCAATAATACCAACAGAAATTGTTGGGTCTTTAAACATGCCTGTAAAATAAACACCAAAAATAAGGGGAAAGAGCTGCCTAGCGAGGATGATGACGAGCCTCGTTCATCAAACACAGGGGGGAAAAATAAATTTCCCCCCGAGGTAAAAACAGTGAACATGATCTATGTCACTCATATCCCCAAGCGGGAGCGCAAGCACGCACTGAGGGACGTTTACGACATAGAGCCAGTCGCCCCAAAATTCAACCCATGGTCGGCTTGCCCGATCACCTTTGATCGCAGAGACACCCGGCCAGTATCCGTCATGGAGGTTCGGCAACACTGGTCCTCAATCCAATCATCAACAGATTTCATCTCACGCGAGTCCTTATGGACGGCGGCGGCAGCCTTAACCTGCTTTATCAGGACACTGTCCGAAAATGGGTATTGATCCATCAAGGATCAAGCCCACTAAAACAACCTTTAAAGGAGTGATACCCGACGTCGAGGCCTGTTGTATAGGGTCCATCACGCTGGAAGTAGTCTTCGGTTCATAGGACAATTTCCGCAGCGAAGACTTGATCTTCGACAGCGTCCCCTTCCGCAGTGGCTATCATGCACTACTCGGACGAACCGCTTTCGCCCGCTTCAATGTGGCCCTACATTATGCTTACTTAAAGCTCAAAATGCCCGGACCCCGCGGTGTTATAATAGTCAATGGAAACATGGAGCGCTCCCTTCGTATTGAGGAGCACACTGCGGCCCTCGCAATTGAAGTACAGGGTGGCCTTATCAAGCCGAATACTAAATCGGCAGTCAAGCCATCGGAGACTGTCAAACGAGTCCGGTCTACCCTGCAGAATGACAGTCCGGCTCGTCAAGATCTAGATTAGCAATTCAGCCTCTATCACAGCCCCAACTATATTGCGACATATGTACCGCGCGTACATAACTACGCACTAAAGATACCATGGGCAAGGAAGGAGGCATATTAAAGTCCACAATACGGCTCGATCCTACCTGGACCCTCATACTCTTCCTTTCTTCTTCCTATTTTTATTTTTCCAGGTTCTTTACAACCCACATCACTTTTTGATGGTACCAAGGGCCCTTTTCCAGGCCCCTTAAGTGTACTCGATCGTCCATCCTCTCAAAGGATCACACATCAAGGAGAAAAGCAGCGCATACGTGCGGTAGAGTATCCAAAGGATCTTCAAGATCACCTTTTCATTTTTTAGGACCTGTATACAACTTTCCCTTGTTCTCGGCATGTAAAATAGCCTCGAGGACTATGGCATCCTCTGTAAAAATATGTCTTGATGTATCAATCAGACTATAATGGAAACAGTTTTCGCCCAACTTATTCGTTCTTGGCTTATCTCCTAACCTCTTTTCGTCTGATTGTAATATACACCTTGGCACGACTTAAATCGCTAGGGGATCTACCCAGCCACACATATTTTTTCAAAAAAGAACTTCAAACACTTTTGTAGTACACTTTGGCGTCCTGAATATAGCATTCTATGCATCGGCTCCGAATCATGTCTTTGGTCAATAGTTGGGTTGCCCGGCTCCTGTGGTTACTACCTTACGTTTCGCCCGTTTGGCTAGGGTAGTAAAGGGAGAACTACTGCGATTGTGTTTCCGGCTCGTCTGGTCAAACACCTCAATAGAGAAAGCTAAAAACTAACGGTCATGATGCGGCGAGAGCTGGTCAGCTATTCGGTGACTCAATATAAATCTTTTGTGATTTTTTTTCCCGTATTACATGAAGGACCAGCTTCGGCTCGGTCACGCGCCTAAGGCATCCCAGTTCGGACAGCCGCATGCGCACCAGGGGATAGTACTTACCCCCCCCCTCGTCAAACTCCTATGGCTAAGTGAAGGTACTAAAGCTGCATAGTCTGATTGCCTGGTTCATCGTGTAAATCACCTCCTTTACGGACCAAGACTTTGGGTCAAGAGTGATTACATGTTATTCCGAACACCCTCATAGTATCTATGTGGGGGCTGAAGCCGACGACTGGCAAACTTTCAGAATAATAACATACGGCCGCACAGGAGGAAATTAGTTTGGATGAAAGCATAAATATATTGCAAAAGCCTTACTTTATAATACAACGTCTGGGCAGCTCAGGTCCATTCTCTCGAGCATAATATCCTTCGAGCATTGACCCTCTATCAAATGGGAATCCTCTAAGACGTCCTCAAAATAGTGCTCCGGCTTGCGGTGGTCCTTGCCTCCGGGCGGACACTCAACTGCCACGAAAATGGCCTTCATTTTCGCCCAGTGCATCTTGACACGAGCGAAGGCCATCCGCGCACCTTCTATACATACCGACCGCTTGACCGCGTCAATTCGGGGCAACACGTCGACGAGTCGCTGCACCAGGCCGAAGTAGCTGCTCGGAATGGGTTCGGCTGGCCACAACCGGACTATGACGTCCCTCATGGCCAATCCGGACGTCCTATGCAGCTCGGCCCACTGCGTCATCTGGTCATTCAACAACATTGGGCGCTCCTGGGTCGCGAATTGTGACCAGAAGAGCTTCTCCGTCACGTGTCCCTCATGGGCCTCGAAGTACTGCTCGGCGTCAGCGGCGCTCTTCGGGAGATCCACAAAGGCGTCTGGAGCACTCCACAGTTGAGTGAGCAAGGCATACTTCTGATTGCCGAATTTACTCTATAAAAGAAAGGGCTTAGCAGCCGCTATCTATTTGGCATGCTCGATCTCCTAGCGTGCCGCACGGGACTCGGTCTGCGCCTCCTTGGCCCCCTAGAGAGCCTTGGCAAGTTCGGCTCATTGGGCCTTATGCTCCTCTTCCAAAGACTCGCACTTGCTGGCAGCGACCTTGAACTCTTGCTCTACTTCGGTCACCCGCTCCTCGTAGCAGCGAAGGGCAACCTACTCGGCCTGTAAATCTGCGGCCGCTTTGTCATCGGCCGCCTGACTCACCCGTGCCTGATCCTTGGCTCGGGCAAGTTCGCCTTTTAGGGTCTCGATCGCAGCCGCACTACCTGCAATAATGAACAGGACAACACAGGAACTTAGACTCTGCATGAGCATACTACTTCGGATGTGGAAACATTCTTGCCACAACATACCTTGCGCCTCATCAAACCTCTTGTTGATGCGGAAGAGATCCTCATCGGCCAACCCCAGTTTCCGCTTGAGCTCGGTTACTTCAGCGGCCTGGGCGGTTGCCGCTAATATTGAAGCTTGTTTCTCAAAATAGACAAGCACATTATCTCCTGCAAATATTATCAATCCTCTATTCGGCCTTTTTTCAAAAGCCGAACAGAGTCTTAGGGGCTACTATCTATACACAGGCATATTTCTCATATGAAAAACAGCTAAAGACATTACATTGTATACCTCAAAACCTGTTAATAGGCTGGTGAAGGCTTCGTTCAGCCTGCTTTTGGCGGACTAAACCTTCTCAACCACCGTACCCATCAGGGTACGGTGCTCCTCCAAGATGGAAGCACGTCGAAGTGCTTCCCTCAAAGTGTTCGGCGCCTCCGGATTGACGGAGGTCGCCGGTGGAGTCGGCACTCCCCCCTCCTTTAAAGGGGGGGCGCTCGCTCGAGTCCGGGGCCGTATGGGTCTCCGAAGTTGTATTTGGCTGGGGGCCGGACTAGTCCGGGCCCCCGCCATCGATTTCCATGGGGATTGTGCCCCCCATATTCTTGGCAGCCGAGGCATTATCCTCGGGAGCCGTCTCAGCGGCCTTCCGCGTCTCTCCCTAGCCCAGAGAGGCCCTTTTCGATGACACCTTGGTGTCATCTGCGGTACATGGCGGAGAGGCTCGCGGAGGCGTTTCGCTCTCCATCATCTCCGATGCCAAAGAATTCCCCAAAGACGATGATTGTAGGGGAAGATCACGGGATGGAATATAATACATAAACATTAAGTTATACTACAATTTGTAAACCGCCGGATATATACATAGAATACTTAAATACTTATGATTCAGCCAGGGGCTTCGCCCTGGGACACCACTGTGGGATGGCTTCGGCGTCTGAGTCCGAACCATCTGAGAGGGATATCTTCCCCCTTTTGGACGCCTCCGCCTCTAGGTCAGTAGAGGCTGCTCTCTTTTTCTTCTCCTCGAGGGGAGGATTGCTCTCTTCCTCCCCCTCTTTGTCTTCATCTCCCTCGTGGGAGGAGGGAGCTTCGGTATCTTCGGACATAGTGTCCGTGGGACCTTTTCGGCGGAGGCCGCCTCTAGCCTCCTTACCCTTCTTCTTGGCCTTTTTCTCCGGCGCCTGGTACGGCGCCGGGACCAGCATCCTCGTTAACAGAGGATCAGCTGGGTTTTCTGGTAGCGGGGCGGAACACCTAATCCGCTCCGCCATTGCTATCCAGCCCTGAATCAGGAATTGGTGTCTCAGTATACCCCTTGACTTACTGATTGAGATTATGTTCGAAAGTAAGAAGCTTACCTCAGTCGCCGGATGTTCGCTCTCAAGACCAACATCTTCGGTCTTCTTCGGCCACAACTTCTGGGTCTTAAAAAGCAGTTTCCAGATCTCTCCGTGTGTTGTACCAAAGAAGTGCTGCAGGGTTCAGGGGCCGGTCGGATTAAACTCCCACATGCAGAGAGATCGGCGTTGGCATGGGAGGAGCCGGCGGAAGAGCATCACCTGAATCACATCGGTGAGACTGGTATTCTTCTTCATCATGCTCTTGATGCGCTTCTACAGCGTCATCACTTCGTCGGTTGACCCCCAGTCCAGACCCTTGTTGGTCCAAGACGCGAGCCACATAGGACGCCCAGATCTAAATTCGGGAGTGGCCGCCCATTTCGTACCATGAGGCTTGGTGATATAAAACCACTCCTGCTGCCACACCTTCACGGTCTCCACAAAGGCTCCCTTGGGCCAAGTGGTGATGGGAAGTTTGCTCACCATGGCGCTGCCACAGTCGGCGTGCTGCCCGTTGACCACCCTTGGCTTCACACTGAAAACTTTGAGCCACGGGACGAAGTGAAGTGGAATGCGTAGGAATGCCTCACACACAATGATGAAGGCCGAGATGTGAAGAAAGGAGTTTCGGGCTAGGTCATGCAAATCTAGCCCGTAGTAGAACATGAGTCCGCGTACAAAGGGATGAAGTGGAAACCCTAGGCCACGGAGAAAGTGAGGGATAAATACAATACTATCGCCGGGCTCTGGTGTGGGGATGATTTGCCCCTCCACCGGGAGCCTGTGTGTGATTTCTGCGGTCAAATACTTCGCCTCCCGGAGCTCCTTGATGTCCTTCTCCGTCACGGAGGAGGCCACCCACTTTCCTTGAGAGCCAGATCCGGACATGGCTATAGTGTTTAGTGTTGATGGGAAAGATTAAAACTTGGCCGCTGGAGCTCGAGAGCGGATGGGCTGAGGAAAAATAAGGCGTGGGGTAAAAAGATGGATCCTTATCCTCTTATAAAGACAGTGAATATCAAGGGCCCCCAACACGAGCCTTAAAACTCGCCTATTCCCAAGGGGTCATGCAAACGGCACGGTTGGGTTACCCAAACCTATATTGATGAGAATCCTGCAATAAGGGGACACGATCTCTGCTTTGACAAGACGTGTCAATGAAGACCGTGCCTCGAAACTCGAAGCAGGAGGCTAAAAATGCTTCAAAATAATAATAAGGCCAGAACATAACGTCTCGCCGAAAAAGTTGTTAGTAAACATGACTTATTTTGTTTAAGTATTTCACCCTTGTGGTTGAGGGTTGTAAATATTGTACAGAACCGGATATAGTTCTTTTGTTTAGCTGCTTTGGAGTATTCGTAAGAGGAACCCGCCTTGCAATGTCGAAGACAATCTGCGCGCCAGACACATCATCATTGAAGCCTGGTCCAGGGGCTACTGAGGGAGTCCTGGATTAGGGGGTCCCCGGGCATCCAGGCTATGTGACATGGGTCAGACTGATGGGCCGTGAAGATACAAGATAGAAGGCCTTCCCCCGTGTCCGGATGGGACTCTCCTTTGTGTGGATGGCAAGCTTTGGCGTTCGGATATGAAGTTTCCTTTCTCTGTAAACCGACTCCGTACAACCCTAGGCCCCTCCGGTGTCTATATAAACCGGAGGGTTTAGTCCATAGAGGCGATCATAATCATACAGGCTAGACATCTAGGGTTTAGCCATTATGATCTCGAGGTAGATCAACTCTTGTAACCCTTATACTCATCAAAGTCAATCAAGCAGGAAGTAGGGTATTACCTCCATTAAGAGGGCCCGTACCTGGGTAAACATCATGTCCCTGCCTCCTGTTACCTTTGATCCTCAGACACATAGTTCGGGACCCCTACCCAAGATCAGTTGGTTTTAACACCTACACCAGGGGTGATCTAATGTAGGGATAGGTGATACCGGCGAAGGGAGGAAACATCCGGGAAAGTATTACCAGTGTTAGATGTTTTTGGGCAGATGAAATAAAGGTGGATTTTTGCATGTTCGCTATGCTACGGACGTGCTGCGGATGAACAGACTGCATATTCAGATTCGTCTCGAAATTCTGAGCAACTTTCATATATAAAAATTTTTCATCGGAGTTACACATTATTTTCTACGAGTTTTCAAAGAATTAAACAATAATCTGAAATTACTTTTAATTCAAAAAATACAGGTTAAAAGCTAGGTGCACCCAGATCTATGTACACAAAGTGTACAAGAGGATGACATGTGGGTCGAGGGGGTCCCAGTTGACCAGTCAATGTTTGACTAGTCAACAGGGGTGGGCCTGCCTGTCATTGACACATTTATCTAACTAATAGTTTTAATTAGTTAAACTAGGTAATTAGCCTAATTAAACTAGATTAATGTAATCAATTAATTTAATTATTATTATTACTAAAACATATATTTTTATCTTTTTTAGGCTAGGGCGTTGGGGCCCACGTGTAAGTGGCCTAGGGGGGTTGCAGCCGCTGGGCGAAACGGGCACCGGGCGCCTAGGCGTGGCCGAACCCACCTGGGCGTCGGCCAGGCCACCCGCGGCTGCGCGCGCCCACACACCTGAGGCATGCCTATGGCCGGAGAGGACGGGAGAGCGCGCAGCTAGAGCGGCGGCAAGGAGTAGCGGGTGGCACCGACAAGCGGCAGCCAGTGGGGGCGAGCAGCGGGGGCGGTGGCCGGCGAGGTGGGGCCTCTGGCGGGCGCGCGTGGGAGGCGAGTGAGCGGCGGCAGCTGTGGGGGCGGACACACGTACGGCACGGGGACGCAACAGCGCACGGGGCATGTCTGCGGCGTCGCATGGGGGGGGCAGGCGCTAGCGGCGGCCGGCAACGAGCCGGAGCGGCTGTAGCGGAGCCGACGCAAGGGCACGCCTGCGCGTGCACAGGTGGACGCAGAAACACGGGCGTTGTAGGATGAGGATCAACAGGCAGCAGAGCGGCGGGGCGCGATGAGCGCAAGCTCGGGCGGCGGCGGTGGAACTGGCCCAACTGGATCGAGGCCATGGAGCAAGGTCGAGCGACCAGAGGTGCAGGGCGGGACCGAGCGTCGCCGCAAGCACAACGGCCAAAGTGGTTCACCTCCGGGGCGGCTAGAACGACCGTATCGAGCATGACGTTGGCGACATGGACACGATCGGCGCACGGGTATAGCTGCGGCTAGCTACGACACGACCTAAGGCTCAGATTCAAAGGGAAAACGAGAGTGTGCTGACGAGGGTGCTCGTAGGGGTCTCGGGGAAGCAAGGGAAAGTCGAGGTCAAGTGGATCGATGGCGAGCAGCTGCGTCGGTGTTGGGGAAGACGAGATTGATGACGAGGCTTGACAGCCTCCCAGCTCGCACCTGAGGGCGTAGATGATGAATCTGATGATGGTGCTTCCCCCAGACAGCTTCGCGTGGCTCGGGGTGGTCGCAGACCACGAAGACGATGATGGCGTTCGGGCGGGAGCAAAACCGAGGGGGCAAGTGAGGGAGAGAGGGAGTGGTGGATCTAGGGTTTAGGGAAGGAGAGGGAGAGGGTGAGAGGGGGGCACTGGTACGCGTCGGTCCTAAACAAACGGTTTTTTACCCCTTTCCGCGGCGGCATTTGGAACCGTCGCCAAGTGAGTGTGGGTGATAGGGGGTCCTTCCCACACGACCCAGAAACCGTTGGGGATATGCCCTCCTTGCACACACACGCTCGACAAAATGAGGTCGTGTGCGACCGGCGAGCACTCAAATACAGAAATACATACAGTAGTGTTCAAAAAAATACAATTATATAGGCAAAATCATTTCTGGTCATAAGTACATCCCACACAGTTAGTCACCACTAAACGTTTCCGTTCATATATACATCCCACACAGTCACTACAAGGAAAATGTTTGCGCAAGGTGGCGTAACGCAAACAGTTTTGAAGAGAATGTCGTGTGTGATTGTTCATTGATCCAACACGGTTTATTCCTAGAAACTGTGTGCGTTGCCTTACGTCATCGCCCATGGTGTTTTCTCATTAACCGTTTGCAATAAGAAAACCCAATTAGCAAGCTAATTGGCCAATTAGCGGGCTAATTGGCCTATTATTAATAATCCATTTACTAATCTAATTGACATTCATATTAAGCACATAATATATTCCATTTCCATATTAAGGAAGCATGATTTCATAATTGAAATACATCGGAGTACAACATGATATAGCTTCAGCACTCAGCTACCCCATTGCACAACTGCACCAGCAGCAAGTTTCACGTGCAATATCTAGAACCTTTCGAAATTAGCATCATAGACGGTACATAGAGAGATGCATCTCATCTAGAAAACTGCTGAAGCAGAAGGCGAATATTGAGCCTTCATTCATGTTGAAGGTCTTTGCAACTTTAAGCCAGTGCATGTGGATGATTGACCGTCCATCCTTCGACCTCTTCAGGAACACTTCAATATTGAACAGTGGGTGTTGTATGAGAACTTTCCTCGCATCCTGACCATAGAGGTGGTTTGAGAGGTAATCATCAGTGAAACCTGAAAACAAGGATGTGCATAAATATCTTCTCTATATTGGAAACGGGGCAAAGGAATAAAAAAAGGCAAGGTATAATAGTTAGTACCATCTTGTAAACCTCAATGCTTCCCATTGTTTCCCTGCAACACATATAAGGTAGTTAGTCATCAGGATAAGAAAAGGTTCGCATGCTATCTGTAAAATATGTTGAGGAAAAATAAGCACATTGCAGATTCATCAGATTAATTCAAGCCACATGGAAAACCCATTTATCCAAACCAAGCATGATTAAGAACTAGGAAATATAGCACTTCTATATGTTTCTCATGTATTAAGTGCAGCCAAATTCAATTTATTGCTCACATGGTATACAATAAGAGAATGCAGCCACAGCAATTGAACATCTCATTGCAGAATTGAACCAAGCAGTTAACTAAACACCACAACAAATGAACCAAACGTTAATTGAGCACCACATTGCACAATATAACACAAGGTTGTCAGAATCGCGATTTTGAATCGGATCAGAGCTCCGATGGTAAGATCACAAATCGTAGAATCTTCACTATCAGGATCGTAGAAACGTAGATTCTATGAACTAAAATCGTAGAATCATAGGGGTTAGTTTGGATCGTAAAGTCATAGAATCGTATAACAGAATCGTATAACATCGCATTGCAGAATTGAACCAAACAGTTAACTAAACACCACAACAAATGAACCAAAACGTTAACTGAGCACCACATTGCACAATATAACATACTCCTAATAGAAGATCAGACATTTAACCAAACCAAGCATGCTTAACAACTTGGAAATATAGCAATTGTATTTGTTTCTCATGTATTTAGTATAGCCAAATTCGATTTATTCCTCACATGGTATACAATAAGAGAATGCAGCCACACCAATTGAACATCGCATTGCAAAATTGAACCAAGTAGTTAACTAAACACCACGACAAATGAACCAAACGTTAACTGAGCACCACATTGTACCATATAACATACTCCTAATAGAAGATCACACAATTAACCAAGCCAAGCATGCTTAACAACTTGGAAATATAGCAATTGTATTTGTTTCTCATGTATTTAGTATAGCCAAATTCGATTTATTCCTCACATGGTATACAATAAGAGAATGCAGCCACACCAATTGAACATCGCATTGCAAAATTGAACCAAGTAGTTAACTAAACACCACGACAAATGAACCAAACGTTAACTGAGCACCACATTGTACCATATAACATACTCCTAATAGAAGATCACACAATTAACCAAGCCAAGCATGCTTAACAACTTGGAAATATAGCAATTGTATTTGTTTCTCATGTATTTAGTATAGCCAAATTCGATTTATTCCTCACATGGTATACAATAAGAGAATGCAGCCACAGCAATTGAACATCGCATTGCAGAATTGAACCAAGCAATTAACTAAACACCACAACAAATGAACCAAACGTTAATTGAGCACCACATTGCACAATATAACAAACAACTAATAGAAGATCAGACATTTAACCAAACCAAGCATGCTTAACAACTTGGAAATATAGCAATTGTATTTGTTTCTCCTGTATTTAGTACAGCCAAATTCAATTTATTCCTCACATGGTATACAATAAGAGAATGCAGCCACACCAATTGAACATCGCATTGCAAAATTTAACCAAGCAGTTAACTAAACACCACAACAAATGAACCAAACGTTAACTGAGCACCACATTGCACAATATAACATACTCCTAATAGAAGATCACACAATTAACCAAGCCAAGCATGCTTAACAACTTGGAAATATAGCAATTGTATTTGTTTCTCATGTATTTAGTACAGCCAAATTCGATTTATTCCTCACATGGTATACAATAAGAGAATGCAGCCACAGCAATTGAACATCGCATTGCAGAATTGAACCAAGCAGTTAACTAAACACCACAACAAGTGAACCAAGCCACAACAAATGAACCAAGCAGTTAACTAAACACCAATTGAACAATATAACATACTCCTAATAGAAGATTAGATAGTTAACCAAACCAAGCATACTTAACAACTTGGAAATATTGCACCCTGAAGAATTGAACATCACATTTGCAGAATTGAACCAAGCAGTTAATTGAACACCACATTGCAAGACATATAGAAAATATACACTATAGCAGAAGATTGCATGGTGAAAGTAGATAGCACAATTCACTAGAATTTGTTAAGGAAAGGCAGTAGCTAGCAAACTGAGCATGGGTCCTTATAGTGAGCTAATAAGACAAGTTACTCATTGTTGGAGATATCGATGACGATTGGCTCCTTGGACATGGAAGAGGGCGAGGCCTCCGCATCGTGGGTGCCCTCCTTGTAGTGGTGAGTTGCCTGAGCCACTCCGGGCACCAACCTGCTGGCTCTCGAGATGAGGTAAGCACGTGCACGCTGAGAAAAGACCTCGTAGTCTTCGTCGAAGGCACCGACGGTGGCGTCAAGAAAACGCCATGAACTGTCATTTAAAGCAGCCAACCGCATCGCGGCGTCGGTGTGCGAGGCGTCAACGGTGGCCTCGACGGCGAGGTGCTCCTCCAAGATCTGGGAGTCGGCACGAATGGCAGCCATTGTGACCTCATCCGCGCGTGCGGCCGTGATTTGCTTCTCTACAGCCAAATGCTCCTTGAGGTCTTGGCTATACTGCGTGCACCATGGCTTAGGCCGGTGCTTATTTGGTGGAGGGGGTCGGTGATTTGGGTGGAAGGTGTCGCGCTTGCGCCGGCGGTCGGGGCATGTGGTGGTGGAAGGAGAAGGAGGATGGGGGTCGGGTGTGGATTACCTGCCTGGATAGGCAAGGCTGAGCAGCGTGAAGGAGGGTCATCAGCGAGGAGGCAGCGGCGCTGCAAGCAAGGAGTGAAGGTTTCAACTTGGAAAGGAAGGCGGAAAGGGGGAATGTGGCTTTTGGTAAGCGGGAGGGGCGGGGAGTGATATGTCTCCAACGTATCTATAATTTTTGATTGCTCCATGCTATATTATCTACTGTTTTGGACATTATTGGGCTTTATTTTCCACTTTTATATTATTTTTGGGACTAACCTATTAACCAGAGGCTAAGCCCAGAATTGCTGTTTTTTCCTGTTTTAGGGTTTCGAAGAAAAGGAATATCAAACGGAGTCCAAACGGAATGAAACCTTCGGGAATGTGATTTTCTCAACAAACAAGACCCAGGAGACTTGGACCCTATGTCAAGACACAAAAGAGGAGGCCACGAGGTAGGGGGCGCGCCTACCCCTCCCCCCCTCCCAGGCGCGCCCTCCACCCCCGTGGGCCCCCTGTTGCTCCATCGACGTACTCCTTCCTCCTATATATACCTACGTACCCCCAAACGATCAGATACGGAGCCAAAAACCTAATTCCACCACCGCAACTTTTTGTATCCACGAGATCCCATCTTGGGGCCTGTTCCGGAGCTCCGTCGGAGGGGGCATCGATCACGGAAGACTTCTACATCAACACCATAGCCCCTCCGATGAAGTGTGAGTAGTTTACCTCAGACCTACGGGTCCATAGTTATTATCTAGATGGCTTCTTCTCTCTTTTTGGATCTCAATACAATGTTTCCCCCCTCTCTTGTGGAGAACTATTCGATGTAATCTTATTTTTGCGGTGTGTTTGTTGAGACCGATGAATTTTGGGTTTATGATCAAGTCTATCTATGAACAATATTTGAATCTTCTCTGAATTCTTTTATGTATGATTGGTTATCTTTGCAAGTCTCTTCGAATTAACAGTTTGGTTTGGCCTACTAGATTGATCTTTCTTGCAATGGGAGAAGTGCTTAGCTTTGGGTTCAATCTTGCGGTGTCCTTTCCCAGTGACAGTAGGGGTAGCAAGGCACGTATTGTATTGTTGCCATCGAGGATAACAAGATGGGGTTTTCATCATATTGCTTAAGGCGTTACTCTGTTTTTAACTTAATACTCTAGATGCATGCTGGATAGCGGTCGATGAGTGTAGTAATAGTAGTAGATGCAGGAAGGAGTCGATCTAGTTGTCTCGGACGTGATGCCTATATACATGATCATACCTAGATATTCTCATAACTATGCTCAATTCTGTCAATTGCTCAACAGTAATTTGTTCACCCACCGTAGAATACTTATGCTCTCGAGAGAAGCCACTAGTGAACCCTATGGCCCCGGGTCTATCTTTATCATATTAATCTCCTACTACTTAGTTATTTCCTTTGCTTTTTACTTTGCCTTTATTTTACTTTGCACCTTTATCACAAAAATACCAAAAATATTATCTTATCATATCTATCAGATCTCACTCTCGTAAGTGGTCGTGTAGGGATTGACAACCCCTATTCACATTGGTTGCGAGGACTTATTTGTTTTGTGCAGGTATGAGGGACTCGCGCGTAGCCTCCTACTGGATTGATACCTTGGTTCTCAAAAACTGAGGGAAATACTTATGCTACTTTGCTTCATCATCCCTTCCTCTTCGAGGAAAACCAACGCAGTGCTCAAGAGGTAGCAAGAAGGATTTCTGGCGCCGTTGCCGAGGAGGTCTACGCAAAAGTCAACATACCAAGTACCCATCACATACCCTTATCTCCTGCATTACATTACTTGCCATTTGCCTCTCGTTTTCCTCTCCCCCACTTCACCCTTGCCGTTTTATTCGCCCTCTCTCTCCCTATCCTCCATCTCTTTCTCTATTTGCCTCTTTTTGCCCGCTTGTTTTTTGTTTGCTTGTGTGTTAGTTTGCTTGCTTGTCACGATGGCTTAATACTAAATTATGTGACTTCACCAATACCAACAACAATGATTTTATTAGCACTCCAATTTCTCCTCTTACCGATGCTGAATCTTGTGAAATTAATACTGCTTTGCTGAATCTTGTCATGAAAGATCCGTTTTCCGGCCTTCCTAGTGAAGATGCCGCTACCCATCTAAAGAGCTTCGTTGATTTGTGTGATATGCAAAAGAAGAAAGATGTGGATAATGATATTGTTAAATTGAAGCTATTTCCTTTTTCACTTACAGATCGTGCTAAAGCTTGGTTTTTTTCTTTGCCTAAAAATAGTAATGATTCATGGAATAAGTGCAAAGATGCTTTTATCTCTAAGTATTTTTCTCCCGCTAAGATCATCTCTCTTAGAAACGATATTATGAATTTCAAGCAACTTGATCATGAACATGTTGCACAAGCTTGGGAGAGAATGAAACTAATGATACGTAATTGCCCTACTCGTGGTTTAAATTTGTGGATGATTATACAAAATTTTTATGCCGGATTGAATTTTGCTTCTAGAAATCTTGTAGATTTGGCTGTGGGAGGCACTTTTATGTAAATCACTTTAGGAGAAGCTACTAAACTCCTAGATAATATTATGGTTAATTATTCTCAATGGCATACTGAAAGATCTACTAATAAAAAGGTGCATGCGATAGAAGAAATTAATGTTTTGAGTGGAAAGATGGATGAACTTATGAAATTATTTGCTAATCAGAGTGTTTCTTCTGATCCTAATGATATGCCCTTGTCTACTTTGATTGAGAATAATAATGAATCTATGGATGTGAATTTTGTTGGTAGGAACAATTTTGGTAACAACGCGTATAGAAGAAATTTCAATCCTATGCCTTATCCTAGTAATCCCTCTAATAATTATGGTAATTCCTACAACAATTCCTATGGAAATTATAATAAGATGCCCTCTGATTTTGAACCTAATATTAAAGAATTTATTACTTCGCAAAAGAATTTTAATGCTTTGATTGAAGAAAAATTGCTTAAGATTGATGAGTTGGCTAGGAACATTGATAGAATTTCTCTTGGTGTTCATTCTTTGAAACTTAGATCTATTCCACCTAAGCATGATATCAATGAGTCTCTCAAAGCCATGATAATTTCCGTTGATGAGTGCAAAGAAAGAACCGCTAGGATGCGTGCTAAGCTAGATGCCTTTATAAGAGCGTGTTCTTCTAGTTCCTATGAAAATAATGATGAAGATCTAAAAGTTATTGATGTGTCCCCTATTAAATATTTGTTTTTCAATATGAATCTTGATAATGATGGGACTGAATATGATCCACCTTTACCTAGAAGGCGTTCCAAGAAATCAGAATTTTTTTATCTTGATGCTAAAATTGATAAAAGTGGGATTGAAGAAATTAAAACCCTAGATGTTGCTAAACCCACTATTATGGATTTCAAGGAATTTAACTATGAAAATTGCTCTTTGGTTTATTGTATTCCTTGTTGCAATCTGTGCTAAATTCTCCTCATGCTTATAGTCAAAATAAAGCGTTTACTAAACATATCATTGATGCCTTGATGCAATCTTATGAAGAGAAACTTGAATTGGAAGTTTCTATCCCTAGAAAGCCTTATGATGAGTGGGAACCAACTATTAAAATTAAAATTAAAGATCATGAATGCTATGCTTTATGTGATTTGGGTGCTAGTGTTTCCACGATTCCAAAGGCTTTGTGTGATTTGTTAGGTTTCCATGATTTTGATGATTGCTCTTTAAACTTGCACCTTGCGGATTCCACTATTAAGAAACCTATGGGAAGAATTAATGATTTTCTTATTGTTTCAAATAGGAATTATGTGCCCGTAGATTTTATTGTTCTTGACATAGATTGCAATCCTTCATGTCCTATTATTCTTGGTAGACCTTTCCTTAGAACGATTGGTGCAATTGTTGATATGAAGGAAGGAAATATTAGATTCCAATTTGCATTAAGGAAAGGCATGGAACACTTTCCTAGAAAGAAAATTAAATTACCTTATGAATCTATTATGAGAGCTACTTATGGATTGCCTACCAAAGATGGCAATACCTAGATCTATCCTTGCTTGTTATGCCTAGCTAGGGGCGTTAAACGATAGCGCTTG
Organism: Triticum urartu; assembly: GCF_003073215.2. Lineage (NCBI taxonomy): Eukaryota > Viridiplantae > Streptophyta > Magnoliopsida > Poales > Poaceae > Triticum > Triticum urartu. The sequence continues at coordinate 333,733,749 of NC_053024.1, forward strand.
TTGGGAGGCAACCCAATTTTATTTTTATTCCTTGATTTTTGCTCCTGTTTAGTAATAAATAATTTATCTAGCCTCTGTTTTGCTTGTGTTTTTTTGTGTTTAATTAGTGTTTGTGCCAAGTAGAACCGTTGTGAAGACTTGGGGAAAGTCTTGTTACACTTGTTGTAAAAAACAGAAACTTTAGCGCTCACGAGAACTACTGTCATTTTTATTTGGAAAGTTATATTTAGTTAATTATTTTTTTCAGATGATTAATAGATAAATTCCTCACATACAGAAATTTATTTTAGAATTTTTGGGGTTCCAGATCTTGCGCTAGCTACAGATTACTACAGACTATTCTGTTTTTGACACATTCTGTTTTTCGTGTGTTGTTTGCTTATTTTGATGAATCTATGGCTAGTAAAATAGTTTATAAACCATAGAGAAGTTGTAATACAGTAGGTATAACACCAATATAAATAAATAATGAGTTCATTAAAGTACCTTGAAGTGGTCTTTTGTTTTCTTTCGCTAACGGAGCTCACGAGATTTTCTACTTTAAGTTTTGTGTTGTGAAGTTTTCAAGTTTTGGGTAAAGATTTGATGGATTATGGAACAAGGAGTGGAAAGAGCCTAAGCTTGGGGATGCCCATGGCACCCCCAAGATAATCTAAGGACACCTAAAATCCAAAGCTTGGGGATGCCCCGGAAGGCATCCCCTCTTTCGTCTACTTATATCGGTAACTTTACTTGGAGCTATATTTTTATTCGCCACATGATATGTGTTTTGCTTGGAGCGTCTTGTATGATTTGAGTATTTACTTTTTCTTTTACCACAATCATCCTTGCTGTACACACCTTTTGAGAGAGCCATACATGATTTGGAATTTGTTAGAATACTCTATGTGGTTTGCTTATATCTTTTGAGTTATGTAGTTTTGCTCTAGTACTTCACTTATATCTTTTAGAGCACGGTGGTGGATTTGTTTTATAGAAACTGTTGATCTCTCATGCTTCACTTAGATTATTTTGAGAGTCTTAAATAGCATGGTAATTTTCTTAAAATCCTAATAAGCTTGGTAGACAAGATTAATAATAAAACTTTCTTATGAGTGTGTTGAATACTATGAGAAGTTTGATGCTTGATAATTGTTTTGAGATATGAAGATGGTGATATTAAAGTTGTGCTAGTTTAGTAGTTGTGAATTTGAGAAATACTTGTGTTAAAGTTTGTGATCCCCGTAGCATGCACATATGGTGAACCGTTGTGTGATGAAGTCGGAGCATTATTTATTTTTTGATTGTCTTCCTTATGAGTGGCGGTCGGGGACGAGCGATGGTCTTTTCCTACCAATCTATCCCCCTAGGAGCATGCGCGTAATACTTTGCTTTGAAAACTTGTAGATTATTGCAATAAGTATATGAGTTCTTTATGACTAATGTTGAGTCCATGGATTATACACACTTTTCTCACCCTTCCACCTTTGCTAGCCTCTCTAATACCGCGCACCTTTCACCGCTATCATACACCCACCATATACCTTACTCAAAACAGCCACCATACCTACCTATTATGGAATTTCCATAGCCATTCCGAGATATATTGCCATGCAACTTTCCACCGTTCCGTTTATTATGACACACTCCATCATCATCATATTGCTTAGCATGATCTGTAGTTGACATCGTATTTGTGGCAATGCCACCATTCATAATTCTTTCATACATGTCACTCTTGATTCATTGCATATCCCGGTACACCGCCGGAGGCATTCATATAGAGTCATATTTTGTTCTAAGTATCGAGTTGTAATTGTTGAGTTGTAAGAAAAATAAAAGAGTGATGATCATCATTGTTAGAGCATTGTCCCAGTGAGGAAAGGATGATGGAGACTATGATTCCCCCACAAGTCGGGATGAGACTCCGGACGAAAAAAAAGAGGCCATAAAAAAGAGACAAAAGGCCCAAATAAAAAAATCAGAGAAAAAGAGAGAAGGGACAATTTTACTATCCTTTTACCACACTTGTGCTTCAAAGTAGCACCATGATATTCATGATAGAGAGTCTCCTATGTTATCACTTTCATATACTAGTGGTAATTTTTCATTATAGAACTTGGCTTGTATATTCCAATGATGGGCTTCCTCAAAATGCCCTAGGTCTACATGAGCAAGCAAGTTGGATGCACACCCACTTAGTTTCTTTTGTTGAGCTTTCATATACTTATAGCTCTAGCGCATCCGTTGCATGGCAATGCCTACTCACTCACATTGATATCTATCGATGGGCATCTCCATAGCCCGTTGATACGCCTAGTTGATGTGAGACTATCTTCTCCCTTTTTGTCTTCTCCACAACCACCATTCTATTCCACCTATAAGTGCTATGTCCATGGCTCACGCTCATATATTGCGTGAAGATTGAAAAAGTTAGAGAACACCAAAAGTATGAAACAATTGCTTGGCTTGTCATCGGGGTTGTGCATGATTTAAATATTTTGTGTGGTGAAGATGGAGCATAGCCAGACTATATGATTTTGTAGGGATAACTTTCTTTGGCCATGTTATTTTGAGAAGACATAATTGCTTTGTTAGTATGCTTGAAGTATTATTATTTTTATGTCAATATTAAACTTTTGTCTTGAATCTTTCGGATCTGAATATTCATACCACAATTAAGAAAAATTACATTAAAATTATGCCAAGTAGCACTCCACATCAAAAATTCTGTTTTTATCATTTACCTACTCGAGGACGAGCAGGAATTAAGCTTGGGGATGCTTGATATGTCTCCAACGTATCTATAATTTTTGATTGCTCCATGCTATATTATCTACTGTTTTGGACATTATTGGGCTTTATTTTCCACTTTTATATTATTTTTGGGACAAACCTATTAACCGGAGGCCCAGCCCAGAATTGCTTTTTTGCCTGTTTTAGGGTTTAGAAGAAAAGGAATATCAAATGGATCCCAAAAGGAATGAAACCTTTGGGAACGTGATTTTCTCAACGAACAAGACCCAGGAGACTTGGACCCTACGTCAAGACACAAAAGAGGAGGCCACGAGGTAGGGGGCGCGCCTACCCCCCCCCCTCCCAGGCGCGCCCTCCACCCTCGTGGGCCCCATGTTGCTCCACCGACGTACTCCTTCCTCCTATATATACCTACATACCCCCAAACGATCAGATACGGAGCCAAAAACCTAATTCCACCGCCGCAACTTTCTGTATCCACGAGATCCCATCTTGGGGCATGTTCCGGAGCTCCGCCAGAGGGGTCATCGATCATGGAGGGCTTCTACATCAACACCATAGCCCCTCCGATGAAGTGTGAGTAGTTTACCTCAGACCTACGGGTCCATAGTTATTAGCTAGATGGCTTCTTCTCTCTTTTTGGATCTCGATACAATGTTCTCCCCCTATCTTGTGGAGAACTATTCGATGTAATCTTCTTTTTGCGGTGTGTTTGTTGAGACCGTTGAATTGTGGGTTTATGATCAAGTCTATCTATGAACAATATTTGAATCTTCTCTGAATTCTTTTATGTATGATTGGTTATCTTTGCAAGTCTCTTCGAATTAACAGTTTGGTTTGGCCTACTAGATTGATCTTTCTTGCAATGGGAGAAGTGCTTAGCTTTGGGTTCAATCTTGCGGTGTCCTTTCCCAGTGACAGTAGGGGTAGCAAGGCACGTATTGTATTGTTGCCATCGAGGATAACAAGATGGGGTTTTCATCATATTGCATGAGTTTATCCCTCTACATCATGTCATCTTGCTTAAGGCGTTACTCTGTTTTTAACTTAATACTCTAGATGCATGCTGGATAGCGGTCGATGAGTGGAGTAATAGTAGTAGATGCAAGCAGGAGTCGGTCTACTTTGTCTCGGACGTGATGCTTATATACATGATCATACCTAGATATTCTCATAACTATGCTCAATTCTTTCAATTGCTCAACAGTAATTTGTTCACCCACCGTAGAATACTTATGCTCTCGAGAGAAGCCACTAGCGAAACCTATGGCCCTCGGGTCTATCTTTATCATATTAATCTCCTACTACTTAGTTATTTCCTTTGCTTTTTACTTTGCCTTTATTTTACTTTGCATCTTTATCACAAAGATACCAAAAATATTATCTTATCATATCTATCAGATCTCACTCTCGTAAGTGGCCGTGTAGGGATTGACAACCCCTATTCACGTTGGTTGCGAGGATTTATTTGTTTTGTGCAGGTATGAGGGACTCGCGCGTAGCCTCCTACTGGATTGATACCTTGGTTCTCAAAAACTGAGGGAAATACTTACGCTACTTTGTTGCATCATCCCTTCCTCTTCGGGGAAAACCAACGCAGTGCTCAAGAGGTAGCAGGGAGGTAGATATTTCCGCAGAAGCCAAAAATTTGGAATCGCTTCAGCCGAAAAATTGGCACGCAAAGTGTCATCAGACACGGTCCATTATTCAGACACGGTCCAAAGATATTTTGTGATGCATCTCACATGGTTGGTTATAATAAACTGTGTGGGATCTACTTGATTTTTCGTCTTGATTTGAATTACATAATGGGGTCACGGCGGCCATGGACGGTGTTTGAATTCCTAGACCTTTTATCTGCAGTGATCATAAAAGAATTGGAATTATTTAGGGTTCGTTTGGACATTTTTATGCATTAAGTGAGTTTTTAATGCATTTATGTGCATAATTCAAATTTGAATTGCATGCACATGCTCCAGTGCATATAAATTGGTTGAAAAATCAAATCTTTGTCCTTGGGTGCATGGTTAGGTCCCATGCAAGAAATGGGAATGAATGTCAAACACCCTGCCACCGTTACTCGGCCGGAAACATTGAGATACCTGGTTTTTAAATTCTAGTAAATCCAAAACTCGTCTGAAATTCATGAAACTTGGCATGATATCATGGAGTGGCATCAGCATGGCGTGGTAAAGTTTTTGTACCATTTGGGGCAGGTTTGGGTATATGCTTCTCACAAACCAGAGCTTCTCACAACAAGCATGATGGTTTTGGTAGGGAACGCCCCATCTTTGGGGACAAAACGACATCCATTGCCTCTAATTTATTTCAATTTTTTTCTCGTGTCAACATAGAACAACAGGAGTGTTGTGTTATTTTTTGTGATTTTTCGAGGTTCGTTTGGACATTTTTATGCATTAAGTGATTTTTCAATGCATTTATGTGTATAATTCAAATTTGAACTGCATGCACATGCTCCGGTGCATATAAATTGGTTGAAAAATCAAATCTTTATCATTGGGTGCATGCTTAGGTCCCATGCAAGAAATGGGAATGAATGTCAAGCACTGTGCCACCGTCACTCGGCCGCAAACATCAAGATACCTGGTTTTTAAATTATAGTAAATCCAAAACTCGTCTGAAATTCATTAAACTTGGCAGCTATCATGGAGCGGCATCAACATGCCGTGGTAAAGTTTTTGTCCCATTTGGGGCAGGTTTGGGTATATGCTTCTCACAAACCAGAGCTTCTCACAACAAGCATGGTGGTTTCGGTAGGGAACGCCCCAACTTTGGGGGCGAAACGATATCCATTACCTCTAATTGCTTTCAAAAAATTTCTCGTGTCAACATAGAACAACAAGAGTGTTGTGTTATTTTTTGTGATTTTTCGGGGTTCGTTTGGACATTTTTATGCATTAAGTGAGTTTTCAATGCATTTATGTGCATAATTCAAATTTGAACTACATGCACATGCTCCGGTGCATATAAATTGGTTGAAAAATCAAATCTTTGGTCCTTGGGTGCATGCTTAGGTCCCATGCAAGAGATGGGAATGAATGTAAAGCACCGTGCCACCGTCACTCGGCCGCAAACATTGAGATACATGGTTTTTAAATTCTAGTAAATTCAAAACTCGTCTGGAATTCATGAAACTTGGCATGCTATCATGGAGCAGCATCAACATGGCATGGTAAAGTTTTTGTCCCATTTGGGGGAGGTTTGGGTATATGCTTGTCACAACAAGCATGATGGTTTCGGTAGGGAACGCCCCAACTTTGGGGGCGAAACGATATCCATTGCCTCTAATTGCTTTCAAATTTTTCTCTCGTGTCAACATAGAACAACAGGACTGTTGTGTTTTTTTGTGATTTTTTGGGGTTCGTTTGGACATTTCTATGCATCAAGTGAGTTTTCAATGCATTTATGTGCATAATTCAAATTTGAACTACATGCACCTGCTCCGGTGCATACAAATTGGTTGAAAAATCAAATCTTTGGTCCTTGGGTGCATGCTTAGGACCCATGCAAGAAATGGGAATGAATGTCAAGCACCGTGCCATTGTCACTTGGCCGCAAACATTGAGATACCTGGTTTTTAAATTCTAGTAAATCCAAAACTCGTCTGAAATTCATGAAATTTGGCATGCTATCATGGAGCAGCATCAACATGCCGTGGTAAAGTTTTTGTCCCATTTGGGGCAGGTTTGGGTATATGCTTCTCACAAACCAGAGATTCTCACAACAAGCATGATGGTTACGGTAGGGAATGCCCCAACTTTTGGGGAGAAACCATATCCATTGCTCCTAATTGCTTTCAATAAAAAATTCGTGTCAACATAGAACAACTAGAGTGTTGTGTTATTTTTTGTGATTTTTCGGGGTTTGTTTGGACATTTTTATGCATTAAGTGAGTTTTCAATGCATTTATGTGCATAATTCAAACTTGAACTACATGCACATGCTCCGGTGCATATAAATTGGTTGAAAAATCAAATCTTTGGTTCTTGGGTGCTTGCTAGGTCCCATGCAAGAAATGGGAATGAATGTCAAGGACCATCCTACCGTCACTCGACCACAAACATTTAGATACCTGGTTTTTAAATTCTAGTAAATCCAAAACTCGTCTGAAATTCATGAAACTTGGCATGTTATCATGGAGCGACATCAACATGTTGTGGGAAAGTTTGTCCCATTTGGGGCAGGTTTGGGGATATGCTTCTCACAAACCAGAGCTTCTCACAACAAGTATGATGGTTTCGGTAGGGAACACCCCAACTTTGGGGGCAAAACGATATCCATTGCCTCTAATTGCTTTCAAAAAAATCTTGTGAACATAGAACAACAGGAATGTTGTGTTATTTTTTGTGATTTTTCGGGGTTCGTTTGACCATTTTTGTGCATTCAGTGAGTTTTCAATGCATTTATGTGCATAATTCAAATTTGAACTACATGCACATGCTCTGGTGCATATGAATTGGTTGAAAAATCAAATCCTTGGTCCTTGGGTGCATGCTTAGGTCCCATGCAAGAAATGGGAATGAATGTCAAGCATTGTGCCACCGTCACTCGGCCGCAAACATTGAGATGCCTGGTTTTTACATTCTAGTAAATCCAAAACTCGTCTGAAATTCATGAAACTTGGCATGTTATCATGGAGCGACATCAACATGTTGTGGGAAAGTTTGTCCCATTTGGGGCAGGTTTGGGGATATGCTTCTCACAAACCAGAGCTTCTCACAACAAGTATGATGGTTTCGGTAGGGAACACCCCAACTTTGGGGGCAAAACGATATCCATTGCCTCTAATTGCTTTCAAAAAAATCTTGTGAACATAGAACAACAGGAATGTTGTGTTATTTTTTGTGATTTTTCGGGGTTCGTTTGACCATTTTTGTGCATTCAGTGAGTTTTCAATGCATTTATGTGCATAATTCAAATTTGAACTACATGCACATGCTCTGGTGCATATGAATTGGTTGAAAAATCAAATCCTTGGTCCTTGGGTGCATGCTTAGGTCCCATGCAAGAAATGGGAATGAATGTCAAGCATTGTGCCACCGTCACTCGGCCGCAAACATTGAGATGCCTGGTTTTTAAATTCTAGTAAATCCAAAACTCGTCTGAAATTCATGAAACTTGGCATGCTATCACGGAGCGGCATCAACATGCCGTGGTAAAGTTTTTGTCCCATTTGGGGTAGGTTTGGGTATATGCTTCTCACAAACTAGAGCTTCTCACAAGCATGATGGTTTTGGTAGGGAACGCCCCAACTTTGGGGGTGAAACGATATCCATTGTCTCTTATTGCTTTCAAATTTTTTTCGTGTCAACATAGAGGAACAGGAGTGTTGTGTTCTTTTTGTGATTTTTCGGGGTTCGTTTGGACATTTTTATGCATTAAGTGAGTTTTCAATGCATTTATTTGCATAATTAAAATTTGAACTACATGCACATGCTCCGGTGCATCTAAATTGGTTGAAAAATAAAATCTTTGGTCCTTGGGTGCATGCTTAGGTCCCATGCAAGAAATAGGAATGAATGTCAAGCACCGTGCCACCGTCACTCGGCCGCAAACATTGAGATACCTGGTTTTTAAATTCTAGTAAATCCAAAACTCGTCGGAAATTCATGAAACTTGGCATGCTATCATGGAGCGGCATCAACATCCCATGGTAAAGTTTTTGTCCCATTTGGGGCAGGTTTGGGTATATGCTTCTCACAAACCAGAGCTTCTCACAACAAGCATGATGGTTTCAGATAGAACACCCGTATGCAAAGTGAAAGCAGGATTTGTGCATCTCTTGAGCACAAACGGTTCTTTTGGATTACCCATGTGAATCACTAGCGGGGCAGCGCAGTACTATTCGATTTGACAGTGGGCGGCGCAGTGCCCGATACGGCTTTAATGCAGACGAGGGAGAGGGTAGCAGTTCCCGAAATGTTGAACGGCCAATGATGCATCATCCTTCAATTAGCATTGTGTGAATGCATGAGGGAAGTAATGGGAGGACCGGGAAAAGTGGCAGCACGATGTGAATGCAACGCAGTTTGCACTCATATAAAGGCGCGCCTCCATTCCAATGCATCTACCACATCATACGCACCTAAGCACTTGCCTAAGCATCTACACTAATAAGCGCAAAAGTGCCCACTCCAGACCCATGGCGGTGATGCACGCGAGCAGCCAGCAGCTGTGCCAGATGGTCCACGATGCCGGCCTGCGGCATGGCACCGTGGATCGTCTCCATACGGTGTTGGCGATCTGCTGGTGGATGGCCGCCGTCGACGCCAGCTACGACTGCCAGTTGGACCAGATGATCATTCGCAGCACCAACAGGTTCACCATCGTCAAGATGCTCGCGGACGACATCATTGTACTCCTCCAGCCTGCGCGCCCGGGCTCCTCATTGCCTTCCATCCTAATCGGCCTCCATGGTCGGAACCTCTTTGAAGCACTGGTGGCCCTGCGACTGCCCGCCGACGCCACAAAGAATGTCCACCTGGAGGTCGCGCTCGCCGCGAGGCGCCTCGCCCTGCAAGAAACGGTCAACCTACACATCCATGTGTATGAACGAATCATGTACATAGGTATCTACAAGGCCAGTGAGGACGCTACGACGCTGGCCTTCTTCAGCCGGCTGGAAGCCTTGGATGCCTTAGTTGAGAAGCACCTTGACCTCGCCACACAAGCCGCCGCTCCTTAGCCGCCGGTCGGTGGCCCGGCCAGCACACTGAGTTGAGGAGGAGGAGGTTGTACGTTGATGGATGCATCTTTCTTCTTGCCTCCTGTAACCACCACTGCGATCGCATCATCGTGCCCTTAATTCTTATTTTGCTATTGCATACTCGTTCCTGTCAATACAGACATGTGCGATCCCTTTGCTCAATACAGACATGTCCGTTCCAGTCTTATTTTGATTGGCTTGAATGAAGGTCTATCCCGCCGTTAGGTGCCGCAGCGTGATGTGCTCGTCGTTAGGCGCCGCGGCACGCTCTGCTCGTGTCTGTTGGCGTGCTCTGCTCGCGTCCGTCGGCGCGCTAGGCTTGTGGACAGCTTTTCCTTGCGTGTTCAACTGCTATATGCATATATATATATATATATGGTTGCTCACTGTTGAGGCGACCATGGAGTGCTCTGCTCGCGTCCCTCCGCGCGCGCTCTGCCAACAGTTGGCCGTGCGCATGATCCCGTCGGGGGCCCCGTATGCATGCGGTTGCGCCGCGCACGTTGCCATGCGATGCAGTTACATGCAGCACGCTAGATTTACGCGCTGCGAATTAGAACTGCCATCAGGGCCTGCCGATATTCCTGGTCGTCCAGCTTCCCCTTTAATTTCCGCGGCCATTATAACCTTAGTCTCTTCAACCTTTCGATCATGCCCCACAACACAACAAGCCCCACCCACGATGACACATAGAGAGGGGATGTCCGGCGGCGCTCTAATGGAGTTCGGGGAGCATAGAGTGGAGACCCACGCAAGGGAGATGGATCTCTCGGTGGTGTACACCATCGACCCGGCCGTGGTGGACGACTAGATCAACAGCGTTGAGCAGTTGCTTGCTGGAGACAAGTATAAGGTGGTCGGCATCGACCTCCAGTACACCGTTGGTCATCCCCGCATAGATCAGAAGGTTGTCGCCGCCCAGTTGTGCGTGCACCATCATGTCCTCATCTACCACTACTGCATGGCCATAGAGCCTTGCGACCGTTTCAACAGGTTTGTCAACAGCACTGACTACAAGTTCGCCACGATGGATACCACCAACGATGTAAAAGCGCTCGGTGTTATGGGCTTGGCCTGCAAGAACCTTGTAGAAATCCGTGACCACTACACGGTCTGGGGTAGCATGAAGAAGGACTCCCTGGTCGAACTCGCCTCGACCATCATTGACCCCTACTACGAAAAGATGAAGTAGGATGCCCAGAGAACAAGTCCCGTATCCTGGCACGGGGCCTGGATGCGGCAACTAGATGAACCTCACCTCAGGTTTGTAGCCAAGAGCGTGTACACATGCTACGAGATGCACAGGAGGATCCTTGACATGAGGAAGTGCCTCGTTACCCAAATCGACGAGCCCGGATCGAGCCACAAGCAGAGAAAGCAGCGTCACAAGAAGTAGATGATGATCAGATGATCGTTTATGCTAGTTAATCATGCATGTAATATATAATTTACTTTATTGGTGTGTGGAAATGTCATGTGTGTAGTAGCCACCTATGTAATTATGCATGTAATAGTTTACTTTGGTGTGTGCAAATGCCATGGTTGTAGTAGCCACCTATGTAAGTGGATGTTTAATTTGGTTATGCAAGCATGTCCTTATAAGTGTGTGTGTGTCTATATATATATATATATATATATATATATATATATGTTGTTCTGTATGCAATCCCATCGCACAACACACACGTCTTATTAGCAGCAACCGTTTGTGTTCTTATCGGTCTACAAACACATTTCTGATTACAAACCTGTTTGCCGCGTATCACACACATCTTGTTAAGTTGAATCGTTTATGTTCTCATGTCTCAATGCAAACAGTTCATTCGAGTGAATCGCATGCCGTATATCGCACACACCTTTGATTTGGCTGACCGTTTCTTTTGTGTTGCCTAATCACAAACAGTTCATCTGAGTGAACCGTATGTTGTGTATCGCACACGCCTCCATCTGGCTGCCCGTTTCTTTTGTTCCTCCTCATCGCAAATAGTTCATTGAACTGAACCATATGCCCTTCATCGCACACGCAACTAAAACATGAACCGTGTTTGATGCATCCGTCATCGCAAACATTTTACACATTTCTGACAGTTTTCATACAGCACCGTTTGTGATTATGGCATCGCACACAGTTTCTCGAAGGGTCTCTGATCATAGTGTCGCGTTAGCAGCATCCTGCAGTAGTGGCGGTCTTGTAGGTGAGGGGAAGGCGTGGATGGTCGGCACCTAGCCGGGGCGCCATGGATGGCCTCCATGCCCTCCTGTGAACAGGAGGTGGGAGGAGGGCTGGTCCTCCCCAGCCACATGGGCCAAAGCGTGAGTAGCTTAGGTTTTCTCTTCTTTTATATTTTTGTTTACTGTTTTGTATTCCTCCTCTCTTTCTATTTTAAGTTTGAACCTAATAAATTTTGTTGTAGATGAAATTTGTCACATAAATACTAGGCATTATTTTGAGCATACCCACAAGTTTGGAGGCAATTGGAGTTAAATAAGTAATTGTTTATTCTAAGAAGGTCATTTTATTTGCTGCTGGACCATTTATTAATTTACTTTGAATTTATTTGTGAGTCAAATGGAGTTAGCTACAACATGACAACTGATCAGAGGGAATTATAGAATAATTTGAACATTTTTGTTTTGTTGTTGCAATACATATTATTTTAATTTTTTTTAAATTTGAATTTGAATTCGGTTTGGATCAAAGTGAGGTTAAGCAAATTAATTGCGATGACATGGCACCAACAGTGTGTGATTACTGTAGCTTGACTACGGGGGTGTTACAGTCGTCTATCAGCAAACGGAAAACATGCCCTCCCCTTTGCCGTCTGCCATCTGACGTCAGCAGACGCATCATGCCCTCCACGCTCTTTGTCGTCTGCCATGGACGGCAAACCGCCCCAGCCATTGCCGTCTACCACAGACGGCAAACTGCCCAGCCTTCGTCATCTGCAACAGATGGCAAAGTGACCAAATGGGTCAGCTCCTAGGTTGCATAGGTTGCTGCGACGTGGCCTCTTTGCCGTCGGTGGCAAACGGCAAAGAGTCTGCATTGCCTCTCTTTATTCTATTTTTTCTAATATCCAAGCATTTTCACAGCAAATATATGATATATATATATATATATATTTCACAAGGCAATTTCACAGCAAACATATGACATATCCAACACATAAGTTTCATCATACATACATAGTTCCATCCAACCATACATAGCAAGTTCCACATACATAGTTCCATCCATACATATTACAATAGTTTCATCCATATAGCAAGTTCCACATTGTTCATCGATACAAAAGAAAAATAGAAAGGGAACACAAGCACTCCATCAATGCAAGCTTCCGTGAAGTGAATGGAATCTGAAAAATGGGAAATAAGAAAGTTAGAAGAAGAAGACTAGAAGAAGAAGAAGAAGAATAAGAAGAAGAAGAAGAAAATGAAGAAGAAGAAGTATATGGCATTTATGAGCTAACTTAGGTAAAAATGACATTTATGAGCTAACTTAGGTAAAATGGATCATTTATGAGCTAACTTAGGTAAAATGGATCATTTATGAGCCAACTTAGGTAAAATGGATCATTTATGAGCCAACTTAGGTAAAATGGATCATTTATGAGCTAATTTAGCTAAAATGGATCATTTTGGAGCTAACTTAGGTTTTATGATCATTTTGGAGCTAACTTAGGTAAAATGGATCATTTGGGAGCTAACCTAGGTAAAATTGATAATTTTGGAGCTAACTTAGGTAAAATAGATCATTTTCAAGCTAACCTAGGTAATTATGCCATTTTTGAGTTAACTAAGCATATCATGCCATTTTTGACATAAGCTAAGTATATGTCATTATTGAGCTAACCTAGGTAACTAAGCATATTAGAGCTAACTTAGGTCATTTTTGGAGCTAACTTAGGTACAATTGATCATTTTGGAGCTAAGTAAGCTTATTATGTCATTTTGGAGGAAAATAAGCTAAGTATATGACATTTATGAGGTTAGCAAGGTTGTTATGCCATTTTTGACCTAAGTAAGCTAATTATGCCATTTTGACATAAGTAAGCTAAGTGTATGTCATTATTGAGCAAACCTAGGTAACTAAGCATATTAGAGCTAAGTTAGCATATTAGAGCTAACTTAGGTCATTTTGGAGGAAACAAAGCTAAGTATAGATCATTTTAGAGCTAATTTAGGTAAAATGGATCATTTTGGAGCTAAGTAAGCTTATTATGTCATTTTGGAGGAAAATAAGCTAAGTCTAGGTCATTATGGTAAGCATATTGGATGAAATAATGCTAAGTCCGAGTCATTATGCATTTTTAACCAAAAAACTAGAGAAAACTTACCCTCATCACGGAGGTGAAGCACCGGGGTTCCTCGTGTCGGTACCACCTGGAGAAGGATCATGCGATGCTTGTCTGGAGTTATGCTGCACCAAAGATCATTTGCAATGTCTCGTTAGCATGATGGCACTCAAATGTTAAGAATAGTAACTAATGACCATTCAAATGAAACTCACTATGGTCCCCAGAGCAATGACTGGCGTCGATGGAGGGGTTTGGCCAGTCTTCTCGCACACAGACTGCACATTTGTTTTTGACGAGTCAGTCATACTAGTTAGTAATGAAATGAACATTAAGTGCATGATTTGGCTAATATGCAAAAGAAACTTACCACGAGGAGCTCGTACATGGCCCGGTTCTGCATGTCATTTTGTGCCCTCTCCTCCTTCAACATCCTAGCAGTCCTCTCCTCCTTCAACATCCTAGCAGTCCTCTCCTCCTTCAACATCCTATCAGTCCTCTCCTCCAACTCCCACTCCTTCTCTGCCGCCTGCCGGTCCCTCTCCGCCAGAAGCGCCTGGGTTCTATCTCTCTCTTTCTATGAAGAGCAGCCTGCAACACCACTCCTCGTTAGCATTGTAATCATCGATGGCCGCACACAAAATGTAATGGAGGAAAGATAGCTGAGTCCGTATAACTAACCTTGAAGGCGAGCTCGACTGGCCGTTGACGAGACCTTATCTCAAGAGCGGAGCTCGACTGGTGCACCTTGATCTTCGGGAGAGTGCACCTTGATCTTCGGGAGAGTGCGAGGACAATGGATAAGTCCATCTCCAATGGCTATCGAGCCATGGGACCTCCCGCCACCAGATATCATCACCAGCTCTGGATCAATGGGACCCTGGATCGGATTAAAGTCCTACCCTTTCCTCGCCTTCCCCTCATCTCTGTACTTCATGAGCTTGTTGTGGGAGGATATGTTGGTGACGTACTCTGGATGACCGAGGTCAGACGTAGAGAATACCTTGACCTTCTGGTACGAGGCAGTATGGGCCATGGCATAGAGGTCGTACACCTCTGGCACCTCTGCCTTATTGTGTCACGCCTGAAAGAGAGGAACGGAGTAAATTAGTAATTAAAGGGCTCAAGCTAGCATTAAGAATGAATTGCATGAATCATCAAGCAAACCACATACCCATTTCTGCCCGAACTGATATAAGTTGGCGTTGCCTTGATGGTGTGGCACACCTTCCATTTGGGCACGTCGGTCCTTGGCATTGTTGTGGAGGGCTAGCCATTGGTCTGAGCACCATTCATCCACCAACACCTCCCAACAATCCATCTGATCCGCACACCATCTCGGGGGCACCTAAGTTAGTAAAAAGAAACTTGAGCGTTACGCCTATGAATCAAATCAAGGAAACTAAGTACAAGGCCTTAAGAATAGGTAATTACCATCATGTATTACTCCTTCTTCAGAAACTTCTCGTGGCATGCCGACTTAGTCTTCTTAATACCACGTGAGGTGTAGTAGTCTCAAATAGCCTACACCCGAGCCTCATGCTGTAAGTTTTGTAGTAGGTGCTTGCACTCGGCATCGATAACCTGTGTCGCGGCCTCCTCGTATCCCTCCTCACACTTGTAGAAGGTCTGCAATCAAACGAGACAACATTGGTTAGTACAATATCTAGCTATTTGAAGATTGTTTATTGTGTAAAGGAGAAATTACCCAGAACTTTCTAATCACCATGTTTGCCCTCGTGTGGCACAAGACACCGTTGATCATCTCCTTAGGCAGGGCCAGGGCAGCCAAGCAGTGCTCCCAGCTCAATCCTAGCTGCACTCACTGGGTAACGTGACAAACCCCGGGAAGTTTTGCCGGCAAAGCACACCAAGGACGGTGTTGGGCCTGCGGACATCCGGACCATGGTCCCAACCCCTGTAGTATGACAAGGCCAACACATTAGATATTTGAAGAAACATGAAGGCAAAAGATACAAAAAGAGTAAATGCACTTACCTCTCCCCATCAGTGAAAATCAACCAGCTCTGCTCGCGGGTCGCTGGCACGGGCGGGAGCCATGTATAACCACGCTGGTAGACGGTGGCCCCCTCAACCACTTCGCCCTCGCTATTAGTCGGATCCCCACCACCATCAGCATGGCCACTCGGCCCCTCAGGCAAACGTCTCCTGGGATGTACCCTGGTCCAGAGTCTCGTGGGCCGAAGGCCCGTCGAATCGAGGCTCATGGACTGGGGTCCGCGTAGCCTCCTCCTCAGACATGTCCACCCTAGCAGTCCTATGCTCGAGTGAATCAGCTGGGGGTGGTGGAGAGGAAGGCGTAGGAGCCCGCCTACCTCTCCCACGGCCATGTCCTCCCCGACCTCCTCTCTTCTTCCCTCCCCGACCTCCTCTCCCAGTGGGCAATGACGCCGACGAAGAAGCGCCCACCGGTGTCTTCATACTGTCGACCAACGCTCTTCGGAGAGACTAGGGTGGAACGGAAGTACCCCTCCTACCACGTGCCGATTAAGAAGGAGCCTCGGAGCAGTTCGGACCCGTGCCCACCATGTTTCAACACCTGCCTTGACAAAGAGTAAACAAAATTAGTACAACATAAAAAAAATTAATACCGACATGAATAATACTATGTATATAACTTAAGTGTATCATCATCAAGTACAACATAAAAAAATTGAATACCTAACATGAACTAAATATATATATATATGTATATAATACAAATTGAATACCTAACAGGAACTAATAATAATCTTGATCGTCTATATATGCTCCGGGATCAATAAATGCATCATCATCATCACTATCATGAATGACGTGCTCATTGGGTTCAGCGGCATCAACATGTGGAAGGCCACCTTTGTGTAATCAATCAAGCATTGACATGTCATCCGCAACAGTAACCTCCTCTTGTTCCGGCTCTTCTTGTTCTGGCTCAGGGGTGAAGTCGGATTCACTGTCGCTGTCTACTTCAATGTTTCGGGGTGAAGAAGAGGGTTTCTTGAAAAGTTTTTGGAAAGATGTGTTTCTTGGAAGAATTCACCTTCATATGTGTTTGGGTTAATGTGAGGTTCATAATCATCTTCATTGGGGGAGGTGGTCTAACACATCGTGACACTTCATAAACGACATCCCAACCATTCAGATTTGGATCAGTTTGGCAGGCCCATGGTAGATAGAAAACTTGGGTCGCATGTTGAGCCGTAATATAGACATCGGGAACATCTAAATGGGTGCTTTGTTTGATTTCGACTAGCCCTATATGTTTATGAGTCCTAGTCTCCTTCGGATGTAACCAATAACATTTGAAGACTACGACGTTCGGTGAGTTTTCACCATAGAATAGAAGTTCATAAATTGCTTCAACTCTCCCATAATACTCGGTACCTCCTTCGCTGATAGCAGAGACACGCCAATTTGTGGACTTCCAGTCGGCCATAGATAGCTCTTTTCCAAAGGTACGAAAGCGATACCCATTTATGTCGTATTTGTCAAATGAACGGACCTTATAGTCAAAACCATTAGCGACTTGTCTCAATTCGGCGCCCATAGACTCTGAATTAGCCTACAAGTTTAATACGAAAGGATTGTTGCATTAGCCGCAAATTAGACAAAGAAATGAGAATGGAGATCACCGTTTGTTTGAACCAAGAGATGAAACCGGGAAGCCGCCTCCATGCTTTGCCAGAAGCTCATACTCTTCGATGATTCCTTTTCCATCACCGCTCCATCCGAGAATTTGACGATGTATCGACTGTATCAAATATCCGGGAATAAGAGCAGTTCAAAGGAATTAGAAGATGTGAAACAATGTACCGGGAACTTACTCGATGTACGACCGCACTTATGTTAGGTTGTTGAAGATATACAACAAAATGGTCCGCCATTGTTTGACATCCAACGATATTGGTTTCGGAGCACTGGCTGGTGCGAGTTTCCCTTTTAATAGGATAAGGTTGGATCCACCTTTCTTAGGGTCGCCGGCATTGTATCGAGGCTCCGGATTATGAAAATGACGATTTTTGGCTTCGTAGTGTGTTGTCGCGAAGTTTGCTGCCTCCTCAGTAATGAATGCCTCGGCCATCAATGCTTCAATTCCACGTTTATTTTTACATTTTTCTCGAAGCATCTTCTGCATCCTCTTATTTGCATAGCACCAATGGTACTTCATGGGCCCCCCAATCTTGCCTCGGTCAGGAGATGCAAAATCAAATGCTGCATTGGATTAAAGAAGCCCGGTGGAAAGATCTTCTCTAGCTTGCATATAAACGCCGGCACCAACTCTTCCATTTCATCTAGCACGGTAGACGATAGCTTTCGCACAAAGAATATAGAAGAAATAGCTCAGCTCTGCCAGCACTAGCCATTCATCCTTAGGGATAAATCCACGTAACATCATCGACATTACCAGCTCAAGCCGTATGTGCCAATCATGACTCTTGAGACCAAATATTTTCAATTTTTCAAGACTCGCTCCCCTCTTTAGTTTCTCTGCATACCCATCAGAGAACATCAACTGCATTTTCACCCACAAGATAATTTCCCTCATAGCCAGCCTTCCAAGATTGAAGCAGACCTTTGGCTTTATCCAGTTCTGCTTTCCTTTCAGTTCTTGCATGTTTTGTAACGGTCTATCACATAGCACCTCCTGATGGACTCTAGCCTTAGTATTATCCTTTGCCTTCCCCTCTATGACGAACAATGTACCAAAAATGGCATCGATGATATTCTTTTCAGTGTGCATCACGTCGATGTTGTGTGGGCAAAGGAGGTCTTTGAAGTAAGGCAGATCCCACAAGCATGTCTTGTGAGTCCAGGCGTGTTCTGAATTATGCCCCTTGAAATACCCTGGACACTCTGGATCTGGCTTGAGAGTGTATAACTGATCCAGGGTATCTTGGCCTGTCAACGCAGGTGGTGCAGAGTTTTTGACAACTCTACCTTTGATGAAGTTCTTCTTGTCTTTCCTGAACTTATGCCGAGGATCCAGGAACTATCTATGCAAGTTGAAGCAAGAAAACTTGCGACCCGCCTATAGCCAACGGAACTGAAGAGCTGCCTTGCATGTGGGGCACGGGAACCTTCCATGCACACGCCAGCCAACGAATAGCGCATACATCGACAAGTCATGCATGGAGTACATGTACTAGACACACATTATGAAGTTATGTTTGCTAGCGGTGTCATATGTCTTGAACCCATTATCCCAAGCTTCTTGCAATTCATCCTTAAGCGGTTGCATGTACACATTCATATTCTTCCCCGGATAGTTGGGCCCTGGAGTTATCAATGTTAGGAAAATGTTCTTTCTTTGCATAATCTGTCCGAGGGGAGAGATTGAGTGGAATGAAAAATATGGGTCAACAACTGTATTGGGTTTCCGTTAGACCAAACACATTGAACCCATCCGTGCTAATGGTGACTCAAGGATGCCTTGGATCTGCCGCTTTTTTCTCATGTAATGCATCGAAGCACTTCCACGCAGAACCATCTGATGTGTGTACCATCATCAGATTCCTATCTACATCTAGTTCGGTTCTTTTGCCCATTTTGTGCCATGTCATCTATCAGGTCGTCTCTTTGACCATGAAAAGATGTTGAAGTCTTGGTACGATTGGCATATACCGAAGAACATTAACAGGGATTTTGGTCTGCATCTTCTCACCCATACCGTTGTCTACCACAACATACCTGGAAGACTTCAAAATGGGACAATAGTTCAAGTCTGTATACTCAAGCCTAAATAAGGCACATCCTTTCTCATAGGCATGTATCTTCTCATTGGGCATCTTAAGTGCACGGAGGATTTTGTCCAACTTGTACAAGTTTGCAGGCATTACATGGCCTTTGGATAGAAAGTGTCCAAATAATGTCATCAGCATGTCGTAGCATGCTCTTCCCAAGTTGAATTGAGCCTTCAGAGCCATTACTTGTGAGATGGCATCCAGCTGACAAAGCTTAGTGTGCTCATGGAGAGGACATTCTGACGACTCCAACATTTCATTGAAGGCCTTTGTAGATTCCTCCATCTCATCATCCGAATCCCGTGCATCATCAAAGTCTTGCACCATGTCTTCCATCCCGGTACCATGCTCGTCGGTGCGATGATGAACCACCTCAGCTCTGGCACGTTGGGCAGACTGACCATGAAATGTCTACACCGTATAACCGGGCGTAAAACCACTCTTCCGCAGGTGTTCGCCCATTTCTTCCTCTGTCCTCTTGTGCCAATTGTCGCACCGGACACAGGGGCACCAGGTTTTCTTCTGGCCATTTGCAAATGCGGCTCTTACAAGCCCCTTGGTCTTTGTTAACCATTCATTGGTCATGTCTTTCTAACTAGTGTGACCGGTGTACATTCACGCACGATCACTCATCTTGCCTAGCTACTGGACACACAAGAAATACATATATAATTCAGCATGTATATATTCATCAGTTAATCTAGTTTGTTAGTTTTATTACGTACATGCAACCTACACTCTAATAGGTAAAGATAGGTCCTAATCCCATCCGAGTATGTGTAGATTGGGTTCACTTTCCCATGCTCTGCTCTGGGTCCGACGCAAAATTTCGATAGCACCTCCCTGTTGTTCTCCTGATACACGTCTCTGCAATAAATAGAGAGGATGTGTTCCCAGAGAACAACAGGGAGGCACTGACGAAATTTATGCGTCGGATCTAGAATAGAGCATATGGGAAAACAAACCCAATCTACACATACTCGGGCTGTCCATGGATAACGTTGGACAATTCGAAAGAATCATAGTTATAAATATACAAATGCATGCATATATATAATTGTAACCCTTTCGACCGGGAGACGCATACTGATCACGCACACTGATGATTGAAGACACCTATAGCTAGCAAATTTCATTGGCATGAAGACCAGAACAGAGCAACTAATTGAGTGGGAGGAAGACATGTCATTTGTGCTCACCCACGAACGAGGGGCAAAGCTCATCGAACACCAGACCCTCGCAGCGATGAAACAACTGCACATTTAAATCCAAAGATGAGTAACATAGCATTATTGTTTTTGCCATCAACCTAACTAAATATTGACAATAGTATGCCACCGAAATATATGTATTCAGGATTTTGTGGACGTCGAGGCACCCCTAACCTATATAGATGTCATTAAGGCTTTCATCGACGCCAAGGCATCCCCTAACCTATATTCGTCATTTAGGGTTCCATCGATGCCGAGGAACCCCCTAACCCGCTCGTCCCCAGGTGCCCTCGGGTATGGCGACGCACAGTTGATGGGTTAGCACTCGGACCGAGGCATTCTCGGCCTGGGCGACGGTGTCGAGACCGGTGGGACCCACTAGCTCCACCATATATCCCCTCGGCGACCGGCGATTCTCGACCCTCTGCCCTGACCCTCGGCACCTCGGCGACCGGCGATCCTCGACCCTCGTTCCCGACCCTCGACCCTAGTTTTGGCGACTGGCGATCCTCGAACGGTTCCATCGGTGCCGATGCACCCCGTCGGCGATCCTCGACCCGGTTTTCCTTTTTCCTCTTCTTCTTCTCCTCTTCTCCTCTTTTTCGTCTTCTTCTTATTCTCCTCCTCCTCCTATTCTTCTTCTTCTTTTCTTCTCCTCCTCCTCCTCCTCCTCCTCCTCTTCTTCTTCTTCTTCTTCTTCTTCTTCTTCCTCTTCTTCCTCTTCTTCAAATTATTCTTATTTTCTTTTTTTCAGAACTAAACCTAAACCTAAAACTAAACTAAAACTAAAACTAAAACTAAATCTAAACTAAACATAAACCTAAACCTAAAACTTAAAAATAGAAAAAAAAGAGAAAAAAAAGAGGAACTAGAGCTCACCTTCGGAAGGCGGGCGGGCGGTGGAGGAGGGGGGAAGGGCGGCATGGGGCAGGGCCGGAAGGGCCCGGGGGCACCGGGCGGCGATGGCGAAGGGGCGACGGGTTGGTGTGGCGGGGGATGGTGGGGCGGTGGCGGTGCTCAGCGGCAGCGGTGTAGGCACGGGAGAGGTGCGAGCGCGGGTGGGTGGAGAGAGAGGGGTGGCCGTTAGTTAGAGGATGGAGCACGTTCTTTGCCGTCTGCTAGCAGAAGGCAAAGAATCTTTGTCATCCGCTAGCAGACGACAAAGAGGGGGGTGGTCCATTACAGTGCTGGCCTAAAATGGACCCTACCCATTTCTTTGTCGTCTGCTAGCGGACGGCAAAGATTATTTGTCGTCTGCTAGCGGACGGCAAAGAACTGGCTGATCACAAATTCCTTGATTCCAGTAGTGATCTCATCACCACCTCTGAAGAAAGAGATCTAAATACATGGGTATGGGCACCCCCCTTGGCAACTGCCAAGCTTGTAGGAGGTGCCCCAGTATCGTATCACCATCACATCTTTACCTTTATCGTTGTTTCTTAAGTTCGATCCTTTTGGTTATATCTTTATCTGGTAGAATAAAAGTTTGACTATGATCTAGTCTTTGAGTTTTTCTTTATGATCCATCTATGTAATTGAGTCCATGAGTTATATAATAAAGAGTACTTTTGAGTTGAGGGCTTTTCTTTCTTGCTATGATCTTGAGGGAAAAGAAAAATAAAGGAATAAAAGAGAGAGAAAATCATATATGATCTTATGGAGAGTGATGACTTCACATCTAAAGAGAGGTATCACATATAAATATACTATCTTGGACATATTTTTTGATTGTGAGCACTCATTAAAATATTATACACTAAAAGGTTGATGTTGGACAAGGAAGACAACATAATGCGTTACGTTTTCTTATATTCTAATAGAAGTTATATTGTCATGGATCCTCCAACATGTTGAGTGTGCTTCTCATCCCATGCTAGCCAAATATTTTGCACCAAGTAGAGATACTACTTGTGCATCCAAACATCCCTTAAACTAGTTTTGCCATGAGAGTCCACCATACCTACCTATGGATTGAGTAAGATCCTTCAAGTAAGTTGTTATCAGTGCAAGCAATAGAAATTGCTCTATAAATATGTATGATCTTTTAGTTTGAATAAAATGAGCTTTATATGAACTTGTGATATGGAAGAAATAAAAGCGACGAACTGCATAATAAAGTTCTCTATCACAAGCTGCAATATAAAGTGACGTTCTTTTGCATTAAGATTTTGTGCATCCAACCATAAAAGCGCATGACAACCTCTGCTTCCCTCTGCAAAGGGCCTATCTTTTACTTTTACCTTCTACTCTTATACAGAAGTCGTGGTGATCTTCACCTTTCCTTTTTGCACTTTTTCTTTTCAGCAAGCACTATGTGTTGGAGAAAGATCCAGATATATATATCCACTCGGATGTAGGTTATCATAAAGTATTATTGTTGACATTACCCTTGAGGTAAAAGGTTGGGAGGCGAAACTATAAGCCCCTATTTTTCTCTGTGTCCGATTGAGGCTTTGAATTCATAAGTATCGCGTGAGTGTTAGCGATTGTGAAAGACTAAAAGATGGTTGAGTATGTGGACTTGCTATACAAAAGCTCTTACATTGACTCTTTCCGATATTATGATAAATTGCAATTGCTTCAATGACTAAGATCATAGTTTGTTAGTTTCAATAAAGTTTCTGATTCATACTTTACCTTGTGAACGAATCGTTACTTTAGCATAAGAGATTATATGACAATATATGTTATTGTTCTAAAGATGATCATGATGCCCTCATGTCCGTACTTTATTTTATCAACACCTCTATTTCTAAACATGTGGACATATTTATCGATTTCGGCTTTCGTTCAGGACAAGTGGGGTCTAAGCTTGGGGGAGTTGATACGTCCATTTTGCATCATGCTTTTATATTGATATTTATTGCAATATGGGTTGTTATTACACATTATGGTACAATACTTATGCCTTTTCTCTCTTATTTTACAAGGTTTACATGAAGAGGGAGAATGCTGGCAACTGGAATTCTGGACCGGAAAGGAGAAAATTTGAGAGACCTATTCTACACAACTCCAAAAGTCCTAAAAATTTATGGAGAATTATTTTGGAATATATATAAAATATTGGGTGAAGAAAATACCAGAGGGGACCCACCAGGTGGCCACAAGCCTGGGGGCACGCCCTACCCCCTCGGAACGCCCCTAGGGCTTGTGGGCCCCCTGGCAGGTCTCCGGTGCCCATCTTCTGCTATGTGGAGGGTTTTGACCTGGAAAAAATCATAAGGAAGCTTTCTGGACGAAGCGCCGCCGTCTCGAGGCGGAACCTGGGTAGAAGCAATCTAGGGCTCCGGTGGAGCTGTTTTGCCAGGGAAACTTCCCTCCCGGAGGGGGAAATCGAAGCCATCGTCATCACCGGCGATCCTCTCATCGAGAGGGGGTCAATCTCCAGCAGCATCTTCACCAAAACCATCTCCTCTGAAACCCTAGTTCATCTCTTGTGTCCGATCTTTGTCTCCAAACCTCTGATTGCTACTTGTGGGTTGCTAGTAGTGTTGATTACTACTTGTAGTTGATGTTGGTTGGTTTATTTGGTGGAAGATCATATGTTTAGATCCTTAATGATATTCAATACTCCTCTGATTATGAACATGAATGTGCTTTGTGAGTAGTTACGTTTGTTCCTGGGGACATGGGAGAAGTCTTGTTATAAGTAATCATGTGAATTTGGTATTCGTTTGATATTTTGATTAGATGTATGTTGTGAACGTCTTTCCTCTAGTGGACATGGGAGAAGTCTTTCCTCCAGTGGTGTTATGTGAATGTCGACTACATGACACTTCACCAAGATTTGGGCCTAGGGGAAGGCATTGGGAAGTAATAAGTAGATGATGGTTGCCAGAGTGACAGAAGCTTAAACCCTAGTTTATGCGTTGCTTTGTAAGGGGCTGATTTGGATCCACATGTTTCATGTTATGGTTAGATTTATCTTAATTCTTCTTTCGTAGTTGTGGATGCTTGCGAGAGGGGTTAATAATAAGTGGGAGGCTTGTTCAAGTAAGAACAGCACCCAAGCACCAGTCCATCCACATATCAAATTATAAAAGTAACGAACGTGAATCATATGAGCATGATAAAAACTAACTTGACAATAACTCCCATGTGTCCTCGGGAGCGCTTTACATTATATAAGAGTTTGTCTAGGCTTGTCCTTTGCTACAAAAAGGATTGGGCCACCTTGCTGCACCTTAGTTACACTTGTTCTTGTTACCCATTACGAATTATCGTATCACACAACTATCTGTTACCGATAATTTTAGTGCTTGCAGAGAATACCTTGGTGAAAACCGCTTGTCATTTCCTTCTGCTCCTCGTTGGGTTCAGCACTCTTACTTATCGAAAGGACTACGATAAATCCCCTACACTTGTGGGTCATCATAGAGCCACTCAATTCGTCAAGCATATCATCTAGCCTAGGAATAGGATGATGATAGCAAATAGTAATATTATTAATGGATCTACAATCAAGACACATACCCGATGTACCATTCTTTTTCGGCACTAGAATAATAGGAACAACACAAGGACTAAGGGATTCGCGTATATAACCTTTGTCGAGAAGCTCCTGTACTTGACGCATAATCTCCTTGGTCTCCTCTGGATTGGTATAGTATGGCGCACGGTTGGGCAGCGAAGCACCGGGAATTAAATCAATCTGATGCTCAGTCCCTCTAATAGGTGGTAATCCCGGTGGCACGTCTTGTTGAAAGACGTCAGTGAACTCTTGCAAAATGTTACTGACAGCGGGAGGCAAATAAGAAGGCATGTCCTCAAATGAAAATAATGCCTCTTTGCACACAAAAGCATAGCAAACAGATTTGCTAAAATCTAGATCATCAATATCAGATTTGATGGCAAATAAACATCCACTTTTCAATTTAATTTCAGAGGCAACACTAGATGATGATTTGAAATTAGGCTTCATTTGTTGCTCAAATTCTTTTGCTACAATTTGATTTTCACTCTTGTTTTACTCCAGTTTGCTTTACTAGCTCTATTAATATCTTCTTTCAAAATGCGTTTAGGAGACATAGGAAGCAAAGCAATATGTTTATCCTATGAACAAGAGTATACTGATTTTTCCTACCATGGTGTACATATTTTTTATTGAACTGCCATGGTCTACCAAGTAATAGGGAACATGCTTGCAAGGGTA
This sequence comes from Triticum urartu, assembly GCF_003073215.2. Lineage (NCBI taxonomy): Eukaryota > Viridiplantae > Streptophyta > Magnoliopsida > Poales > Poaceae > Triticum > Triticum urartu. The sequence goes on from NC_053024.1 coordinate 333,759,614, forward strand.
CCACATCGCAGTCAACATAATCAGCAAATGTAGCGTTGCCTTAACCTTGCCATTGTTGTAGAACCATTGTATGTAGTAAGAATGAGGATGTCGTCTGGTGGTGAGAGATAAATTCTCCACCATCTCCATGCTTGCCAAGTTGTTGCAACTCCCTCCATCAATGATGACACATACAGAACGTTCCTTCACAACTCCCTTTGTATGGAACAAATTGTGCCTCTGTTTTTTCTCAGCCTGTGTTACATTCACTCAAAACATGTTGAGCAACTCAACTTTCATACCTGTCAGCATTGTCAGCAGCCATGTATTGCATCTCTTGTTCAGAATCATCTCCAACTTGTTCTTCACTCGCAATAAGAGCTAAAGTCTCCTCATCATAATCACTAGTGGACTCATACCCACCATCCTCAGTAACGACCATCACACACTGGGATGGGCATTTGCTCACATAGTAACCTCGACCGCTGCAACTACGGCATATAACATCATGTGTTTGCCATATTGATGCCATGGATGAAGAAGAGCTTTGTGCAGGACCGAAAGGTGTGCTCTTGGCGGATGGTGGTGGTGCATATTTTCGTGTATCTCGGTTGGAGTTTGTTGCTGAAGTAGGCAGTGCTACAGCAGGATGTGTGGAAGTAGATGATGTACGTGGTGTCCAGGATGAAGATCGACCTGCAGAAAATTAGTTCACGCCAATGCATGTCGATCCTGCACTTCACATTTAGCTTTGCAAGCAAGATGGAATAAATGAGTGATATTGTTATAATCCTTATACTCTAAGATGGTCTGGATTTCTCTATTTAATCCACCCATAAAACGTGCAAGCATAGCTTCATTATCCTCAACAATGCCACATATAATCATGCCAGTTTGTATTTCCTGATAATATTCCTCTACAAAAAAATTCCTTGTCTTAAACGCTGTAATTTCTGAAGTAATTCACATTGATAATATGGTGGAACCCAACGAGTACGTACATAATTTTTCAAAGCAGCCCAAGTAGTTGGGATATTATCATGATATAATCTACAATGTTCAGACCACCAAACACAAGCAAAACTAGTGAATGCACAAACAGCAGCAACAACATGTCTATCCTCAGGATATTCTAGGGATGTCAAATATTGTTCAATTTCTAACTCCCATGTAAGATATACATCAAGAATGTATCTACCCTTAAAAGGTGAAATATTCAATTTTAGTTTAGGAAGATGATCATGATCTCGTACCTGTGGGGGTGGTGCAGCCTTACCGTTACGATTCTATGCATCTGGACGACCTGGTGCTGGTGCTGGTGCTAGTGGTTCCACGTAGTTCTGATTTTGAACAACCTCATCCTTGTAATCACCCTCGTATTTTTCGTACTCCTCAACAGTAGTAGCAAGAGCCACAAAAGCATCAACAGCAGTTGCAGTGGCACCAGAATGTTGGCTAGGCTCAAGGGGAACATGCTCCGCTCATCCTATTTGATCGGAGAAACGTGGAGGTTGTTGTTCTTGTTCTTGTTCTTGTTGCAAAGGTGTGACAGGTGCGGCCAGTGGTGGTTGTGGAAGACGTGCGAGAAGTTCATTGAACTTGTCATCTAGCTTTGTTTCGAATGTTTTCTCAATGCCACCTATCTTCTCCATGGCCTCGCCAAATCTGTTCAGCGCATCTTGCACCTGTCCACCCATCATTTGCTGAAATTTATCATGTAACGCCTTGTTTGCCATGTTCTCTAGTTAATCTCGTCGGCTTGTCATCCTGTCATGGTTAGCAGCAATAGAAATAGACAATAATATGGTCATGTGTACTAGTAGGAAGTGGTGGTGGTGTGGTGGTGGAGATTCACAAATCCGTCAAGCGAATCTCAAATTTTTACCAATTCTTACCAAGCAGCAGGCAATGATCGGTAACCGTTATAGTCAAAACTCTCAAAGCTTGGATAGAGCGATTGCCAAGTGGTGTCAAACACATGATGTAGATGTAAGTGGAGCTGGGAATGCTTATGATATGGAAGCAAAAATGTCAGCACTAATCAATTCAGAGATGCAAAGTTGAATAAATGCTCAAAGACGGTACTATGCTAGTCCTAGGCTAGACCATACAAGAGACGCGAGCCTAGAACACTATCAAAATCACGGCGCGACACATAACAAGGGAGAAGCACACTCTGAATCTCTTTTTTCTCTCTTTTTCAACTATTTTTAATACTTTTTCACTTTTTTTGCTCCGCAACAACTTTTTTGTCTAAAAAGTCTACAGATGGTCTAAAAACTACTTAGCCAGAATTTCCCAAACTTAGTTTTTTAAAAACCTAGAACTATTTTTATTCTACGAGTGGCACGAAAGTTGGGGAGTCCAATGTGGTCACGACACAGAGTATGGCGTGATCTGGAAATCGAAAACAGAGAAACAAATACTGGACTCGAAATAGGACTGGTGGTGGAGATGAATATGGTGGAACACGCACTGGTGGCGAATCTGCAATGAAGGAAGACTTGGATTGGCGTGATGGTGGCGAATATGTGTTGGAGGTGGACTCTAATCGGTGGGACAACAGTGGATATGTGGTGGTGTATATGGACTTGGTTGGCAGCGGATATGCGATGGTTGTATATGGACTCGAATTGGCAGTGGATATGTGGTGATGCTATATGGCAGCGGCGGGAAAACCTGTGACCAGAACTCGGAACTCTAAGGGAACTAGAAGCTAAGACCAACAACTCTACATGATGATGCAACCGCAAATTCAACAAAGCAAAACACCAAAAATAAAATTGCAAAAGGCTCAGATTGGTTCGGATATGATGATCTAACCTAATTCTTTTGTGGCTTTTTCATGGACTGTAGGTACGAAAAACATATGCCATCTAAACTACGAAAAACTACAAAATCTCGCCGAGCAACCTAGAAATTTGTACCACTTGATAGAGGCAAAGGTGTCCCATCTTTCGATGAGATGGTGGCTATCAATTTTGGTGGAGTAGACTTTGATGATCCGACTACAAACGTGCAAGGACGTCACACCTTAGCAATCGCTAAACCAACTCCAGAAGTTATTGACCACGCCGGAGCATGATCAACCTGACCACGAAGGTCTATTTCCTAGACACAAACAAAGAACAAGCAAGAAATTGAAATTAAAATCTGAATATTGCGAATATAGGAGGAAATCTTTATTAATGAAAGTGGCATTTTGTGACGTCTTGGTTTGGTCATAAAACACAAACGAAGGACGTGAAGTTGCAGCTATGGCGAACTTTTAATCCAAACAAAACCCAAGTATAAGCGGTGCTTAAGAGTTGTGTTTATAGGGGAAAATGGAGGGGATTTCATCCACTCTTGGCAAGGTGGGATTAAAACATCTCCTGAGTCATTTCCCCTACAATACGAACTCTAAAACCAGCCTATGTAGTAATATTTCGATATTACAAGGGTCTGGGCCCAAAATAAGGTGGCGCAGCACCTATAATAAGCTATGGACGAAATTTATGAATAGGAATCATGTATATTTCGTCCATGTCCTTGTATATCATCATGTGGACTTCAAAGTGTTGAAAACTCCACTAGAAACGTTGTTCTGGTTCCCTTTGTGTGTGCCTTCATCACCATGCTTGGTCCCGCTTCAGTGTTCATCCCTCTTGTCCATGCTAGGCCCTTCATTAGTAAGCAACACAAATGTATCAATTTTAGGCTACATCATATTCTCATGAACATTAGAATCATTCCTAAGAAACATAAGTACCTGATAATTTAATTGGCGTGCGCGAGCTCTAGTAACTCGTCCAATATGTATACTAGCAGGGGTTGTGGGTGTAACTATGGTATTGATGTCCTCATCAAAAGTTCTTATCAATAGCGGAGAACACAAGATTAAATTGTTGTAGGTAGCAAACCACCTGAAAGTTATCTTTCCGATCAATCTATCGAGCCATCCAGTGCCACAAACAACCCTAGAGTTCGTACTACAATAACACCAAATGATACGCATCAATCAACTCTAATGTCACCTAGATACTCCGATGTCACCACAAGTATCCGTGAGTCAATTATTTGATATGCATCAAACAATTTCAAATTCATAATATTCAATCCAACACAAAGAGCTTCAAAGAGTACCCCAAAGTTTCAACCGGAGAAAGTAGGATGGAAACGTGTATCAACCTATGTGCCTAGATTACCCCAATGTCACCATGGGAATCAACAAGTTGATTACCAAAATATATATCATGTGATTCAATAGAAAACCCCATTGTTACTACGGGTATCCACATGCAAGACATACATCAAATGATCTCAAATCCAATAATCAATCCAAAAATAATGAAACCTCAAAGGGAAAGACTCAATTCATCACAACAATATAGAGAGGGAAGAACACCATATGATACAACTATATTAACAAAGCTCGTGGTACATCTAGATCATGCCCAATAAGAACACGAGAGAGAGAGAGAGAGAGATCAAACACATGGCTACTGGTACATACTACTACCTCTTGAGCATGCATTGTTTTTCCCTTCAAGAGGAAAGGGTGATGCAGCAAAGTAGCATAAGTATTTCCCTCAATTTTTGAGAACCAAGGTATCAATCCAGTAGGAGACTACATGCAAGTCCCTCGTACCTGCACAATCAATCAAGAACCTTGCAACCAACGCGATAAAGGGGTTGTCAATCCCTTCACGGCCACTTGCAAAAGTGAGATCTGATAAAGATAATAAGATAAATATTTTTGGTATTTTTGTTGTATAGATTGAAAAGTAAAGATTGCAAAATAAACGGCAACAGAAATTGGCAAGTTGACGGGAAAATAATATAATGGATAATAGACCCGGGGGCCATAGGTTTCACTAGTGGCTTCTCTCAAGATAGCATAATCTACGGTGGGTGAACAAATTACTATCGAGCAATGGATAGAAAAGCACATAGTTATGAGAATATCTAGGCAAGATCATGTATATAGGCATCACTCCTAGCTCTTCTGGCGGCTCTTCACACCGCCCCCTCACCGTCCACCTACACCGGTGGCTGTGACTGGTATATGGACACTAGAGCTACCGCGCACATGGCCACCTATCTCGGTAACCTCCACACCTCCTATCCCGTCCACACTTCCGCTCGCATCACCGCCGGTGACGGTTCCTCCCTTCCCATTACTCACATAGGACATGCATATTTTCCGTCTAATTCCACTCCAATATCCATGTCTAACGTCTTAGTTTCTCCTGAGCTTATTAAAAATCTTGTTTCTGTTTGTTCTATTACACATGAAAATCCTGTTACCGCTGAATTTGACGAATGTGTTTTTTTTGTTAAGGACGCTCGCACCCGGATGGTACTCCACCGATGTGATAGCCCCGACAAGCTCTACCCGGTTACTCCGCCACCTCCACCACCTCCGTCGCCCCTGTCGCTCTCGCCACCAGAGTGGATCTTTGGCGCGCTCGCTTGGGTCATCCCAATCCCGCCACCCTTCGTCATATACTTCAGAGTTTTTCTTTCACGTGTAATAAGAACGAGGATCACTCGTGCCATGCATGCCACCTCGGGCAAACATGCTCATCTCCCATTTAGGGCATCTTCTCATGTTGCATCGTACCCATTTGAGTTAATTTATAGTGATGTTTGGACCTCTCCTGTTGCAAGTAATACGGGCTATCTTTATTATCTTGTCATACTTGATGATCTTTCGCATTATGTGTGGACCTTCCCGTTGCGTCGGAAGTCGGATGTTATATCCACTCTCGCCGGCTTCTACTCTTATGTTCTCACGCAGTTTGGTCGTCCATTCTTGCGTTCCAGATAGATAACGGGAAGGAGTTCGACAACCTAGTTGTTCGCACTCTCCTCACCACACATGGCAAGACTTTTCGTCTCACCTTCTCATACACTTTGCAGTAGAACGGTCGCGCTAAGCGTGTCCTTCGCACTCTTAATGATTGCGTTAGGACTCTCCTCTTTCACGCCAATGTACCTCTGCGCTTTTGGCCTGACGCTCTCGTCACCGCTTCACTCCTCATTAACATCCGTCCATGTCGCACTTGCGGGAACTTTGCACCACATCACCTACTCCTCGGTGCACCGCCCTCTTATGATGAGCTTCACATCTTAGGCTGTCTCTGCTACCCCAGCATCGTCGCTACTGCGCCTCATAAGCTTGCACCCCACTTTGTCGCCTGCATCTTTCTCGGCTACCCACCTAACACTAAGGGCTACCGCTGCTACGATCCCATCTCTACAATGAAGAGCAACGCTATGGCAAACTAAAGTTCACCATGCCCAAGTTCAATGGAAGCAACGATCCCGAAGAGTACCTTTCATGGGCATTGAAGGTCGACAAAATATTCCGCTTGCACAACTATGAAGAAGAGAAGAAGATTGCGATGGCATCCCTTGAGTTCCAAGACTATTTCCTCATTTGGTGGGAACAAGTTATTGAGCGTCGTGAGGCAAGAGGTGAACCACCCATCACTACTTGGGCACAAATGAAGGATGTCATGAGAGCACGCTTCGTGCCTACCTACTACAACCATGACCTTTTCAAGAAACTTCAACTACTCAAGCAAGGAACCAAGAGCGTTGAAGAGTACTACAAGGAGGTGGAGATTGCCATGATAAGAGCCAACGTCACGGAAGATGATGAGCAAACTATGGCATGTTTCTTCAATGGACTCAACAATCCTTTCAAGAAGATCGCTGACTTCCAACCATACTCGAACCTCATCGAGCTAGTGCATCAAGCTACCAAAGCGGAATGTCAAGTGCAAGACGATTACAAGTATGCCAAGTTCTCATCCAAGTCATACGGCTTCTCCAACACCCAAGCTTCAACGACTCCAACACTGTCTACCAAGGCTTCTACAAGCAACATCGACAAGTCAAGTTCCAAGAAATCTTCGTCAGCCCCAAGTCATCCTCCTACAATGAGCAACTTCAAGGAGAGCTTCATCATCATCTACTCCAACCGATGAGACCGTCAAGACGAGTTCCTTCAAATGCTTCACATGTGGAGGCCGAGGCCAAAAGTCCTACGAGTGCACCAACAAGCAGACCATGATCCTCAACAATGACGGCACTTATGACTCAATGAGTGAAGGAGAAATGGAAGCCCTTGAGTAAGTGGCCATACACCGGCAAGTGAACGAAGAAGACACGGAACAAGTCTTTTGTGACGAAGATTCAAGTCCCGCTCTCGTTGTCTCCAAGGTCGACTCTTCAACATCAACAAGAAGAAGACCAAAGATGCCACATATTCCACACCAAGGACGGAATCAATGGAAGATCCGTCAAGGTCATCATCGATGGAGGGAGTTGTCATAACCTCGCAAGTGAAGAACTTTGCTCCAAGCTCCAATTGCCCAAGACGAAGCACCCACATCCCTACAAAGTTCAATGGCTTAGCGACTCTGGCACTATCCAAGTCGAGTATCGAGTACAAGTCTCCTTCAAAATTGGTGCCTACGAAGAGACTTTGGAGTGCGACGTCGTTCCATGACTGTTTGCCACCTTCTTCTTGGACGCCCTTGGCAATTTGATAGAGGTGTCATCCACAACGGTCGAACGAACCACTACATCTTCAAGATGAAAGGAAAGGAGTACGTTCTTCGCCCCATGTCTCCAAGCCAAGTGATCGCCGACAAGCAAGCCACCCATCGTGGAGAGAATAGTGAGAGAGCGAACCACCAAAAAGAGAGTGAGTGCCACAAGCCCAAATCAAGTGCCTCCATGATGAGCGAAAAGAATAACTTAGTCCTATTTGCCACCAAAAGTGAGATAAGAGGAGTGTGTGAGAACCCATCTAGTGTCCTACACTATGTCCTTTTATGCAAGGACAATGCAACACAAGCTATCAACTCTCATGCTCTACCTTTAGTGTTGTATTCTCTTTTGCAGGAATTTCAAGATGTTTTCCCTGACAAGCTACCTGCGGGACTACCTCCACTACGAGGCATCGAGCACCGCATCGACCTCATCCCCGGAGCACCTCTTCCGAACAAACATCCCTATCGCGTCAACCCAGGAGAAACCAAAGAAATACAAAGGCAAGTAAAGCATCTCATAGACCATGGACATGTGCGCGAAAGTTTGAGTCCTTGTGCCGTTCCGGTCATTCTTGTGCCAAAACGAGACGGTAGCTTTCGCATGTGCTCTGATTGTAGACCTATCAATGCTATCACCGTTCGCTATAGGTATCCCATTCCATGCCTTGATGATATGCTTGATGAACTTAGTGGTTCCACTATATTCTCCAAGACTGATCTTAAAAGTGGTTACTATCAAATCCGCATACAAGAGGGTGATGAATGGAAAACCGCTTGCAAAACCAAGTTTAGGTTGTATGAGTGGTTAGTCATGCCTATGGGTCTATCGGAAGCACCGGGTACTTTTATGCGTCTTATGAATCATGTCTTTTGCCATTACATTGGTGTGTTTGTTGTGATCTACTTCGATGATATCCTTGTTTATAGCAAATCTATTCAAGATCATGTCATCCATGTTCGAACCGTTTTGCAAACTCTTCGAAAAGAGTGTCTCTATGCTAACATGGAAAAGTGTCGTTTCGGCGTTGATAAGCTCGTTTTCTTGGGTTTTGTTGTTTCCTCTAAGGGTGTTCATGTTGATGACTCCAAGATCAATGCTATCAAAACTTGGCCACAACCAACTAACTTGCATCAAGTGCGTAGCTTCCTTGGTCTAGCCGGTTTCCACCGTAGATTTGTGAAGGACTTTAGCACCTTTGTTTGGGGACCATCCCAAGATACCGCTTTCAATGAGCTCAAGAATTTGCTTACTCATGCTCTCGTGCTTGCTTTACCCAACTTTGACAAGCCCTTTGAGATTCATTGTGATGCTAGTGGTAATGGCATGGGAGGTGTGTTAACGCAAGAGAAGCGCCCCATAGCTTACTTTAGTGAGAAACTTTCCGGAGCGCAACTCAATTACCCCATCTATGACAAAGAGCTCTATGCTTTAGTGCGAGTTTTGCACGAATGGGAACACTATCTTCGTTCTCATGAATTTATCATTCATACCGACCATGAAACGCTCAAGTACCTTAAAGGTCAAACCAAGTTGAACAAGCGTCATGCTAAATGGAGTGAATTTATTGAGTCCATTCCTTATATCATCAAGTACATTAAAGGTAAGGAAAATATTGTGGCGGATGCCCTTTCCCGCATATACATGCTTGTTACTCAACTTGAATTGGATGTTATTGGCTTTGAGCACATAAAAGACTTGTATGAGCATGATCCTACTTTTGCTACTCCTTATGTCAAATGTTTGTCGCATACCTCTTGGGAATGCTATTACATCAAAAATGGATGTCTTCTGAGAGCTAACAAACTTTGCATCCCCGAGTCTTCTCTTCGTTTGCTGCTTTTGCAGGAATCTCATGGAGGAGGACTAATGGGACATTTTGGACGCGACAAGACTTTCGCTACGCTCTCCAAGAAGTATTTTTGGCCCAAGATGTTTCGCGATGTCAACCGCTTCACCAAGTGATGCTCTACATGTCACAAAGCTAAGTCTAAAGCTCAATACCATTGCCTTTACATGCCTCTCCCAATTCCATATCAACCATGGGAAGACATTAGCATGGATTTTGTACTTGGATTGCCTAGGACTAGAAATGGAAAGGATTCGGTATTTGTCGTTGTGGACCGATTCTCTAAGATGGCACATTTCATTCCTTGCAACAAGATAGACGATGCCTCACATGTTGCCAATCTCTTTTGTAGGGAAATATTGCGTCTACATGGAGTGCCAAAGACGATCGTCTCGGACCGCGACGTCAAGTTCCTAAGCTACTTTTGGAATACCCTATGCGCCAAGCTCGGAATCAAGCTACTCTTCTCCATGGCGTATCACCCACAAACTGACGGACAAACGGAGGTGACTAACCGCACACTCTCCGCTCTACTTCGCGTGCTCATCAAGAAAAACATCAAGGAGTGGGAGGAGTGCCTACCTATTGCCGTGTTCGCCTACAACCGAGCAAGACACTCAACAACCGGTAAGTCCCCCTTCGAGGTCGTCTACGGATTCAACCCATTGTCCCCATTGGACATTCTCCCTCTACCACTACAAGAGTGCATCAATATGGACGCAAGTGCATGTGTAACCTGTCTCAAGAAGGTGCATGAAGATACAAGGCACACCATCAAGCGCCAAGTACAACGACTTGTGACCAAGCTCAACATCAACAAGCAACCCATGGTATTCGACATTGGTGATCTTGTATGGCTACACCTTCGCAAAGACTGCTTCCCCACCGAACGCAAGTCCAAGCTTCTACCTCGAGCGGATGGACCCTTCAAGGTGCTTGCACGCTACAACAACAACAACAACGCTTGCAAGATCGACATCCCACGCGACAAGTACAATGTGAGCGACATATTCAATGTCAAGGACCTCTTGCCCTACCATGGTGATGAAGATTTTGATCCGAGGTCGGATCTTCCCCAAGGGAGGGGAGATGATGCGGAGCATCCCAAGGTGATGAGGACATGACTACCTTGTATACGACCAAAAATATTGCATACATGTATATTTGTGAGGTGATTTCAAATGCAATGTCAGGACCCCGATCCTAAGTCACACCGATCTAGCATGTAACACATCATATCACTTTGCGGCCTCACGCACGGTATTCCCACGGGTGCCACCTTACCTGGCCCGGGACCGTTTGCGCCTTTTGGCTCACGTATATGATAGTGTCGCTAGCATCCATATGACAAAGAACTCGGGCCGACATGGCTAGTCGTGAACCCAAAGCGGCGCTAACCCATGAGGACAGGCATACATGGATCACATCGAGCATGTCGGTCATCAACGTGTGAATCCGGGCTGTAGCACTGGGCTAACAGGACTCCGGAAATCACCGCGTGACATTTCCCCGAAGGGACAGACACAGGAACGAAGTGAATCACATGCCGACCAGTCAAGCGTTCCGAGCAGTAGTGCTGGGCTAGCAGGACTCCGGTGAACCGGGCTGTAGCGGACTACTATGGCTCAAGGAAGCACTAGACTACATTTCCCCATAAGAGAGGCTGCCAAGGATAAACAATTAGATTGTCGGACCCCACACATACCAAGCATTTCAATCATAAACACAATATGCTCGATATGTGTAAATACAACATGGCATTACAACAAGACTCTACGACTCAAATATTTATTCATTAGGCTCCGAGGAGCGAATATTACAAACATGGGTCTCATGACCCAACATACAGAGCATACAAGCATCAAGCACATGCGGAAGCTTAACTTGTCTGAGTACAGACAACTGCAAATGAAGAAGGCTAAGAAGCCTGACTATCTACCAGATCCTGCCGAGGGCACAAGATCGTAGCTGAGGTATTAAGCTAAACATCGAATTCCACGCGGAACTACTAGCGAGACTGAAATCTCTCTACAAAACATAAATTAAGCAAACGTGAGTACAAAGGTACTCCAGCAAGACTTACATCAGAACTAGCTACTTATGCATCAGTATCAATAAAGGGGGTGGTGGAGTTTGACTGCAGCAGGCCAGCTTTGACTCGGTGGCTAACCTGAACTACGACTGCAAGTAACTCTTTTGAGGTGGCGCACACGAGTCCACATATTCACCATATCAATACACCACTATGGGTCCGCTCCCGTCTCCCTACGAGAAGGCCATCCATAGTACTCACGCTTATCTTGCGTATTTTAGAGTATCCACTTTCACTTGTCTATGAACTGTTATAGGCAACCCAGAAGTCCATTACCGCGGACACGGCTATTCGAATAGATGATGTTAACCCTGCAGGGGTGTACTTCTTCACACACGCTCTCACCACTTACCGTCGTTTACACGACATGTACTCGGCAACCTTCAAGCGGAAGCCCAACGAGGGTGTCGGCCACGGCCTACCTAAACACTCAAGTCTCTAGTCCAGGTTTATCGCCTATCCAGGTTCCATCCGCAGGGAGTCCGGCCAAGGTTTCCACATACGGCCCCGAACGATGTGAACAGGGTTCCCGGGACACCAAACGGGCGCCCAGTACACCGTGCCACGGTGTATCTACCGCATCATAGCCCACCCCTAGGGTCAGCGCTACGCACGGCCGCCAACACATATCCTATAAACACCAGAAACTAGTTGCAACTCCTGGACAGAGGACAAGGGTGATTAAGAAGCCGAGAGGGTCCATTGGTTTCGGGCCCAATGCATGGTAGTAACTGTTTCATGGATCACAAACACAGAGCTCAGTTCCTAAGAACGGTTTCAATGAGACAACCCACCATGTACTCCTACATGGCCTCTCACCGCTACCTTTACCAAATCGTGTTCACACACTTAGCTCACACACAGTAGGACATGTTCACAACTTTCCAATTCATCCCCGATGAATCAGACCTGACACAACTCTAAGCAATAGCGGGCATGACAAGCAAACATGAATGAGTAGGCACATCAGGGCTCAAACAACTCCTACTCATGCTAGTGGGTTTCATCTATTTACTGTGGCAATGACAGGTCATGCAAAGGAAAGGGGTTCAACTACCGCAACAAGTAACAGATGATCGTTGTTGTCCTAGTGCAGTAACAGAGAGCAGGAGCGAGAGGGGGGGATTGTATCAGAATGAACAAGGGGGTTTTGCTTGCCTGGGACTTCTGAAGATAACATTGAGTCTTCATCAGTGTCAACGATCACAGCATCGGAGCAGTGTCTACCGAGAGGGGACAATTACCAGCAAACAAGGAAGAACACAATCAATGCAATGCAACAATTATGATGCATGATAATATCATGGCATTATGCTGTTGATTGAGCTAATGCAACTAGCAACCATATTAAATGAAGTTGGTCTGAACCAAGGGTTCAAATTCAAACTCCATATGTGCTTATTTAAATGTCAATTATGCAAATTGCCATGTACATCAACCTTAGGTTGTTCAAACATGCATGCAAATGCCATAAACATATTCCTTGAATTTTTTTGATAATTTTTCATATATAATTTATTTCATTTGGAGTTACGGTTGATTTTCTATGATTTTTAGAATTTTAAATTGTTTTCTGGAATTTCCTGTATTATTTAAAATCCAGAAATTCCTTTACTGCGTCAGCACTACGTCATTATGACGTCAGCAGGTCAACAGGGACGGTCCAGGTCAAACCTGACCTGGGGGACCCGCCTGTTAGTGACTCAGGGCTAATCCTCTTTTAGTTAAATCTATACTAGGTAATTAGCAGGGGCTGGCCCCACATGTCAGTGTCAGCGGGGTTGATTAGGTTTAATAAAAAACTTAACTAAAGTTAACAGGGCCCTGGGCCCACACGTCAGGACCCAGGGGAGGTCAAACCGGGGTCTACCCGGGCCAGCGGGTTCAACCCTGCCGGCGTTTAGCCGCCGGCGAGGGCAACCGCGGCGGAGGGCTCGGGAATGCGCTGTGGTGACCCGTTCGCAGCGTGGCTGGGCTCGTTCGAGAGCCCAGACCAGCGCGCGTCGGGCGGTGGCGCCAGTCGGGCCTGGGGTGGCTGGACGCGATGGCGAGGAGCTCGGCCGCGGCGGCCGGAGCTCGAGCGTGAGCGCGGGCAGTGCTGCGGTGCGGAAGCAAGCAAGCTGAGGCGCTAGCTGGGGCCTACGCGATGCGGGAGAAGATTGGACTCGCCGGGGTGACCATTTGGTCGCCGGAGTCGCGTCGGCGGCGAGCGCAGGCGGCGGCGGGTTCGAGCATAGGCGGTCCGGTGGCTACGGCGGCCTACGAGGAAGGAGAGAGGGATGTTCAGGGTCAGAGGCTCACGGCGAGTCGGACGAGCAAGTCGGCGAGCTCGAGGACGCGGAGACGGCGGCGAATCGAAGGTGAGGTTGTCGGCGGCCGAAGGTAGAAGATGAGCTCGGGGACGACGCTACAGGGCTCCCGCGGTCGAATGGGTTGGTGTAGATGACGCAGAAGGCGATGGCGGTTCCTCTGGAAGCAACAGCGAGGTGCGGGGTGGACGATGGCCCCGGTGGTGCTCGTCGGCGCTCTCGGGTGCCCGTGGTCGAACGCGGGAGAGGGAGCAGAGGATGGGGAGGGATTCCAGAGTGAGAGAGAGGGAGTGAGAGGGGGTCAGGGGTGTCGTGGTGGCGACCAGGAAGTCGAGGGGGCGGGCACGCAGGCAGGGAGGAGCCAGCGCGGCTCGCCGGCCATCAGGCACGCAGCTGCTTCTCCTCCTGGCAGGAGGAAGAAGACAGTGCTGCCCCTGATGGGTCGGGCTGGCTTTGGCCAGTTGGGCTGCTACAGAGGTGGGCCAGTTGGGGCGCCAGGTAAACCCAGGTAGCTCCTCTGTCTCTCTCTATTTTCTGTTTGTTTTCTGTTTTCTATTTTTTTGAAGTTTGTTTTGAGTTTGGTTTTTAAACAAACCAGTTTTTATGCTTCTGAAAATTATTATGTGGACTTAGGAAACTAGTTCAGAGCCACATGCAAATTTTCAAAATTATTGGGCTTATATCTATTTTATAGTATATATAAACCCAAATCAAATAGCTAGTGATTTAATTCAAAGGCCCATGAATAATTATTTCTGTAATTCCAAAAATATTGGTTTGAGTTATAGCTCTTGCCAATATTTTCAAAGGTTAGCAGGAACATTTTGTTGGGCTCATTTGAAATATTTTAATGTTGATCATTTTTAAAAGATTTCTGAGGCTTGAGAATTCCCTCAATTCAATTTCCTTGAATTTAAGATGATGCATGGATGCATATGCAATGACAAGCAAAGGCCAAAGCTAGGGCTGTGACAACTCACCCCCACTAACAAGGATCTCGTCCTGAGATTCAAGACGTGAGGTAAGAAGACAGAGGGGACACAAAGCTAACATGATCTTCACGATCCAGATGTCTTTCTCGAGGATGTTGATTCATTGCATCACCTTGATCTCGACGTCTTGCTTTGAGAACTACAACTAACATGACAATGAGAGGAAAGGGAAAACTCTAGAAGGATTGATCTTATCGAAGATCGAACAACTCAGGATCAACTCGGGGAGCGAGACGCTGAAACAACTCTCGAGCTGAGACACGAAGCATACATCGAGAGGAATGGAGTGAAACACATGACAAAGGTTCACTAGGTAGGCAACAATTCCACACCTAAAAGGGTGGTGGTTGGTTGCCAACATAGCGAGGAATTGAGTTGCCATGCCACCAAAACGAGACATCTTGGAGGAGGGTGACCCGTAGAATCATCCCTTAAGTGGCAAAAAGAATTACTTTTGATCCAGAGATCAATAAGATTATCTATACCAGCCTAGGGAAAACTCGAGCAATCATTTGGTGGAGTAAGTAGGGATGCCATACCGAGACTAGAATGGATGATGTGGACTACCTTGTTGAAGACAACGCAATGGATGATTTTTGCTTATCACCGGAGATGGAAGGAACCCATGGTAAGTCCACTTTTGGAGATGATCCTGAACAACAACTACTGAGGTGCAAGCTGGGAACAAAATGCAAATGTTGGGAATGATTCTGGTAACTGGGGAAGAGCTCAACAGTCGAGAGTGAGTTCACTGTTTGAAAAGGTTATAACATAACCGAGGAAACTGGAAGCAAATCCCAGTTAACGCCAACGGTAAAACCTGGTGCTTGCGCGTGCTCTCAAGAACTTGAGCATCTCCATATTCACCAAGGTTTTACCAATATCCGTGCCAAGGATCCTGGCAACACAACATACCACCATGATGAATGGTGATGGATAATGCAGATGCAAAGGAAAATAACACTCTCTCAGATTTCACCTTAGCGGGGCCAAGGGAACAAAATCTAGATGATCGAACGAGAGACATATAGCACTCTACTTCTAATGTTCTCCTTGATGTGCTAGGATAACCCATTTATTGATACGGTTTGGTATCTAGGACATCAAGTAAAAGGTCGGACTTCGGGAGCACAAGAATCCGTAAGTATTAACTACGGAGGTAAATCCTACGGATTCCTCATGGGGAGGTGGCCAACTTTCTTCAATCGAGATACTACAATTATAGGTCTTCCGGCTGGATGTGTTGGCCACGACATCCACTTTATCGGTTATCGAGGGACCAATATTATAGTTCTTGGAAAATGTTCCAACCATCATATCTACCTGAGATTCAGATCTGGTTGGTGTCAGGATATTCCAGACTCATTGAGTCTGGAGAGGAGAATGAAAGTTTGCAACACAAATCGACGAGACGACGTTGCGAGATCCTCGGGGAATGAACTGCGATAGCAAGCTCCAAAACATGAGCTGGTTCTGCTACAACATGTGAACACGTTGTCCCAGACAAGTATGACCACATAATAGTCTTATAATAAAACACTACTGAGTTCTGGTGGGGAACCATCATTGAGGATGTCGAAATCTTGTGCATGACCTAGGATAGCACAACAACTCCTTTTCCTTGAACAATTCAGTCAGTGGGCTTGGTGTGCTAGGAACACATATGGAGTGGAGGTAATTAATCTACCAAACCATAGAATACTTCGCACATATGCATGACTGATTTGTGATGATTCCAAGGAAACAAAACAAACCTTTCTCAAATTCATGGCGGCAACTTACACCTAGTGCACGTGAACTTAGAGAAAGTCACTTCTTTCATCCAAACATATACTTCATGAATGGGGCGTGAAGAAAATGCTTACACAAGTTTCCAACACTAGCTGGATGTTCAACATAATCATGGAGGAGACAAAATGCCGCTGATGGGCTCAACAGCAACTCATCGGAATTTCCATATCATTGGACTTCCACCACTGTGTGAACAATGTGATAGTATTGGTCAGACCAAAGATATAATGGTGTATGCTCGAGGGACAACCGCAAGTAAGACAACATTATGAACATCGTTGGTTCTGATTTGATTTGATGATAGCCCACACTCAAATCAAGGTTTGGACAAGATAATAGATTCAACAGTTGATCACGGGGATCAGTCGATGAAAATATCATCTTTCTTCAACACACACACACACAGACACAGTAAAAAGATATCCCTTAACATGAACTAAGTCAGACAAGCTTTTATCTTCCAACTCTCCAAGTTGTTGTTTTAGCTTAACCAATTAGTCCAGGGTTATCCAACACAGATTCTTGGGGAAAAGTGGTTTATTGGAAAACCAACTTGATCATGAACTCAACATAACGGTCAGGTGACAACCTGGTAACACTTCCGGGAAGATATCCGGAAAATCACGAACCACCGATATGTTACTAAGCTCGAGAACATCTTGCTTTTTAGAGCAAGACGATATGATTAAGAGAGTGAGGGACTGACCCAATCCTAACTCATTGACCGAAGAGTGCACCAGAGAAAATGGACTAGGTAGCACGATCAATCTTAGGATGATGATTCAATAACCAACACGCTAAGAAAGAAATCATTGTCCATTAGCTACCTACTAACTAGTTGCTAGGAGTATTGATTTCACACATCATGGTTCACTTGCCGGCATTCCGGTTGCGACAACACAAGACTGAGGAATGAAAAATGATGGTAATAAGTATCACTGCGTCAAGAATTCATGAGATAGGGTGCAATTCTCATGACAATCCTGACATAAAGGGGGTAATACTCCAGGGCAGAACAGAGCAAAAGCTGGATTGGCATTTTGATCTGCGGAATACAACTGCTTTGATCCAATCCTAGACATGGATGAGGTACTGGAGTTTGTTTCTCCTAGTCATTCTGAAATAGAACGGCTAGACGAACCACAAGAACACTAGGCATCGATGAACACGAATGCATACATACTCCTCACTTTCAATTGATAGACGAAGATCAGAATATAACGGAAGGGGGACAACTCAAAGGTACATATAACTTTATGAGTTGTGGATGCATA
Source organism: Triticum urartu (assembly GCF_003073215.2). NCBI lineage: Eukaryota > Viridiplantae > Streptophyta > Magnoliopsida > Poales > Poaceae > Triticum > Triticum urartu. Next base: position 333,777,445 of record NC_053024.1, read on the forward strand.
GATTAGTATGTCGAACGAGTTCAACATATTTCTTCTGGATAACCCATGCAGAAAGGTAGGGTTGGCAGAGTCACAACATAGAATGGAGAACTCATCAGGAGCACTCTGTCGTGACCTTTTGGTTCAAAAGAACTCCTGCCATAGGTGGTTCATAGTATTTGGAAGAATGAAAATACCACAGACCTCGAGGACTATCGCAAAGGTTACTAATATCCTAGAGGAACTAGCAACACTATCAACATGAGGTAAGTAGGGTGAATCTCGGGTTCAAGAACCCATGAATAGAATACCTACCACTACATGGCATCACGGGATGCTTTTGAGAATAATGGCCAGAATCACACACTGGGGATACAAAACATGGCTAGATCACTAGGTGACTCCCTAAAACACCTAGGGTCATAGTAATAGCTCCAACATATATGTCGAGGCAACAAAGTACCTCAACTCACCGATTAGTGTGATTAATCTGGCCCAAATGGACATCAGGAACACAAGGAAGGGATTTGCAAATGCATCAGACTATTTAGAAACCTGGGATGACCCGGACAGCATAACGGCTGTAAATGCTCAAAAAGTTTTGGGACATCCAGCAAATTGGTGGCATAACCACTCAGAAGCACAATATCAAGGTTCCGAGACCAACTATGAACATACGGGAGTAGTAGGAACTGAACTGAGGCTTAAACTCAACATTCCTAGGCAACTACGATTAAGTAACACGTCATCCTGAGAGATAGAAGAGAAGCCTAGTTCTTAACCCCGTAGAAAAGATAAGATGACTCGGATCAGAAGGTCATGAGGATAAGGAGTAAAAAGAGCCTTACGTTCCCTTCCACAACCAATTCCCTTATATAACTAAAGCATTTCTAGACTCAACTTCGACCAGCTTGGCTTGGTAATCCTACAGGTAGTTAGGCTCTGATACCAACACTGTCAGGACCCCGATCCTAAGTCACACCGATCTAGCATGTAACACATCATATCACTTTGCGGCCTCACGCACGGTATTCCCACGGGTGCCACCTTACCTGGCCCGGGACCGTTTGCGCCTTTTGGCTCACGTATATGATAGTGTCGCTAGCATCCATATGACAAAGAACCCGGGCCGACATGGCTAGTCGTGAACCCAAAGCGGCGCTAACCCATGAGGACACGCATACATGAATCACATCGAGCATGTCGGTCATCAACGTGTGAACCCGGGCTGTAGCACTGGGCTAACAGGACTCCGGAAATCACCGCGTGACATTTCCCCAAAGGGACAGACACAGGAACGAAGTGAATCACATGCCGGCCAGTCAAGCGTTCCGAGCAGTAGTGCTGGGCTAGCAGGACTCCGGTGAACCGGGCTGTAGCGGACTACTATGGCTCAAGGAAGCACTAGACTACATTTCCCCATAAGAGAGGCTGCCAAGGATAAACAATTAGATTGTCGGACCCCACACATACCAAGCATTTCAATCATACACACAATATGCTCGATATGTGTAAATACAACATGGCATTACAACAAGACTCTACGACTCAAATATTTATTCATTAGGCTCCGAGGAGCGAGATATTACAAACATGGGTCTCATGACCCAACATTCAGAGCATACAAGTCAAAACACATGCGGAAGCTTAACATGTCTGGGTACAGACATCTACAAATGAAAAAGGCTGAGAAGCCTGACTATCTACCAGATCCTGCCGAGGGCACAAGATCGTAGCTGAGGTAACAAGCTAAACGTCGAAGTCCACACGGAACTACTAGCGAGACTGACGTCTCTCTGCAAAACATAAAATAGGCAAACGTGAGTACAAATGTACCCAGCAAGACTTACATCAGAACTAGCTACTTATGCATCAGTATCAATAAAGGGGGTGGTGGAGTTTGACTGCAGCAGGCCAGCTTTGACTCGGTGGCTAACCTGAACTACGACTGCAAGTAACTCTTTTGAGGTGGCGCACACGAGTCCACATATTCACCATATCAATACACCACTATGGGTCCGCTCCCGTCTCCCTACGAGAAGGCCATCCATAGTACTCACGCTTATCTTGCGTATTTTAGAGTATCCACTTTCACTTGTCTATGAACTGTTATAGGCAATCCAGAAGTCCATTACCGCGGACACGGCTATTCGAATAGATGATGTTAACCCTGCAGGGGTGTACTTCTTCACACACGCTCTCAGCACTTACCGCCGTTTACACGACATGTACTCGGCAACCTTCAAGCGGAAGCCCAACGAGGGTGTCAGCCACGGCCTACCTAAACACTCAAGTCTCTAGTCCAGGTTTATCACCTATCCAGGTTCCATCCGCAGGGAGTCCGGCCGAGGTTTCCACATACGGCCCCGAACGATGTGAACAGGGTTCCCGGGACACCAAACGGGCGCCCGGTACACCGTGCCACGGTGTATCTACCGCATCATAGCCCACCCCTAGGGTCAGCGCTACGCACGGCCGCCAACACATATCCTATAAACACCAGAAACTAGTTGCAACTCCTGGACAGAGGACAAGGGTGATTAAGAAGCCGAGAGGGTCCATTGGTTTCGGCCCCAATGCATGGTAGTAACTGTTTCATGGATCACAAACACAGAACTCAGTTCCTAAGAACGGTTTCAATGATACAACCCACCATGTACTCCTACATGGCCTCTCACCGCTACCTTTACCAAATCGTGTTCACACACTTAGCTCACACACAGTAGGACATGTTCACAACTTTCCAATTCATCCCCGATGAATCAGACCTGACACAACTCTAAGCAATAGCGGGCATGACAAGAAAACATGAATGAGTAGGCACATCAGGGCTCAAACAACTCCTACTCATGCTAGTGGGTTTCATCTTTTTACTGTGGCAATGACAGGTCATGCAAAGGAAAGGGGTTCAACTACCGCAACAAGTAACAGATGATCGTTGTTGTCCTAGTGCAGTAACAGAGAGCAGGAGTGAGAGAGGGGGATTGTATCGGAATGAACAAGGGGGTTTTGCTTGCCTGGCACTTCTGAAGATAACATTGAGTCTTCATCAGTGTCAACGATCACTGCATCGGAGCAACGTCTACCGAGAGGGGACAATTACCGGCAAACAAGGAAGAACACAATCAATGCAATGCAACAATTATGATGCATGATAATATCATGGCAATATGCTGTTGATTGAGCTAATGCAACTAGCAACCATATCAAATGAAGTTGGTTTGAACCAAGGGTTCAAATTCAAACTCCATATGTGCTTATTTAAATGTCAATTATGCAAATTTCCCTGTACAGCAACCTTAGGTTGTTCAAACATGCATGCAAATGCCATAAACAGATTCCTTGAATTTTTCTGATAATTTTTCATATGTAATTTATTTCATTTGGAGTTACGGTTGATTTTCTATGATTTTTAGAAGTTTAAATTGTTTTCTGGAATTTCCTGTATTATTTAAAATCCAGAAATTCCTTTACTGCATCAGCACTACGTCATTATGACGTCAGCAGGTCAACAGGGCCGGTCCAGGTCAAACCTGACCTGGGGGACCCGCCTGTTAGTGACTCAGGGCTAATCCTGTTTTAGTTAAATCTATACTAGGTAATTAGCAGGGGCTGGCCCCACATGTCAGTGTCAGTGGGGTTGATTAGGTTTAATAATAAAAACTTAACTAAAGTTAACAGGGCCCTGGGCCCAAACGTCAGGACCCAGGGGAGGTCAAACCGGGGTCTACCCGGGCCAGCGGGGTCAACCCTGCCGGCGTTTAGCCGCCGGCGAGGGCAACCGCGGCGGAGGGCTCGGGAATGCGCTGTGTTGACCCGTTCGCAGCGTGGCTGGGCTCGTTCGAGAGCCCAGACCAGTGCGCGTCGGGCGGTGGCGCCAGTCGGGCCTGGGGTGGCCGGAGGCGATGGCGAGGAGCTCGGCCGCGGCAGCCGGAGCTCGGGCGTGAGCGCGGGCAGTGTTGCGGTGCGCAAGCAAGCAAGCTGAGGCGCTAGCTGGGGCCTGCAGGGAGAAGATTGGACTCGCCGGGGTGACCATTTGGTCGCGGGAGTCGCGTCGGCGGCGAGCGCAGGCGGCGGCGGGTTCGGGCGTAGGCGGTCCGGTGGCTACGGCGGCCTACGAGGAAGGAGAGAGGGATGTTCGGGGTCAGAGGCTCACGGCGAGTCGGACGAGCAAGTCGGCGAGCTCGAGGACGCGGAGACGGCGGCGAATCGAAGGTGAGGTTGCCGGCGGCCGAAGGTAGAAGACGAGCTCGGGGACGACGCTACAGGGCTCCCGCGGTCGAATGGGTTGGTGTAGATGACGCAGAAGGCGATGGCGGTTCCTCTGGAAGCAACAGCGAGGTGCGGGGTGGACGATGGCCCCGGTGGTGCTCGTCGGCGCTCTCGGGTGCCCGTGGTCGAACGCGGGAGCGGGAGCAGAGGAGGGGGAGGGAGTCCAGAGTGAGAGAGGGGGAGTGAGAGGGGGTCAGGGGTGTCGTGGTGGCGACCAGGAAGTCGAGGGGGGGCACGCAGGCAGGGAGGAGCCAGCGCGGCTCGCCGGCCATCGGGCACGCAGCTGCTTCTCCTCCTGGCAGGAGGAAGAAGACAATGCTGCCCCTGATGGGCCGGGCTGGCTTTGGCCAGTTGGGCTGCTACAGAGGTGGGCCAGTTGGGGCGCCAGGTAAGCCCAGGTAGCTCCTCTGTCTCTCTCTATTTTCTGTTTGTTTTCTGTTTTCTATTTTTTTGAAGTTCGTTTTGAGTTTGGTTTTTAAACAAACCAGTTTTTATGCTTCTGAAAATTATTATGTGGACTTAGGAAACTAGTTCAGAGCCACATGCAAATTTTCAAAATTATATGGCTTATATCTATTTTATAGTATATATAAACCCAAATCAAATAGCTAGTGATTTAATTCAAAGGCCCATGAATAATTATTTCTGTAATTCCAAAAATATTGGTTTGAGTTATAGCTCTTGCCAATATTTTCAGAGGTTAGCAGGAACATTTTGTTGGGCTCATTTGAAATATTTTAATGTTGATCATTTTTAAAAGATTTCTGAGGCTTGAGAATTCCCTCAATTCAATTTCCTTGAATTTAAGATGATGCATGGATGCATATGCAATGACAAGCAAAGGCCAAAGCTAGGGCTGTGACATGCAAACTATGCAATAATTTATTTATGTCATCCAGGACAAAAATACTTCACAAACTTTTGTGTCATGTCTAATTGTAGGTGTATGGGACATTTGTACAATCCACATATGAACATAAGGGAAAAATATAAGTTTAGGTGTTGTTCAAAAAGTCCTCTCACGTCACTTTTGGGCCAAGAGAAGATAGATTCCAAGTCTCTCACGTTCTGGATTCGGATTCGTACTGCACAGACATACCTGATTCAAAACGCCAACAACTTTTTCATATGGACTCCGAATTGGGTGATTCTTTTTCTGTTTGAGAGTAGATTTTGTGCTCTTTCCAACACAATTGGATTCACCTTCAAATTCGTCTGGAGCGTTGAGTTATAGACGAAAGAATCTGACGTTGCAGCAGAATCCGAGTCCAACTACAAGCCCAAAGGTGTTGCATCACCTCCACTTGGGCCCATGAGCCTTGTATGATCTAGGGTTAGTTTTAGGCTGCCTTGGGACGTCCTCCCACCTGCTTGGCCGCCACCCCTTGCTCCTATATAAGTAAATCCATCTAGTAGCTTTTTCTTTGGGATTTGTTTAGTTAAAAGTTAGCCAACACAACTTCGTGTACTTCGTTTGTGTCCAACGACCAAACCAAGACCGCTTCCGAATCCCCACCATTATCAATTCTTCATCTATATTCGCAATATTCGGATTGCTTTATCATATTCTTGCTTGTTCTTTGATTGCTTGCAGGAATAGACCTTCGTGGTCAGGTTGATCGTGCTCCAGCGTGGTCAATAACCTCTCGGAGTTGGTTTAGCGATTGCTAAGGCACAACGTCTTGCACGTTTGTAGTCGGATCGTCAAAGTCGACTCCATAAAATCGATAGTTATCATCTCATCGAAAGATCGGGACCCTCGCCTCTATCAAGTGGTATCAGTTTTCAGGTTGGTCTGTGAGAATTTCCAGTTTTTCCTAGATTAGATTTATATTCTTACCTATTATCCAAGAAAAAGCCACAAAAAAAGTTAGATCTATTCATCCTTTGTCCAAGCGAGTCTGAGCCTTTGCAATTTTTCTTTTCATTGCTTGCATAGTTGAATTAACATTTGTATCATCGTGTCGAGTTGCTGGTCTTAGTGTCTAGTTCGTTTAGAGTTTCGAGTTCTGTTCACATTAGTCACGCCACCGCTGCATCGTTATCCCTTCCGCTGTCCACCATCCATCCATCAATTTCCACCACGTGCTACCCATCGTTCAATGTCATAATCATAGTTGGGGTCATTCACATCTTCTCTAGATCCAACCTGCATCTTATCTAGTTTGTCTTGGAAAGAGGGAGAGAGAAAAAAAGGCAAAGAAAAAAGAGAGAGAAAAAGTTAAAAAAGTCAGAGAAAAAAGGAGAGAAATAAAAAAAAAGTGTGAGAAAAAAGAGAGAGAAGAAAAAAAATCGGATCTATCTAGAATCAATCTCGTAGTTGATTTCGGATTGGAATCGGTTTCGTGCACTGTTCAGTAAAATAACCATAACTTCCTCATACGAAGTCCGTTTTGGCTCCGTGAGTACTCAAATGAAAGCTAGCGACGAGCCGCATATAAATAGTTGCAGAGATAAGTTCAATATTTGGCACCTTAAAATCGGCTTCTAAATAGGTCTTTTTTCCCTCTGAAGTTTGCAACACAGCTTGTTCCAGTTTTTCACGCCAGTTTTAAAATTTTTTGACTCCTCATATCAACTTGGAATTGAGCGATTCGTTTTTCATTTGAAAGCTTGAGTCAATGCCATTCTTGAGAAAAATTATCAGAAACTTGGAACTGAGAGAAAGTTGTTGTATATCCTGCTTGGCAGTTATTTTTCATCATTATCTTTACTGCCGTTGTGATCTTCACGTATATCTTGCTGTCCAGAGCTACTTAGTATCCTTCATTGATGCTAGTTGTGCTACGCCATGATCTCATTAGTGTTCTAGGCTCACGTCTCTAGTCCGGTCTAGCCTAGGACCAACACAATACCATCGTTGAGCGTTTATTCAACATTGCATCTCTGAATTGATTATTGCTAATCTTTTGCTAACAGATATAACCAACCCAGCTCCACATATTTCTACATCGTGTATACGTACGTTCCCCTGGCAATCGCTTTACACAATCTTCGGAGTTATTTGACACCGCTGGTTGCCTGTCACCACCTGCCACATGGTAAGAACTTGTAAGATATTGATATTTGCTTTACTGTGAGCACTTTACAACCACATCCTAGTAGTTCATAGGAACATTATTCTCGAATTTTGTTTCTTGTTTCTACTAATCATGATAGGTTCCGGAGATAGAAGTTCTTGGACGATAGACACATCTCACCATCACGAGAGTTGGGACAACACACACAAGCACATGGTCAGGTTATCTTTTTACCGTCATTTGATGGTAGATTTAATCATGCTATTTATCTAGTTTGGTATCTTGAAGTAGAACAAGTTTTTAGTCACCATGTCTTTTCTAAACTTGAGCGAGTACGAGCTGCCACTAGAGCATTTACTGGTTTTGCTTCTGTTTGGTGGAGTGTGCATTGTAAGAAAAACATTGATAACCAACCCACAACCTGGAAAGATTTGAAATATGTAATGAGACAACAATTTTTCCCTCCTTACTATCGTCGTGAATTGCTTCACAAATTTGAACAATTTAAACAAGGCAACAACACTGTTCATGCTTACTACCAAGAGTTCAAATCTTATATGCATCATTGTGACATAGAAGAATCTGAGGATGATACAATGAATAGATTTTTTGGTGGTTTGAACCATGATATTCACGCAAGATTTCAGTATATTCCTCGTTGCATTACCGGTATGTATGTTCGTGCTTGTACCTTTCAGAGACAGATACAGGAGGATGCATTAGGTGACTACAACAACTACTATTCCAGTTCATGCTCACCACCACCGGTTGGTTCCTCCACCGTTGCACCTACTAGAGCTGCCCCACCTCGGATTGTGAGTGCGACATCATCTCAAGTGTATGGTACATTGTCAACGTCCGTACCTACATCAGCTACGTCTTTGTGATAAGGTAACAGTAAAGGTATTGATGATATAACTTCACATGAGAATGATGCATGCCTAGTTAACTTGAATGCATCATGTGTTGAGTTACCTCTTTATTTGAGCACACCACCTATTTTAGAGAATCTTGTTACTGTCATGAATGTGTCATGTGATCAAACAACTTAAATACCAACAATTTTGAGTGCACCCATTGAATTAACTGTTGATGCAAAAGAACCAATGTTTAATCATTTTGATATGACCTCTAATCTTGGTGATGATTCTGTGTCAAATGACTTATTGCATGTTTGCTTATTTAAACATGTTGTGGGATGTAAATTTGATGCAAGTAAGGTTTATTCACCAATGTTGGGATGGTTTAATGATGAACATTGTCAATCCTTTGATATGAATAAGAGCTTCACTTGTATGTGTAAACTGACTTGCAATATTTTCATGCCTTCTACTTCTTGTGATAATATTTCGGCTTCAGATTTTATGAACTATGAAAATTACTCATGTATACATGTGTCATTTGTGCAAAAACCAAGGGAAGTTGTAACGCCCCGGATACAACTTTCCATATTTGTAACTCCGACTCTTGCCTTTTCCGGAGATGCGATATGAGATTCCCTTCGTGGTTGGGTATTGTTTTCGTTTTGCATTTTTTTGTGTCATACATTTCATATCATGTCATCCTGCGCATCGCATTTGCATACGTGTTCGTCTCATAGATCTGAGCATTTTCCCCGTTGTCCGTTTTGCAATCCGACACTCCTATGTCCTCCGGCGCCCCCTTTTGCCTCTTTTCGTGAGTGGGTGTTAAACGTTCTCGGAATGGATTGAGATTTGCCAAGTGGCCTTGGTACACCACCGTTAGACCGCCTGTCAAATTTCGTGTCATTTGGAGTCCGTTTGATACTCCAACGGTTAACCGGGGAACCGCAAAGGCCTCGTGTGTGTTGCAGCCCAACACCCCTCCAAAACGGCCCAATAACACTTCCAAACCACTCCCATGTCCTCCGTCGTCGGATCACGATCGCGTGGGCGAAAACTACACCTCATTTGGACACTCCCACCCCCTTTTATGTATAAATATGTGCACCTCTCTCAAATTTCGGGTCCAAACCCTAGATACAACTCCCTCCGCGCCGCCGGACATGTCCGCCGCCCGCCGGACACTTCGCGCCGCCGCCCCGAGCCAGTGAGGGGCTGCCACATCACCGCAGCCGCTCCGCGCCTCCCGTCAGCCCGCGAGGCCCGTTCCACCGCGCCGCCGCTCGCGCGTCGCGCCGCCTCGCGCCTCCTCCTTCGCCGGCCGGAGCTCACCGCCGCTCGCCCGCGTCCTCCACCCAGCTCCTCCCACTCCGCCGTCCTGTGTGCATGCCGGCCGCCGCCCGCCGACCTCACCGCACCGCGCCGCCCCACCGCCTCTCCTTCCCCGACCAGATCAGGCCGCGGGAGAGCCGGATCCGACGAACTCCGGCGAGTTCGAGTTCTTCCGGCAAAGATCCAGACGAACCTCGGGATCCGCGCCAAGCAAACCCTAGATCTGGAGCTCCAGATTCCCTCTAAGTCCTCCCCCCCCACACACACACATTTTCAGGCCATGTTCATCGTACCATAACTTGTTGCATACTACTCCGTTTCACACGCATGATATATCAAAATGTTCATCATGATGTGCTCTTCATTTTGTTCCATTGTGCCATGCTTGTTTGAGTCCATCTTGATGCCCAAATCATTGATGCAAGAGTGCTATAAATTGTTAGGTGCTGTTACTTAGCAGATTATGAGCTTTTGTCATTTTTGCTACATTTGTTGTGTGCATCATATGGGCATGAGCTCTGCATGTGTTTTGATCTATGCCATGCCATCTTTACAGGGGTGTATGCCATGTATTTTTGTGATCAATGTGATGACTAGCACAAGCATGCAAAGTAGACTTCGTGTTATTGCTAGTTTCAGGATCTTAGGATTTTACTGTCCTTTTCCTGCTGTTATTTTGATGCCATGTAACCATGTTGCTACAGTGAGATACCTGCTTTATTTGAGTTGCTTCACTAAGGATGATTTTGACATATGGTTGTGCTCTATCCATCCATGCCCCTGTTTGCATTTATGGAGTGCCCTAGCATGACTTAATCTTGCTCTACTTTTGCTATAAAATGTTCATGGCAGATTGTTTACATGTTAATCAATTTTGCCATGGTTTTTGTAGTTGATCCATGCATGCTATAAACTTTTTCTTGCCATGGTTAGCCTTATGTTCATGTCTTCTTGCTGGTTATATACTTATCTTGTCATGCAATGCCTTGTGGTGAGTGACTGGAGCTCGCAAAGATGCCTTCATAATTCTGTTTATGCCATGCTCAGTTTTCTGCCAAGTCTGAATCAGTTTATAAAACTTGCTATGTTTACATGGGTGCCATCATATCTTCTGTGCCTTTTTGGCTCATGATCAGTAAGGGACTTTTGTTCTATGCATCTAGTAGATTCATGCCATGCCTTTGTTTGCTATGATCTGTTCCTATAGCATGTTGTTGGATTGCTCTAAACATGGCTTCTTGATATTATTCCAGTCATGTTAGTATTTTCACTAAGTCTGTGAAGCTGATATCTTTTGCACTTTTGTCATACTTGTTTGAACCTGCTCTTGTGTGATTTAGCCGTACCTCGGTGTTCATATTTTGTCAAGCATCTTTAGTAGATCACTGCCATGTGCTTTGTTGCTATGTTGGAGTGTAGTAGCTTAGTTTCTTGTTGCATTCTAGATGGCATCGTGTTGTTAGTCGCAGAATTATGTCATTCTTGTTTTGCTTGCCATTTGCAAACCGTGCATCCGATTCCGGTGATCTTTATATCGATTTCATCCGAAATCATCTCATCTTTCCAGTGGCACACTTGGTTTGCCAAGTTGATGCCTTGATCAATCGTTTCCTTCCGGAGCACGCATATGCATTGCATATCACATCCCGCATGTCATGCCATGTTTTGCATCATGTTGCTTGTGCATTGCATCGTGATTGATTGTTGGTCCTTTGCTTGTGTTCTTGCTTTGGGTAGAGCCGGGAGACGAGTACGTGATCAAGGAACCTGTTGAGTATGCTTACGAGGATCAAGCTTTTGTCAACTCTGAGAACTTTGCAGGCAAGATGACCATACCCTCGAAATCACTTATATCTTTGCTTGCTAGTTGTTCGCTCTATTGCTATGCCGCGATACCTAATGTTGGGACGTCACGGCAATAGACACTTTGTTCCTTGTCAATCTTCAATACTTACAGAGACAGAAATTTTACAGAGATAGAAATTTCTGTAACCCGCCGTGACGTCATCTTCTAAAAATACAAAAAACTGTTATGACGTCATCCTCAATGGATCTTTATCTTTTAATGTCTTCCGAGAATCGAGGCATTCGTTTAGTTGGATAGTCATTATTTGGGTCTTCCTCGATTTTCGCACCCGCCTGTTTGCTTATCCCCTTATAAATAGGCATGCCTCGGTCTTTCTCATTCTTCTCTCTTCTTCGTCTTCTTCCTCTCACAACCCTCCCGCAACTCGAGCTCCACCGCCGTCGCGCTTCACCTCTGTCTCCATCGACCTTGACCGCTGCATCAACCCGAATCGGTCCAGAGAACGGCGGCGACCTCCGCAGAAGATCAATTGTTGTAAGTGCTCACCTTCCTGCTCCTCAGATCCGCATTAGGGTTTCTAGGTTTCTGCGTGTTCTTCGTAGTTCATCACAGTTTCCTTGTAGTTCTTCCACTACGGCTTCTTCTTGATCCAAAGAGAACATGTGTCCATGCGGTAGTTTGTTTTGTGCCCATCGCCGGTACCAACAGATCCCTTTCTCTGGTTCGAAGGCCTCATTAGAGCTCATGAACTCATCTGAGCTAGATTTTTTGGTCTAGAATATTTTCCATTTTGAATGACCCTTTGATCCAGAATAATATCAAGAAATTAGGAAACTTGTTTGCTTCAACACTTAGCCAATTCTGTCTCTGATTTCCTTCAAATGTCTGTAGTCATGGCGGCTTACGACGCCGGCTTACTTTTCCCTTATATGACATTAGACCTTACTTAAGCCGCCATTACCTATTTGCACCATCATCATTTAACTGTTAATTTCACCATTGGATTGAACCGGCATGCTACTTTCTTTTCAGTTCGTTTTTTATCATCATGCCGTCAAAAGCGCCGACCGTCTGCAACTGGGTCCCTTCCACAGTAACTGAGGACAACTTGAAGGAATTCTTTACCATAGGATTTTTACCAGGGAAGAATGTTATGTCTTACTGTGCACCTGACTCGGACAAGGAACGGCCCAATCCCAAAGATGGTGAAGTCATTGTCTTTTCTGACCACATGAATCGGGGTTTTTCACCCCCCGGCTCAAAATTCTTCAGAGACGTCCTTAACTTTTTCAAACTTCATCCTCAAGAC